>NC_143026.1:77543750-77875000 GCF_057628025.1 Oncorhynchus mykiss | reverse complement strand
GAACATTTCTATCACAGCAGAGGTATCTAGTCTTGCTTTGTCTGTTCTGTTGGGAGTCACTTTTGAAGTGTGTGTGTGTGTATGTGTGTAAGTGTGGGTATGTGTGTGAGCGCCAACTTTAATGGTTCAAAGGCAGAGATGTGTTGAGAGTGACAGGTGAGAGCAGAGAAGCAGAGAGGTTGAGCAGCTCATCAGTGAAGCAGAGTGAATCACTGAGAGGGAGGGAGGCGGCGGAGGGATTCTTCAGCACACGCATCATTTCCACAGGGCGTCAACCCCCGTGACGCCGGGACAGACACAACCAACCGCTCCACCATGTGAATGTGAATTGGACAGGGGATGGTAGGAGGATAGCAGATCAGGCTGCCGGTGCTTCCGCTGCCCCCCCCCCCCCTCCCCCTTGTAGCCGTATGGAGGGAAAATTTGGGAGCTCATTTCAGAGGAAAAGCCTGTTAGTGCTCTGGTGTGCTGGGGGTTTGCTGTGGAAATCTTCTCCCTCTTAAAGAGGTCACGGTGCAGCCTGCTACCTCTCTACCTCTGTTCAGAAAAGGTTGTTGCTATAATGAGTAATGACTCAAGCTGTTACCAGAGCGGCAGGGATCATTTTTGTTATGATTTGGCAATTTCCCCAACTAAATCGATGTTGATATCCCCACCTGACCGATGCGATGGTTGGCAGTGTGTCTGCAGAATGATGAACAATGAGAGAAAGTTTTTCAGCCGTGGGGCTCTCACAACACCGTGTGGATTCATGTTTATTTCCACTCAGACAGTCCCAGTATTGCATTATGTTCCCATTATGGCAGCATTGCATTTTTAACGTTTCCACCTCGCTACTCAATCAGTTGTTGTCTGTGTTGTCACAGGGGCACTGTAAAATCTTTCATTTCCAGTCTAAAGTCCTGCCCCTTCACTTGCCAGTGAGTCTTGGGCAAATGTAACTGCCACTGAGTTACCACTTAATTTAAATAACTGCCTTTTAGCTAATCTCTTCCTCCTCTTTTCTTCACCTAGCTATCATAGACATATTACATATGCACAGTACTATCTTAATTTGACCAGTTTCTCAGCTGGAAATTAATCCTGCAGCAACCGGAAATGTGAATTATCATGTGCATTATAATTCATGGCCATTTTCGGAAGGGTTGATGCATTTTTAGTTAGGATAAATCACGTCTGACATTTAAAAGTGGAAATGACAATTAGCATTTCTCTGCAACAACAGTGATCAAATTAAGATAGTACACCTGTATATCAATCCTTTCACCCTAGTGGTCAAGAAGAAAAGCAGAAGCAAAGAAGAAGGAAAATAAGCTTAACTGAGACTATTAGAACACAGTCATTCTCTCTGTGCTCCATGTGAAATCCCTCCAGCAGCAGCAGCTGAGAGATACAGGTGGCCAATAATGTGCCATTAAGCATTTAGTAATATACCAGAATATATCTGCAATGAAAAGCAGCTGCTGTCCATAGAGGAAATTGAATGCCGTGCTCATCAGTCAACGTTGTGCCATATGGGCTATCATATGGCATATCAAATAATGCTCTGTATAGATTCAATATTCAAGTGTCTCAAAACTCTGCATTGTTCCTCATTTCCTCACAGTCTTATCAGCAGTATAATCCCATATCAAGGAAATTTGTGATTTACAATGTGCTGTTAATAATAATGGCAAAATCATTGCACACAGATGGTCTCCCCTCTCTCTGATTTACACATTCTATTCATTTTCCCAGACACACATATTTTGCTGGTTCATGGTTTGATTGATAAGCTCCAGAAGTTTCACCCTACACAGCATTAGCTTCAGGTCTCTTAGTCTTTCCCTCTGTCAGCACTTTGGGACTGTGTTTGATTGTGTAACTGATGGACTGACCCTTGTTTCCTAGCAGTCTCTCCCCCACCAACTGTCCTGTGACAGGCTAGACCTGGGCACATCTCTGGGCTGACGACACTGTCCCTCTCCTACAAAGAGAGAAAAATAGCAATCAATTAGGAGCTTTCTATCAACAGAAGAGGACTGGAAAGAGATTTCATGTTGCAAGCGAGGGAGAATGGAAAGAATGATGAGGTCTGGCAGAGACGGTTTGCCAGGGAAAGGTCAGGAGAGATGTCTCAGTCAATACGACAGAAAAGACCTGCCATGGCTGAGTTGTTAGAAGTTCTCCTTCAACACCACTCTGATGTTTCTCTTTTTTTTTTGAGTGCGAGGGAATAAGAACAACACCGCTGCCATTTTCACTGCGGGTGCATAAGAATACCTGTAACAAAGGAATGTATGTAATCAATTAAAGACCCAGTGCAGTAAAAAACATGAATTGCCTGTGTTTTATCTATATTTCCACACTATGAGGTAGGAATAATACTGTGAAATCGTGGAAAATGATGATAGTGCCTTTTTAGAGTATGAGCTGTTTGAAAAGCACTTGCAATTTCAGCCTATTTTGGTGAGATGGAGGTTTGGCAGCCTTGGAAACATCACCAAGCAGTAAATATGTTAATAGACCAATAAGAAAGAAAGTTACAAACCTCTCTGCCAATAACAGCTAGTTTTCTGTTTTTCCTTCCCCACCACTTCCAGACAGCCCTAGCAAAATTCTTGCTTGAGAAATTGCTCTTTGCTAAGAAGATATTTTTGTTTATTTTTAAAAATTTTAATTGAAAACAATCAAACTAACTTAATTATTACCCAGAAATGATTTGATATTGAGATAAAATGATTGCATTGGACCTTTAAGTGTTGTATGTGGGTGGAAGGAAGGAGAGAGAGAGCAGAGGAGAGGGCGTACTGTACATATGCTCTACCACTGCAATGTTCTGCATCTCTCTGCTAGCCGTGCTTCATTATCTATTCAGAGCTGTGGGTGATGGTCATTAAAGGGCCTGTGTAATGTATATAATAGGGCTTCAGCTCTGACTCATAGAGCACAGGAAGCAGGAACCAATGGTTGAACACTCATCTCACCAGGGAACACACATGCCCGCCACTTCATTGCTTTTCCCCAGCAGAGAGCAGCCACTCTTAGAAGTGTTTCTTTTGGCATTATGTGTCTCATACAGAAGTACTGTAGAAGTAGTATCAATCAATCAATCAATCAATCAAATTTATTTTATATAGCCCTTCGTACATCAGCTGATATCTCAAAGTGCTGTACAGAAACCCAGCCTAAAACCCCAAACAGCAAGCAATGCAGGTGAAGAAGCACGGTGGCTAGGAAAAACTCCCTAGAAAGGCCAAAACCTAGGAAGAAACCTAGAGAGGAACCAGGCTATGTGGGGTGGCCAGTCCTCTTCTGGCTGTGCCGGGTGGAGATTCTAACAAAACATGGTCAAGATGTTCAAATGTTCATAAATGACCAGCATGGTCGAATAATAATAAGGCAGAATAGTTGAAACTGGAGCAGCAGCACAGTCAGGTGGACTGGGGACAGCAAGGAGTCATCATGTCAGGTATTCCTGGGGCATGGTCCTAGGGCTCAGGTCCTCCGAGAGAGAGAAAGAAAGAGAGAATTAGAGAGAGCATATGTGGGATGGCCAGTCCTCTTCTGGCTGTGCCGGGTGGAGATTATAACAAAACATGGTCAAGATGTTCAAATGTTCATAAATGACCAGCATGGTCGAATAATAATAAGGCAGAATAGTTGAAACTGGAGCAGCAGCACAGTCAGGTGGACTGGGGACAGCAAGGAGTCATCATGTCAGGTAGTCCTGGGGCATGGTCCTAGGGCTCAGGTCCTCCGAGAGAGAGAAAGAGAGAAGGAGAGAATTAGAGAACGCACACTTAGATTCGAATAGGACAGGAGAAGTACTCCAGATATAACAAACTGACCCTAGCCCCCCGACAGTAGTAGTAGTAGTATTTTTTTTTCTTCAATTTGGAATAGATTATGTACGTATACTAATGTCAATCATCGTATGGCAAAGCATGCACATGAATCCAGGGCAAGAGTGGGTGTAAGATTGCCAGGATGTCAATTCAAAGGAAATGCATGATGCATAAATATATTCTTGTCATTCTTACGTTGCTCTGAAGTTAAAAGGAATGTGTATTCAAAGCATTGTGTGTTTGTTGTTACCCAGGTAACAGAGACCCGGACAGGCCCTCTCGGATGCAGTAACTATGACAACCTTGATTCTGTCAGCTCTGTTCTGGTTCAGAGTCCGGAAAACAAAGTCCACTTGCAAGGTCTGTTTCTTTTTGATTCATACCACATATATTGCATTTTAATGTCAGACCTTTGATTAGATATTCCTGTTATGCAAATCCTGCACACCATTATCACATAATCTTACTAAGAAATAAGAACGTGAAATATTTTTAAGGTTTTTAGCACACCCTATCAAACATTCCCATACAATAGCATCTTCAAAGAGATCCACACATCCCATGACAACGCTTGTAGAGAATAAAATACAGTTTGGACTATCATTGTTCTGCTCTTACATTGAGAGTCTAGTCAAGGATCATATCACCCTAGAACCACTTCAATTTGCTTACCGCCCCAATAGTTCCACAGACGATGTAATCGCCATCACACTGCACACTTCCCTATACATCTGGATAAGAGGAATACCTATGTAAGAATGCTGTTCATTGACTACAGATCAGCATTCAATACCATAGTACCCTCCAAACTCATCATTAAGCTTGAGACCCCGTCCTGTGCAACTGGGTCCTGGACTTCCTGGACTTCCCCAGGTGGTGAAAGTAGGAAACAACATCTCTACCCCTCTGATCTTCAACACTGGGGCCCCACAATGGTGCATTCTCAGTCCCCCCCTGTACTCCCTGTTCACCCACGACTGTGTGGCCATGCACGCCCCCAACTCAATCATCAAGTTTGCAGACGACACCACAGTGGTATGCTTGATTACCAACGACGACGAGACAGCCTACAGGGAGGAGGTGAGGGCCCTTGGAGTCTGGTGTCAGGAAAATGACCTCTCACTCAATGTCAGCAAAATTAAAAAAGATGATTGTGGACTTCAGGAAACAGCAAAGGGAGCATCCCCCTATCCACATGAAAGGGACAGCAGTGGAGGAGGTGGAAAGTTTTAAGTTCCTCGGTGTACATATCACCAACAAACTGAAATGGTCCAAGCACAGAGACAGTGTGGTGAAAAATACACAACAGCGCCTCTTCAACCTCAGGAGGCTGAAAAAATGTGGCTTGTCACCGAAAACCCTCACTAACTTTTACAGGTGTACAATTGAGAGCGTCCAGTCGGTAACTGCACCGCCCACAACCGCAAGGCTCTCCAGAGGGTGGTGTGGTCTGCACAACGCATCACCGGGTGCAAACTACCTGCCCTCCAGGACACCTACAAAACCTGATGTCACAGGAAGGCAAAAAAGATCATCAAGGACAATAACCACTCGAGCCGCTACCTGTTCACCCCGCTTCCATCCAGAAGGCGAGGTCAGAACAGGTGCATCAAAGCTGGGACAGAGAGATTGAAAAACATCTTCTTTCTCAAGGCCATCAGATTGTTAAACAGCCACCACCAGCACAGAGAGGCTGCTGCCTACCTACAGACTTGATATCATTGGCCACTTTAATAAATGGAACACTAGTCACTTTAATAATGCCGCTTAAAGAATGTTTACATATCTCACATGACTCATCTCATGTATACAGTATATACTGTCTACTGTATCCTTCACTATCTATTCTTTACTATCTATTGCATCTCAGCCACTCTGTCACTGCTCATCCATATATTTTATACTTATATATTCTCATCCCATCCCTTTACTAGATTGTGTGTATTAGGTTTTGCTGTGGAATATGTTAGATATCAGGTTTTGTTGTGAAATTGTTAGATATTACCTGTTAGATACTGCTGCACTGTCTGATCTAGAAGCATAAGCATTTCGCTACACTCACAATGACATCAACTAACCATCTGTATGTGACCAATAAAATTTGATTTGATTTGACATAGTTAGTGTACCAAGGCTAACAACTACACTCGAACTGCCTTGTGATTCACCCACTATAAATCACTTATTGCTATCCTCTCATACAGTACCATAACTGTACACTTTGATGGTGGTACTAAATCTTGGTTGTGTTGTGTTGTTTTACAGGCCTGCAGGTTATCCTGCCAGACTACCTGAGGGACAGTTTTGTCCAGGCTGCTCTAAGCTACATTGCCTGTAATGGGGAGGGGGGCTTCGTCTGTAAGGACAATGACTGCTGGTGCAAGTGTGACACCAAGTTCCCAGAATGCAACTGTCCCTACATGGACATCCAAGCCATGGAGGACAGTCTACAGAGGATCACTGAGACCTGGGGGACACTCTACAAGGAGTTTGAGGATTCAGGTGAGGACAAATTGGCTCTAGAACTTTTTTTATTTATTTTTATATCTCTAGTAGACAAACATGCCTTAGAGATAAAGATAGAACAAATCCTTGGTTTTGTATTGAACTTTCAGATCTCATTATAATGAGAAATCAGGCTTGGGCCAAGGCTAGAAAACCGACTTGGTAGCAGATTGACAGTGTTTCAGGCAATTGAGAAATATATGTACTTCCTCGATAAAGAAAGATAAATCAAGCTACTTTTTTAAGTTCTATCTCAGACTCTGCTGGTGATCCGTCAAAATGTTGGAAAACAGTTCATGCACTGAAATGTGGAAATTCCTGTCCTTCCCTGCCTAAGCAAGTTGTGTCAGACTCTGGCATCATTACTGAGAAAAAATGTATATGTGATGCTTTTAATCAGCATTTTATCTCAGCAGGCTTTTTATTTGAAATAAATTGTGATTTAATTTAGCCTGGTCAGTCATTCTACTGCTTTTCCCTCCACCAGCGTCTAGTTGCCTCAATGGAAGATCAGTGAGTCTTTGTTTTCATTTCAGCAATGTTCCACTTTTTAACGCCTTGCTTAAAAAAAAATGTTTTTAACTGGTTTGCTTTATCGTTTCCTGCTGCAGCTTTCTGCTCCCCTGATTGCAGAGTCATTGACACATATTTTTATCTGACGATTATCTCAGGGTTTACACCTCCAATAATTATATTCTCTGAAATGTTTTATGAAAAGTTTCCTTGATATTACGAAAGGCGTCCCACAGGGATTGATTTTAGGTCATGTACATTTTTCTGTCTATATAAAAATGTTGGTCTATCTGCAAAAAATATGCAGATGACACAAATGTTTAAGCTATTGCCCCCACAGTTGACCAGGCTCTTTCGGAGCTTCAATCTACCTTCATTGCTTTGCAGAAAGCCTTTGTTGAACTGAAATGGGTACTTAATGCAGGTCAATCCAAGTATACGTGATTCACATAAAAATGTATCTGATGCTTTATGCATGGTGGTGCCCTCCTGTCCTCGCTTATAAATATCTGGGTATCAGGATTGATAAAAAGCTATCTTTCAAAAAGCTTAATGAATTACATTGAACAAAAAACAAACTCAACATGCAACAATTTCAAAGATTTTACTGAGTTACAGTTCATATAAAGGAATCAGTCAATTGAAATGAATAAATTAGGCCTAATCTATTGATTTCACATGACTGTGACACATCTCGTGACACACAAAGTGTGACACATCTCCTTTGCACAGAGTTGATCAGGCTGTTGATTGTGGCCTATGGAATGTTGTCCCACTCCTCTTCAATGGCTGGTGAAGTTGCTGGATATTGGCGGGAACTGGAACACGCTGTCGTACACGTCGATCCAGAGCATCCAAAACGTGCTCAATGGGTGACATGTCTGGTCATGCAGGTCATGGAAGAACTGGGACATTTTCAGCTTCCAGGAATTGTATACAGATACTTGCAACATGGGGCCATGTATTATCATGCTGAAACATGAGGTGATGGAGGCAGATGAATGGCACGACAATGGGCCTCAGGATCACATCACGGTATCTCTGTGCATTCAAATTACCATTGATGAAATGAAATTGTGTTCGTTGTCCATAGCTTTTATGCCTGGCCATACTATAACCCTACCGCCACCATGGGGTTCTCTGTTGAAATCAGCAAACTGCTCACCCACACGACACGCCATACTAGAGGTCGACCGATTAATCGGAATGGCCGATTAATTAGGGCCGATTTCAAGTTTTCATAACAATCAGTAATCTGTATTTTTGGACACCGATTATGGCCGATTACATTGCACTCCACGAGGAGACTGCGTGGAAGGCTGACTACCTGTTATGCGAGTGCAGCAAGGAGCCAAGGTAAGGTGCTAGCTAGCATTTAACTTTTCCTAGAAAAAACAATCAATCTTAACATAATCACTAGTTAACCACACATGGTTGATGATATTACTAGTTTATCTACCTTGTCCTGCGTTGCATATAATCAATGTGGTGCCTGTTCATTTATCATTGAATCACAGCCTACTTTGCCAGACGGGTGATTTAACAAGCGCATTCGCGAACAAAGTGCTGTCGTTGCACCAATGTGTTCCATAACCATAAACATCAATGCCTTTCTTAAAATCAATACACAAGTATATATTTTTAAACCTGCATATTTACTTAATATTGCCTGCTAACATGAATTTATTTTAACTATGGGAATTGTGTCACTTCTCTTGCGTTCTGTGCAAGCAGAGTCAGGGTATATGCAGCAGTTTGGGCCGCCTGCCTCATTGCGAACTGTGTGAAGACCATTTCTTCCTAACAAAGACCGTAATTAATTTGCCAGAATTGTACATAATTATGACATAACATGGATGGTTGTGAAATGTAACAGCAATATTTAGACTTAGGGATGCCACCAGTTAGATAAAATACGGAACGGTTCCGTATTTCACTGAAAGAATAAACTTTTCTTTTTTTTCCAAAATGATAGTTTCCGGATTTGACCATATTAATGACCTAAGGCTCGTATTTCTGTGTGTTATTATATTATAATTAAGTCTATGATTTGATAGAGCAGTCTGACTGAGCGGTGGTAGGCAGCAGCAGGCTCGTAAGCATTCATTCAAACAGCACTTTCCTGCATTTTCCAGCAGCTCTTCGCTGTGCTTCAAGCATTGCGCTGTTTATGACTTCAAACCTATCAACTCCCGAGATTAGGCTGGCAAAACTAAAGTACCTATTAGAACATCCAATAGTCAAAGGTATATTAAATACAAATGGTATAGAGAGAAATAGTCCTATAATAACTACAACCTAAAACTTCTTACCTGGAAATATTGAAGACTCATGTTAAAAGGAACAACCAGATTTCATATGTTCTGAGCAAGGAGCAAGTTAGCTTTTTTACATGGCACATATTGCACGTTTACTTTCTTCTCCAACACTTTGTTTTTGCATTATTTAAACCAAATTGAACATGTTTCATTATTTATTTGAGACTAAATTGATTTTATTGATGTATTATATTAAGTTAAAATAAGTGTTAATTCAGTATTGTTGTAATTGTAATTATTACAAATATATATATACAAATCTGTTGATTAATCGGTATCGGCTTTTTTGGTCCTCCAATAATTGGTATCGGCGTTGAAAAATCATAATCGTTCGACCTCTACGCCATACACCAGGATTTCCCAAACTCGGTCCTCGGGACACCAAGGGGTGCATGTTTTGGTTTTTGCCCTAGCTGATTCAAATAATCAACTAATCATCAGTCTTTGATAATATGAATCAGCTGTGTAGTGTTAGGGTAAAAACAAAAACGTGCACTATTTGAGGTCCCGAGGACCGAGTTTGGGAGTTCCTGCCATACACACTGTCTGTCATCTGTTCGGTACAGTTTAAACTGGGATTCATTCGTGAAGAGCACACTTATCCAGCGTGCCAGTGGCCATCATACGTGAGCATTTGTACACTGCAGTCAGGTCAAGACCCTGGTGAGGACAAAGATCACTCTGAGACGGTTTCTGTCAGTTTGTGCAGAAATTCTTCATTATGCAAACCCACAGTTTCATCAGTTGTCCAGGTGGCTGGTCTCAGATGATCCCGCGGGTAAAGAAGTGGAGGTCCTGGGCTGGCGTGGTCCTGGGCTGGCGTGGTTACATGTGGTCTGATGTTGTGAGGCCAGTTGGACATATAGCCAAATTCTCTAAAATGACATTGGAGGCTGTGTAGGTAGAGTAATGAACATTCAATTATCTGCCAACAGTTCTGAGATATTTTATTTCAGCTCGTAAAACATGGGACAAACACTTTACATTTTGTGTTTATATTTCCGAATAGTTAAGAAATTAACATTTCATTTCTAGGAATGCCTTTCATTAAATAGCAGAAAATAAATAATTCAGACGCCATTCATACAAGTTATAGACTATGGCAATATTGTCCATATGAATGCAGCTGCCACTGTATTGAAGGCATTGGACACAGTTTATCAGTACACACTGCATTCTGTATCAGAAAGTAGGCTGGCCTTCTTTGAAGTCTCGTAGATCGATGCATTGCGCTCTTGTTTATAAAGCATTCCTGCATAAACTTCTGCCGTACCTTACTACATTGTTAACTTACAGACATACAAGACACCAAATCAAATCAAATCAAATTGTATTTGTCACATACACATGGTTAACAGATGTTAATGTGAGTGTAGGGAAATGCTTGTGCTTCTAGTTCCGACAATGCAGTAATAACCAATGAGTAATCTAGCCTAACAATTTCACAACAGCAACCTTGTACACACAAGTGTAAAGGGATGAAGAATATGTACATAAAGATATATGAATGAGTGATTGTATAGAATGGCATAGGCAAGATGCAGTAGATGGTATCGAGTACTGTATATACATATGAGATGAGTAATGTAGGGTATGTAAACATTATATTAAGTGGCATTGTTAAAGTGGCTAGTGATACATGTATTACATAAAGATGGCAGATGCAGTAGGTGGTATAGAGTACAGTATATACATATGAGATGAGTAATGTAGGGTATGTAAACATCATATTAAGTGGCATTGTTTAAAGTGGCTAGTGATACATTTTTTATATGTATGGCAGCAGCCACTCAATGTTAATGGTGGCTGTTTAACAGTCTGATGGCCTTGAGAAAGAAGTTGTTTTTCAGTCTCTCGGTCCCTGCTTTGATGCACCTGTACTGACCTCGCCTTCTGGATGATAGCGGGGTGAACAGGCAGTGGCTCGGGGGGTTGTTGTTCTTGATCTTTATGGCCTTCCTGTGACATCGGGTGGTGTAGGTGTCCTGGAGGGCAGGTAGATTGCACCCGGTGATGTGTTGTGCAGACCTCACTACCCTCTGGAGAGCCCTATGATTGTGGGCGGAGCAGCTGCCGTACCAGGCATACAGCTCGACAGGATGCTCTCGATTGTGCATCTGTAAAAGTTTGTGAGTGCTTTTGGTGACAAGCCGAATTTTGAAGAGGCACTGCTGCGCCTTCTTCACAACGCTGTCTGTGTGAGTGGACCAATTCAGTTTGTCCGTGATGTGTACGCCGAGGAACTTATAACTTTCTACCCTCTCCACTACTGTCCCCTCGATGTGGATAAGGGGGTGCTCCCTCTGCTGTTTCCTAAAGTCCACGATCATCTCCTTTGTTTTGTTGACTTTGAGTGTGAGGTTATTTTCCTGACACCACACTCCAAGGGTCCTCACCTCCTCCTTGTAGGCCGTCTCGTCGTTGTTGGTAATCAAGCCTACCACTGAAGTGTTGTCTGCAAACTTGATGATTGAGTTGGGGGCGTGCATGGCCATGCAGTCCTGGGTAAACTGGGGCCCCAGTGTTGAGGATCAGCGGGGTGGAGATGCTGTTACCTACCCTCACCACCAGGGGGCGGCCCGTCAAGAAATCCAGTACCCAGTTGCACAGGGCGGGGTCGAGACCTGGGGTCTCGAGCTTGATGACGAGTTTGGAGGGTACTATTGTGTTAAATGCTGAGCTGTAGTCGATGAACAGCATTCTCACATAGGTATTCCTCTTGTCCAGATGGGTTAGGGCCGTGTGCAGTGTGGTTGCGATTGCGTGGTCTGTGGACCTATTTGGGCGGTAACTAAATTGGAGTGGGTCTAGGGTGTCAGGTAGGGTGGAGGTGATATGGTCCTTGACTAGTCTCTCAAAGCACTTCATGATGATGAATGTGAGTGCTACGGGCTGGTAGTCATTTAGCTCAGTTACCTTAGCTTTCTTGGGAACAGGAACAATGGTTGCCCTCTTGAAGCATGTGGGAACAGCAGACTGGGATAACGATTGATTGAATATGTCCATAAACACACCAGCCAGCTGGTCTGCGCATGCTCTGAGGACGCGGCTTGGGATGCCGTCTGGGCCTGCAGCCTTGCGAGGGTTAACACGTTTAAATGTTTTACTCACGTCGGCTGCAGTGAAGGAGAGTCCGCAGGTTTTGATAGCGGGCTGTGTCAGTGGCACTGTATTGTCCTCAAAGCGAGCAAAGAAGTTGTTTAGTCTGTCTGGGAGCAAGACATCCTGGTCCGCGACGGGGTTGGTTTCTTTTTGTAATCCGTGATTGACTGTAGACCCTGCCACATACCTCTTGTGTCTGAGCCATTGAATTGCGACTCTACTTTGTCTCTATAATGACGCTTAGCTTGTTTGATTGCCTTGCGGAACGAATAGCTACACTGTTTGTATTCGGTCATGTTTCCGGTCACTTTGCCCTGGTTAAAAGCAGTGGTTCACGCTTTCAGTCCCGTGCGAATGCTGCCATCAATCCACGGTTTCTGGAAAATGTTATTTGTCACATGTGCAATAATACAACAGGTGAAGACCTTTCCTTGAAATGCTAACTTACAAGCCCTTAACCAACAATGCAGTTTTATGAAAATAGAGTTAAGAAAATATTTACTGAATAAACAAGAGTAAAAAATAAATACAAATAAAAGGCAACACTGAGTCAATGTAAGTGATTATAGGTTAGTCAAGGTAATTTGTACATGTAGGTAGGGGTAAAGTGACTATGTTGTGCGGTAGCAGAGAGAACAGTCTATGACTTCGGTGACTGGAGTCTTCGACCATTTTTTGGACCTTCCTCTGACACCGCTTAGAAACTCTAGAGATCCCTTTGATCTGTTTTTTTTTTTTTTTTTTTTGGCACCTTACTTGTGGAAGACTCTCTCAAATAAGTCGTTTTGCATTTTGTGTATTGTTGTGAAAATGTATGTGTATAGTGTATATTGATGTGTATTAATATGTACAGTACCAATCAAAAGTTTGAACACACCTACTCATTCAAGGGTTTTTCTTAATTTGTACTATTTTCTACATTGTAGAATAATCGTGAAGACACCAATAATAAGAAGAGACTTGCTTGGGCCAAGAAACATGAGCAATGGACATTAGACCAGTGGAAATCTGTCCTTTGGTCTGATGAGTACAAATTTAAGTTTTTTGGTTCCAACTGCCGTGACTTTGCCAGATGCAGAGTAGGTGAATGGATTATCTCTGCATGTGTGGTTCCCACCGTGAAGCATGGAAGAGGGGGTGTGATGGTGTGGGGTTGCTTTGTTATGGACACTCTGTGATTTATTTAGAATTCAAGGCACTCTTATCCAGTATTGCTACCACAGCATTCTGCAGTGATATGTCATCCCATCTGGTTTGCGCTTAGTGGGAATGCAATTTGTTTTTCAACAGGACAATGACCCAACACACCTCCAGGCTGTGTAAGGGCTGTTTGACCAATAATTAGAGTGATGGAGTGCTGCATCAGTTGACCTCATCTACAATCACCCGACCTCAACCGAATTCAGATGGTTTGGGATGAGTTGGACAGCAGAGTGAAGGAAAAGCAGCCAACAAGTGCTCAGCGTATGTGGGAACGACTTCAAAACTATTGGAAAAGCATTCCATGTGAAGCTGGTTGAGAGAATGCCAAGAGTGTGCAAAGCTCTCATCAAGGCAAAGGGTGGCTACTTTGAGGATGGCTCAACACAGTACATGTCAGCTACTACAGTGACTAAAATGACTGCAACCCTTATCAAAGAGTTTCAGTTAGTTTCAGAGTGGGTGGAAAGGAATAAGTTAGACCTAAATATTTCTAAAACTAAAAGCACTGTATCTGTTACTGTCAGTGTCAAAACATATTGATACAACAGTAGCTAAGATGGGGAGAAGTATGTCCATGATAAGGCGCTGCTCTGCCTTCTTGACAGCAATGTCAACAAGGCAGGTCCTACAGGCCCTAGTTTTGTCGCACCTCGACTACTGTTCAGTTGTGTGGTCAGGTGCCACAAAAAAGGACTTTGCAATTGGTTCAGAACAGGGCAACACGGCTGACCCTTGGATATACACAGAGAGATAATATTAATAATATGCATGTCAATCTCTCCAGGCTCAAAGTGGAGGAGAGATTGATTTCATCACTGCTTGTATTTATGAGAGGTATTGACATGTTGAATGCACCGAGCTGTCTGTTTGAACCACTGGTGCACAGCTCAGACACCCATGCATTCCCCACAAGACATGCCACAAGTGGCCTCCTCACAGTCCCCAAGTCCAGAACAGACTATGGAAGGTGAACAGTACTAAACAGAGCCATGACTACATGGAACTCTATTTCACATCAAGTAGCTCATGCAAGCAGTCAAATTAGATTAAAACAACAGATTAAAAAAACACCTTATGGAACAGCGGGGACTGTGAAGCAACACAAACATAGGCACAGACACATGCATACACACACACACGATAGCATATGCACTATGAACACACGTACACATGGATTTTGTACTGTATATACAGTATGTGATAGTCGGGGCCTGAGGGCACACAGTCTGTGACTGTATTGTAATGTTTTTTTTTAATTGTATAAACTGGCTTAATTTTGCTGGACCCCAGAAAGAGTAGCTGCTGCCTTGGCACTGCTGATGAGGATCCATAATAAATACAAATACAAATACTTTGAGGAACCTCAAATATAAACTATATATTTTGATTTGTTTAACCCTTTTTTGGTTACTACATGATTCCATATGTGTTATTTCATCGTTGTAATGTCATCACAACTATTCTACAATGTATAATATAGTAAAATAAACTTTAAAAAAAATGGAATGAGTAGGTGTGTTCAAACTTTTGACTGATACTGTATATAGGGCTGATCTGTGAAAGAGACTGCTCGTCTCAGCCTCACTCCCTGTCAAAGTAAAGTTTAAATAAAAAATGAATACAAAATTGTTTTAGATCCTATTATATATTAAGATGCTCAAACTATTACACGTTTACTTTGATATATGAAGTGTCCAGTGCCACTCAGTTGACATGCAATATCTACAGGTGTCTTCAGCTAGCTTAGCTGTAAACTTACTCGTTGTGCATGCAGTTGATAATTTATAAATTAATGTGGACAATCTTTGAAAAGTTTCTGTAGGGGACTATGTGAGCCGAATAAAAGTGTTTTATCATGTCACACCCTTAAAGGTGGAGGACTGTTCCTGTGTACCCAAGACATATTTATATATACAGTTGAAACAGTGTAAACCATAATGACTCACAGTGAAACCTGGGGGACTTGGCACACGATCTGTGAACAGCAAATCACAACCTGACATGATTGGATTACAAAATCAACATCTCCTTGCACAGGTAGTTTACAATATGTCTCGAGCAGATTAATCATACATAAAAAACATTTATTACAAGTCCAGTGTTTCACATTGGCATAGTAACATCTTATGAATGAGGGCACTTAGTATAATCTGGGGGTATTATTGCCTCTCTATGTCACTCTGCAGTGGCCATGGTTGCTGAGGTGAAATCAGAATGGATGGGCATTTTTTTCTCTTCTATTTTTTGGTGTGTGAAATATCTGTGCAATTACTTTCAAAGTTTATGTTTTAATAGCAGGGAGGAGAGGAGAGTGCAGGGCAGTGCCAGGAATAAAGAGTTTTTCAGGTGTGGTCGTAAACGTGTCCTTCGGTAAAGGATATCAAAGACGTGTCAACGTTCTGCTCTATCAGCGGAATGGGATGCCAGCAGGAAGAAAGTAACCACGGAAACGTAGAACATGGCAGTTCTGGAACCAATTACATTGTTCTCCTTTAGCCTTGAGGAATGTGGCGACATGCCTGAAGTGATCGTATGCACTTTCTTTTCCAGCATAGGACCAAACAGATTGTGCAGGGAAAATCCCAGTTATACCTTTTGTAAGCAGATTTGTTTCATTGTTTTACTTTGAATCATTGTGTCCTGTTCATTTCTTTACTTTAAATAATTTCCAGGTGTTAAGAAAGTTCTACCTCCACAGATGTCCCCTGGCCATATTCATGGCATGTTCATTTAAAAACAATCACCTTTAGAAAAAGTGGCCTCTTCTTTTCATTTTCACTCTCTTTCTGACAGATGAGTTCAAGACCTTCCTTATGAGGCTCCCGCAGAACTTCTTCCTGAATGTGTCGACTATCCAGCACCTTTGGTCGTTGGATGGCGTGTTCCAGTGGCGCTATGAGCAGCTGGAGAACAGCATGAGTGTGCTCTTCAGACGAGCCCAGAGAGTGGTGTTCAAGCTCTTCAGCCTCAGCAAGAGGTGCCAGAGGCAGCCTCACATCCGCCTACCCAGAGAATGGTAAGAGTCCCGTTCTGCTCCTACAATACAGCTCTTTCCACTGAGCCCCAATTACACTTTAATCACCCATCCAGGAAGCTGATAGCGATCCTCTCTACCTCTCCCTGTGTGAGTGGGAGAAACAGGGAGCCAGCCAAGCAATGTTTATCTACTTTATTACTGCTGCTCTGAAGAAAACTGGAAGTACTATACTTTTTTTTTGTGAAGAGAAATATCCGTAGACTGTGGAGAGATGGAGAGAGAAAGTGGAATGTTTGTCTGTTTGCATGGGAGTGAAGCGGAACACTTGAAAGGCTAACACTTGAAAGGCTCCCCTACGTCCCGTTCGTTTGCAGCACTTCACACAGACGATGTATGATTGATTTCACTTCCTGGGGCCAGTTCCACTGCTAACAATGAAATCAAATCAAATCCTTGAATTAAATATAATTTGTCAAATGATTCATAAACAACAAGTACAGACTAAGAGTGAATGCTTACTTTTCCAACAATGCAGAGTTAAAGATAAACAATAAAACAATATAAAATAAAAATAGAAATAGCAACAAGAGGAATAAATACACAGTGAATAACAAGTAACAATGACGAGTAAAAATAACATATAGATATATATAGGTTGTACAAAATAAAATGGCTATACACAGGGAGTACCAAAATATCATGGCTATATACAGAGAGTAGAAACTAACATGGATATACAGTGCATTCAAGAAGTATTTAGACCCCTTCACTCTTTCCACATTTTGTTATGTTACAGCCTTAATCTAAAATAGATTTTTTTGGTTTAAACTCATCAATCTACACGCAATACCCCATAATGAGAAAGCGAAGACAGGTTTTTAGACATTTTTGCTAATTTATTACAAATAACAAACAGAAAAACCTTATTTACATAAGTATTCAGACCCTTTGCTCTGAAACTCGAAAATGAGCACAGGTGCAACCTGTTTCATTGATCATCCTTGAGATGTTTGTACAACTTGATTGTAATCCACCTGTAGTAAATTAAATTGATCGGACATGATTTGGAAATGCACACACCTCTCTATATAAGATTGCACAGCTGACAGCGCATGTTAGAATAAAAACCAAGCCATGTGGTCAAAGGAATTGTCTGTAGAGCTCCGAGATAGGATTGTGTCAAGGCAAAGATATGGGGAAGGGTACCAAGACATTTCTGCAGTATTGAAGGTCCCCAAGAACACAGTGACCTCCATCATTCTTCAATGGTGCAGAACCCCCAACACTCTTCCTAGAGCTGAAGAAGACCAAACATAGCAATTGGAGGAGAAGAGCACTGGTCAAGGAGGTGACCAAGAACCCGATGGTCATTCTAACAGAGCTCCAGAGTTCCTCTGTGGAGATTAAAGAACCTAACAACCTTCCATCTCTGTAGCTCTCCAGCAATCAGGCCTTTATGGTAGAGTGGCCAGACAGAAACCACTCCTCAGTCAAAGGCACATGACAGCCCGCTTGGAGTTTGCCAGATGGCACCTAAAGGACTCTCAAACCATGAGAAACAAGATTCTCTGGTCTGAAGAAACCAAGACTGAACCTTTTGGCTTGAATGCCAAGCGTGAAGTTTGGAGGAAACCCTGCCCCATCCCTACGGCAGCATCATGCTTTGGGGATGTTTTTCGACGGTAGGGACTGGGAAACTAGTCAGGATCGAGGGAAAGATGAACAAAGTACAGATGGATCCTTGATGAAAACCTGCTCCAGAGCGCTCATACTGTGGCGACGGTTCACCTTCCAACAGGACAACGACCCTAAGCCCACAGCCAAGATAACGCAGGAGTAGCTTCGGGACAAGTCTTTGACTGTCCTTGAGTGCCCCAGCCAGAGCCCGGACTTGAACCCAGTCTAACATCTCTGGAGAGTTTTGAAAATAGCCGGGCAGCGACACTCCCCATCCATCCTGACAGAGCGTGAGAGGATCTGCAGAGAAGAATGGGAGAAACGACCCCCAAATACAGGTGTGCTAAGCTTGTAGCGTCTTAGCCAAGAAGACTCAAGGCTGTAATTGCTGCCAAAGGTGCTTCAACAAAGTACTGAGTAAAGGCTCTGAATACTTATATAAATGTCATATTTCAGTTTCTCTTTTTATGAATTTGCAAACATTTCTAAAAACCTGCTTTGTCATTATGGGGTATTATGTGTAGATTGATGAGGAGGGAAAAAAATGAATCCAAAAGATCAAGGGGTCTGAGTACATTCAGAATGCACTGGATACAGGGACTATCAGTGCCGAGTCAATATGCAGGGGTACGAGGTAATTGAGGTAGCTTATTGTATAGACAGTTGAAGTCGGAATTTTACATACACCTTAGCCAAATACATTTAAACTCAGGTATTCACAATTCCTGACATTTAATCCAAGTAAAAATTCCATGTCTTAGGTCAGTTAGGATCACAACTTTATTTTAAGAATGTGAAATGTCAGGATAATAGTCGAGAGAATGATTTATTTCAGCTTTTATTTCTTTCGTCACATTCCCAGTGGGTCAGAAATTTACATACACTCAATTAGTATTTGGTAGCATTGCATTTAAATGGTTTAACTTGGGTCAAACTTTTCAGGTAGCCTTCCACAAGCTTCCCACAATAAGTTGGGTGAATTTTGTCCCATTCCTCCTGACAGAGCTGGTGTAACTGATTCAGGTTTGACGGCATCCTTGCTCGCACACGCTTTTTCAGTTCTGCCCACAAATGTTCTATGGGATTGAGGTCAGGGCTTTGTGATGGCCACTCCAATACCTTAACTTTGTTGTCCTTGAGCCTTTTTGCCACAATTTTGGAAGTATGCTTGGGGTCATTGTCCATTTGGAAGACCCATTTGCGACCAAGCTTTAACTTCCTGACTGATGTCTTGAGATGTTGCTTCAATATATCCAGTTATTTTTCCTTCGTCATGATGCCATATATTTTGTGAAGTGCACCAGTCCCTCCTGTAGCAAAGCACCCCCACAACATGTTGCTACCACCCCCATGCTTCGTGGTTGGGATGGTGTTCTTCGGCTTGCAAGCCTCCGCCTTTTCCCTCCAAACATAACGATGGTCATTATAGCCAAACAGTTTTATTTCTCCAACAAGTACGATCTTTGTCCCTATGTATAGTTGCAAAACGTAGTCTGTCTTTTTTATGGCGGTTTTGGAGCAGTGGCTTCTTACTTACTGAGCGGCCTTTCAGGTTGTATCGGTATAGCACTCGTTTTACTGTGGATATAGATACTTTTGTACCTGTTTCCTCCAGCATCTTCAGAAGCTTCTTTACTGTTATTCTGGGAGTGATTTGCACTTTTCGCACCAAAGTACATTCATCTCTAGGAGACAGAACGCGTCTCCTTCCTTAGCGGCATGACGGCTGCGTGGTCCCATGGTGTTTATTCTTGCGTACTGTTGTTTGTACAGATGAGCGTTGTACCTTCACGCGTTTGGAAATTGCTCCCTAGGATGAACCAGACTTGTGAAGATCTACAATTTATTTTCTTAGATCTTGGCTGATTTCTATTGATTTTCCCATAATGTTAAGCAAGGAGGCACTGAGTTTGAAGGTAGGCCTTGAAAAGACATCCACGGGTACACCTCCAATTGACTCAAATTATGTCAATTAGCCTATCAGAACATCAGGACATCATCAGGACATCATTTTCTGAAATGTTTCATGCTGTTTAAAGGCACAGTCAACTTAGTGTATGTAGACTTCTGACCCAATGGAATTGTGATACAGTGAATGATCAGTGAAATAATCTGTCTGTAAACAATTGTTGGAAAAATTACTTGTGTAATGCACAAAGTAGATGTTCTAACCGACTTGCCAAAACTATAGTTTGTTAACAAGAAAGTTGTGGAGTGGTTGAAAAACAAGTTTTAATAACTCCAACCTAAGTGTATGTAAACTTCCAACTTCAACTGTAGGTAGGGATAAAGTGACTAGGCAACAGGATAGATAACATGCTGAGCTGTAGCAGCAGGGTGAAAGTGTGTGTGTGTGTGTGTGTGTGTGTGTGTGTGTGTGTGTGTGTGTGTGAGAGTGTTTGTATTGTGTTGGGGTGTAAATGTAAGTATGTGTGAGTGTATGAGTAGAGTCCAGTGTGTGTGCAGAGAGTCAGTGCAAGATAATTTGTAAAAATTACCCGGGTAGCCATTTGATTAGCTATTTAGCAGCCTTGTTTAGCAGTCTTATGGCTTGGAAGCTGTTCATAGTCCTGTTGGTTCCATACTTGATGCACTGCACTTGGTGCACTTGCCATCCAGTAGCCGAGAGTACAGTCTTTGACAATTTTTTAGGCCTTCCTCTGACACTCTCTGGATAGAGGTCCTGAATGGCAGAGATTATGACCACGGTGATGTACTGCGCCGTATCCATCACCCTCTGTTGCGCCTTGCTGTCGAGAGCCTTGCAGTTGTCATACCAAGCTGTAATGCAGCCGTTCAAGATGCTCTCAATGGTGCAGCTGTAGAACTTTTTGAGGATCTGAGGTTCCATGCCAAATCTTTTCAGCCTCCTGAGTGGGAAGAGATGCTGTCGTTCCCTCTTCACAACTGAGTGTCTGTGTGTGGACCATGTTAATTACTTAGTGATGTGGACACAGAGGAACTTGAAACTCTTGACCCGCTTCACTACAGCCCCCTCAATGTGTATGGGGGCATGCTCCCCCCTACGTTTTATGTAGGCCACAATCAGCTCCTTTGTTTTTCTGACGTTGAGTAAAAGGTTGTTGTCCTGACACCACACTGCCAGGTCTCTGACCTCCTCTCTATAGGCTGCCTCATCGTTGTTGTGTCAGTTCCTACCACCGTTGCGTCATCAGCAAAGTTGATGAAGGTGTTGGAGTCATGCGCGGCCTCGCAGACGTTGGTGAACTTGGAATACAGGAGAGGACTAAGCACACACCGTGTTGATGGTCAGTGTGGCTGATGTGTTGTTGCCTACCCTCACCGCCTCGGGGCGGCCCGTCAGGTAGTTCAGGATCCAGTTGCAGAGGGAAGTGTTCAGTCCCATGGTCCTGAGCTTGTTGATGAGCTTGGAGGGGACTATTGTGTTAAATGCCAAGCTGTTGTCAATAAACAGCATTCTTACATATTGATTCCCTTTGTACAGGTTTGTAAGGGCAGTGTGGAGTACAATAGAGATTGCATCATCTGTGGATGTGTTGGGGCGGTATGCGAATTGGAGTGGAGCAAGAGTGTCTGGGATGATGGTGTTGATGTGAGCCATAACCAGCCTTTCAAAGCATTTCATGGCTAAAGATGTGGGTGTGATAGTCATTTAGGCAGGTTACCTTGACGTTCTTGGGCATGATGACTATGGTGGTCTGCTTGAAACAAATTGGTTTTACGGACTGGTTCAGGGATTGGTTGAACATTCCAGTAAAGAAACTTGCCAGCTGGTCAGCACATGCTCTGTGTATGCGTCTTGGTAATCCGTCTGGCCCTGTTAACCTGTTTAAAGGTCTTGCATCAGCTACGGAGAGCGTGATCACACAGTCATCCGGAACAGCTGGTGCTGTCATGCACGTTTCAATGTTGCTTGCATCGATGCGAGCATAGAAGGCATTTATCTTGTCTGGTAGACTCGCGCAGCTGGTCAGCTCACGGCTTGGTTTCCCTTTGTTAACTGTGATAGTTTACATGTCCTGACATGCTGTTGAGTGTCAGAGCCGGCGTAGTAAGATTCGATCTTAGGAAGTGTTCGAAATGTACACAATTGTTTCCCGGAAGATAATGGGGTGCTGTCATTCAGGTGAGGGTTTAGTATTTTTTTTATTTGGTCCAGGGGATGGTCATGTAATTTGTAATCGGTTAACAAACCTAACGCAATGGTAAATCTAAGCGCTGGCGGTAGCGCTGTAGGTTCGGGGGGGGTGTCAGAAATATTTGAGCTATTTTCAAAACCAAAAAGTATCAGAGCAGTGCTGGCAGTGGCACAAACTGACTTTTGATGAATAAACCAGTTGTGGGTGTGTCAAGGCTTTGCCCCTCACTGGCCAATCAGAATGTCCTCCACGGCTAAATATGTGGTTTCTTCAAGATGTGTATTTATGGTATTTTATGTAATAGAGTTTGTTACACAAATTATAGAAACGAAATAACAAAATGTAGACTAATCCCATCTTTGCTAAAATGTTAACTTGAACCTGTTTGCAGTCGATATTGTTCTAAGTAATTGCATGGCTTCAATGGGTAAATATATACATAGCATGTGCTCTTATATGTGTACGCGGACAAGGCCTACTGAGGAGTACCGGAGGTAAGCTTGCTACTGATATAATTGATAAAAAAATATATATATATATGAAGGAAATGGCTGACACAATCTATGGATAGTAGGCAATAATTGTGTCTGTCAAACAGGTAGGCCTACCTCTTATTCCTTGAATAGGAAGAAATAGGCTCCAACAGAAAGACCTCTTGTTGTTAGTAGCCTAAAGTCAAATTAAAATGAAGACTGTTTAAATGAATTAGGACTGCTCAAATGAACCATTTATAGATTGTGTCAGCCATTTCCTTCAGTCACCATGAACCCGTTAAATATCTCAGTGTCAGTGAGGGAAGGGCTTAATGTGGTAAGTTTAAACCCGGGCTCGAATTGGGGGGGTGGGTGAGGGTATGTGATGGTATTGTGGCTTTTGTTAAGATCTATAACAACGCTTTAGTCCGTAATGCTAGACACAAGCTGTAAAATGCACGGGAAAGATGAGACTCTGATGCATATGGGATATCTTTGGTTTGTCTGTATGACATTCAGAGGCTGCGCTACAAACTTCTTTAGCAGAGGAGACAAAAAAGTATTGGGAAGTAATGTGTGATTCTGTCACAATCAATTGAAGTTCAACATTTCAACAGGCTATTAAACAACATACTAACTCTAAATCAATCCAGGAATAATTATTTAGGCTATATTAATATTTCAAGGCTAGCCTGCCATTTAAGAAATAAATTGTGAAGCATTTGTGACATGCTACAGGCTGGCAGGAACACTCAACATTTCAACAACACATCAATAACAGCACTTCAACAACATGCCTATAAATATAGGCTGTATAAAATGACATTTCGAAAAAGTATTATTTAGAATGAAATAATAATGAAAAGAAAAATGCCTTCTTAGGCTATACTGTACATTAATTCGACAGTGCCTTCAAATGAACTTTTAGAAACACGAATTTGGCCAGTCTTTGGTTTGAGGATCATGTGGTGTGGTGTGCTATGCATGCCTGGTTTGTTAATTTAGCTTAGCAAATGCTCTTATATTCCCATGCCCTAATCACAGTCAACACAAATCTATTTTGGAACAACAATATCTTGGAATAAAATATGATAAATGAGAAAATGACAGTTTCCAGAATGAAAAAAAGTTACAAGTGCATATAGGCCTACCTGATGATATGCAGCTCCTGTGTAAAACAAAAAAAAACAATAGCCTGTATAGAAATCAAACTGTCCAGTGCTGCAACCTGCCGTCATTCATTATCATGTTCTGTTTTGGTATTAAAATATTCTGCTTGATTCACGGCCTATGAATGTGCATTTTCTTGTTTTCTTATGGCCCTATACAGCTCATTGAGTGCGGTCTTAGTGGTAAATAGACAGCTACGAATAATATAGATTAAAACTCTTGGTAAATAGTATAGTCTGCAGTTTATCATGAGGTATTCTAACTCAGGTGAGCTTAACCTGGAGACTTCCTTAACATTAGACATTGGGCACCAGCTGTTGTTGACCCAAAGACACACCAACCTCCCTTCGTCTTACCTGAGTCTGCTGTCCGGTCTTGACGATGCATAGAAAAACCAGCACGATGTATATCCATGTCCACGTTCAGCCTCGACTCTGAGAAACATAGGATATTACAGTTTTTCAGGTCCCGTTGATGGGATAGTCTCAAATGTAGCTCATCCTGTTTGTTCTCCAGCGATTGCACGTTCGCCAATAGAACAGAGGGTAATGGCAGTCTATTTTGCCACTGCTTCCTCTTTCGAGTCCCGGGGAGTAGGGCCTGGTCCGGAGCGAGCAGGATGTCCAGAGCTGCCAACTCCTTGAAGTAGAAATGTTTGTCCAATTCGAGGTTGGTGATCTCTGGTCATATGAAATATGGTGGAGACATTATGCACAAATAAATCAAATCAAATCAAATCAAATTTTATTTGTCACATACACATGGTTAGCAGATGTTAATGCGAGTGTAGCAAAATGCTTGTGCTTCTAGTTCCGACAATGCAGTAATAACCAACAAGTAATCTAACTAACAATTCCAAAACTACTGTCTTGTACACAGTGTAAGGGGATAAAGAATATGTACATAAGGATATATGAATGAGTGATGGTACAGAGCAGCATAGGCAAGATGCAGTAGATGGTATCGAGTACAGTATATACATATGAGATGAGTATGTAAACAAAGTGGCATAGTTAAAGTGGCTAGTGATACATGTATTACATAAGGATACAGTCGATGATATAGAGTACAGTATATACGTATGCATATGAGATGAATAATGTAGGGTAAGTAACATTATATAAGGTAGCATTGTTTAAAGTGGCTAGTGATATATTTACATCATTTCCCATCAATTCCCATTATGAAAGTGGCTGGAGTTGAGTCAGTGTCAGTGTGTTGGCAGCAGCCACTCAATGTTAGTGGTGGCTGTTTAACAGTCTGATGGCCTTGAGATAGAAGCTGTTTTTCAGTCTCTCGGTCCCAGCTTTGATGCACCTGTACTGACCTCGCCTTCTGGATGATAGCGGGGTGAACAGGCAGTGGCTCGGGTGGTTGATGTCCTTGATGATCTTTATGGCATTCGCCTTCTTCACAATGCTGTCTGTGTGAGTGGACCAATTCAGTTTGTTTGTGATGTGTATGCCGAGGAACTTGAAACTTGCCACCCTCTCCACTACTGTTCCATCGATGTGGATAGGGGGGTGTTCCCTCTGCTGTTTCCTGAAGTGCACAATCATCTCCTTAGTTTTGTTGACGTTGAGTGTGAGGTTATTTTCCTGACACCACAGTCCGAGGGCCCTCACCTCCTCCCTGTAGGCCGTCTCGTCGTTGTTGGTAATCAAGCCTACCACTGTTGTGTCGTCCGCAAACTTGATGATTGAGTTGGAGGCGTGCGTGGCCACGCAGTCGTGGGTGAACAGGGAGTACAGGAGAGGGCTCAGAACGCACCGTTGTGGGGCCCCAGTGTTGAGGATCAGCGGGGAGGAGATGTTGTTGCCTACCCTCACCACCTGGGGGCGGCCCGTCAGGAAGTCCAGTACCCAGTTGCACAAGGCGGGGTCGAGACCCAGGGTCTCGAGCTTGATGACGAGCTTGGAGGGTACTATGGTGTTGAATGCCGAGCTGTAGTCAATGAACAGCATTCTCACATAGGTATTCCTCTTGTCCAGATGGGTTAGGGCGGTGTGCAGTGTGGTTGAGATTGCATCGTCTGTGGACCTATTTGGGCGGTAAGCAAATTGGAGTGGGTCTAGGGTGTCAGGTAGGGTGGAGGTGATATGGTCCTTGACTAGTCTCTCAAAGCACTTCATGATGACGGAAGTGAGTGCTACGGGGCGGTAGTCGTTTAGCTCAGTTACCTTAGCTTTCTTGGGAACAGGAACAATGGTGGCCCTCTTGAAGCATGTGGGAACAGCAGACTGGTATAGGGATTGATTGAATATGTCCGTAAACACACCGGCCAGCTGGTCTGCGCATGCTCTGAGGGCGCGGCTGGGGATGCCGTCTGGGCCTGCAGCCTTGCGAGGGTTAACACGTTTAAATGTCTTACTCACCTCGGCTGCAGTGAAGGAGAGACCGCATGTTTTCGTTGCACGCCGTGTCAGTGGCACTGTATTGTCCTCAAAGCGGGCAAAAAAGTTATTTAGTCTGCCTGGGAGCAGGACATCCTGGTCCGTGACTGGGCTGGATTTCTTCCTGTAGTCCGTGATTGACTGTAGACCCTGCCACATGCCTCTTGTGTCTGAGCCGTTGAATTGAGATTCTACTTTGTCTCTGTACTGACGCTTAGCTTGTTTGATAGCCTTGCGGAGGGAATAGCTGCACTGTTTGTATTCGGTCATGTTACCAGACACCTTGCCCTGATTAAAAGCAGTGGTTCGCGCTTTCAGTTTCACGCGAATGCTGCCATCAATCCACGGTTTCTGGTTAGGGAATGTTTTAATCGTTGCTATGGGAACGACATCTTCAACGCACGTTCTAATGAACTCACACACCGAATCAGCGTATTCGTCAATGTTGTTGTCTGACGCAATACGAAACATGTCCCAGTCCACGTGGTGGAAGCAGTCTTGGAGTGTGGAGTCAGCTTGGTCGGACCAGCGTTGGACAGACCTCAGCGTGGGAGCCTCTTGTTTTAGTTTCTGTCTGTAGGCAGGGATCAACAAAATGGAGTCGTGGTCAGCTTTTCCGAAAGGGGGGCGGGGCAGG
The DNA here is from genome assembly GCF_057628025.1 of Oncorhynchus mykiss. Classification (NCBI taxonomy): domain Eukaryota; kingdom Metazoa; phylum Chordata; class Actinopteri; order Salmoniformes; family Salmonidae; genus Oncorhynchus; species Oncorhynchus mykiss. The sequence continues at coordinate 77,848,084 of NC_143026.1, read as the reverse complement.
GCCTTATATGCGTCGCGGAAGTTAGAGTAACAATGATCCAAGGTCTTTCCACCCCTGGTTGCGCAATCGATATGCTGATAAAATTTAGGGAGTCTTGTTTTCAGATTAGCCTTGTTAAAATCCCCAGCTACAATGAATGCAGCCTCCGGATGAATGGTTTCCAGTTTGCAAAGAGTTAAATAAAGTTCGTTCAGAGCCATCGATGTGTCTGCTTGGGGGGGGATATATACGGCTGTGATATAATCGAAGAGAATTCTCTTGGTAGATAATGCGGTCTACATTTGATTGTGAGGAATTCTAAATCAGGTGAACAGAAGGATTTGAGTTCCTGTATGTTTCTTTCATCACACCATGTCACGTTAGTCATAAGGCATACGCCCCCCCCCCCTCTTCTTACCAGAAAGATGTTTGTTTCTGTCTGCGCGATGTGTGGATAAACCCGTTGGCTGCACCGCTTCGGATAGAGTCTCTCCAGTGAGCCACGTTTCCGTGAAGCAAAGAACGTTACAGTCTCTGATGTCCCTCTGGAATGCTACCCTTGCTCGGATTTCATCAACCTTGTTGTCAAGAGACTGGACATTGGCAAGAAGAATGCTAGGGAGTGGTGCACGGTGTGCCCGTCTCCGGAGTCTGACCAGAAGACCGCCTCGTTTCCCTCTTTTTCGGAGTTGTTTTTTTTTTGGGGTCGCTGCATGGAATCCACTCCGTTGTCCTGTTTGTAAGGCAGAACACAGGATCCGCGTCGCGAAAAACATATTCTTGGTAGTACTGATGGTGAGTTGATGCTGATCTTATATTCAGTAGTTCTTCTCGACTGTATGTAATGAAACCTAAGATGACCTGGGGTACTAATGTAAGAAATAACACGTAAAAAAACAAAAAACTGCATAGTTTCCTAGGAACGCGAAGCGAGGCGGCCATCTCTGTCGGCGCCGGAAGTCGATATAGTCGGAAGTCGATACAGTTAAGATCAGTGTAAAAACAAAACACAAAAAAAAAGCAGAATTGGTCAGGTAAGACTGCTGCTATCCAGGCTGTATCACATCCGGCCTTGATTGGGAGTCCCATAGGGCGGCGCACAATTGGCTCAGCGTCGTCCGGGTTTGGCCGGAGTAGGCCGTCATTGTAAATAAGAATGTGTTCTTAATAACTGACTTGCCTAGTTAAATAAAGGTTAAATAAAAATGAATTAATAAAAAATAATAATCCACTGCAGTGCCATCTTCTTACACATTATGAAGGAATAATATGGAGAGAGAAGTCGATTTATAGAGCAAATAATAATTCGACTTCTGAGTCGGTTAAAACTACACTTTGTGTTCTAACTTTCACCATTAGTCCTACTGATTTTGCTCTCTAAATGCCTCTTTCAGAATATTGTTCTCTTTTTTTCAAAGATGTGTATTTTCGCAGAGTGCATTAATAATGATATATGTTTTATTTCGTTTTTTACTCACAGAAGCATATTTTCCCATTACAATAATACCTGTTTTGATTTGATTAGATTTTTTTTACGAAGTACACTACATATACAAAAGTATGTGGACACCCCTTCAAATGAGTGGATTTGGCTATTTCAGCCACACCCGTTGCTGACAGGTGTATAAAATCGAACACACAGCCATGCAATCTACAAATACAAATATTGGCAGTAGAATGGCCTTACTGTAGAGCTCAGTTACATTCAACGTCGCACCTTCATAGGATGCCACCTTTCTGACAAGTCAGTTTGTCAAACTTCTGCCCTGCTAGAGCTGCCCCGGTCAACTGTATTGTGGTGTTATTGTGAAGTGGAAAAGTATAGGAGCAACAGCGGCTGTGGCAGGCTGCAAAAGTTCACAGAACGGGACCGCTGAGTGCTGAAGTGCGTGGCGAGTAAAAATCGCCTGTCCTCGGTTGCAACACTCACTACCGAGTCCCAAACTGCCTCTGGAAGCAACATCAGCATAAGAACTGTTCGTCCGGAGCTTCATGAAATGGGTTTCCATGAGCAGCCACACACAAGCCTTTCACCATGCGCAATGCAAAGTGTCGGCTTGTGTGGTGTAAAGCTCGTCACCATTGGACTCTAGAGCAGTGGAAATTCGAGTGATGAATCAAATCTGTTTTTGGCGGAAGCCAGTAGAACGCTACCTACCCCAATGCATAGTGCCAACTGTAAAGTTGGTTGGAGGAGGAATAATGGTCTGAGGCTGTTTTTCCATAGTTTGTGCTAGGCCCCTTAGTTCCAGTGAATGGAAATTGTAACTCTACAGCACACAATGACATTCTAGACGATTCTGGCTTTCAACTTTGTGGCAATTTGGGGAAGGCCCTTTCCTGTTTCAACATGACAATGCCCCCATGCACAAAGCGAGGTCCATGCAGAAATGGTTTGTCGAGATTGGTGTGGAAGAACTTGACTGGCCAGCACAGAGCCCTGACTTCAACTTCATTGAACACCTTTGGGATGAATTGGAAAGCCCGCTGCGAGCCAGGCATAATCACCCAACATCAGTGCCCGACATCACTAATGCTCTTGTGGCTGAACGGAAGCAAGTCCCCACAGCTGTGTTCCAACATCTAGTAGAAACTGTTCCCAGAAGAGTGGAGGCTGTTATAGCAGCAAATGGGGGACCAACTTCATATTAATGCCCATGATTTTGGAATGAGATGTTTGACGAACTGGTGTTCACATACTTTTGGTCATGTAGTGTATAATTGTGCAAAAAAGTTTCTAAATAAACCAATTCAATTCACATCCATTTTAATTCCCAAATGTTTTGTTTTATGTTGTCTGTCTCTCTGTCTACATCCCAGGCCCCAATCCTACTGGCTGATACACTTCCAGTCTCTCCTCTACTGTTCTGAGAACAACCAGCTGGGTTCCTTCTCTGAGGAGCTCCACAGCTGTACCTGCAGCTACGAGCACAGCCCTTGCCAGCTGCCCCCACCATGTGCCATCGGAGAGGGTCCCGCCTGCGCAGCCTGTGCCCCAGACAACCACACACGATGTGGGAGCTGCAACCCTGGCTACGCCCTAACACAGGGGGCCTGCAGACCCATGGTGGCTGACTCAACAGAGAACTACCTGGGCTTTGAGACAGACCTACAGGACCTGGAGCTGAGATACCTCCTGCAGAGGGCCGACCGTAGGCTGGAGGTAAATACATGGCTATTTGATTTTGTGAACGATTTTGTGGATAAGTTGTAGAGATATTTTAAATGTAATAAAGTTGAGTAGGATCTTGAAAAAGTAGATTGACTATTGTCTTAACAACTTAAACAACTGTATCTGTCCTTCCAGGTCCACGCCATCTTCATCAGCAATGACATGCGCCTGAACAGCTGGTTTGACCCATCCTGGAGGAAGAGGATGCTGCTGACGCTGAAAAGCAACAAGTACAAGTCCAACCTGGTCCACATGCTGCTGGGCGTGTCTCTCCAGATCTGCCTGACCAAGAACAGCACACTGGAGCCCGTCCTCACCCTCTACATCAACCCCTTCGGAGGCAGCCACTCTGAGAGCTGGTACATTCCAGTCAGTGAGAACAGCTTCCCAGACTGGACGGCCACCAAACTGGATCTACCCCTGGAGTGCTTCAACTGGACCCTGACACTGGGCAACAAGTGGAAGACCTTCTTTGAGACCATCCACATCTACCTGCGGAGCCGGATAAAGATGCAGGGCGCTGGAGGTCCAGCGGGGGCTATGAACGACAGCCTCTACTATGAGCCATTAGAAATGGTTGACCCTTCACGGAACCTGGGCTACATGAAGATCAACAGCATCCAAGTATTTGGCTACAGCATGCACTTTGACCCGGAAGCAATCCATGACCTGATCTTGCAGCTGGACTACCCATACACCCAGGGGTCCCAGGACACGGCTCTGCTGCAGCTGCTGGAGATCAGGGACCGGGTCAACAGACTGTCCCCCCCAGGTCAGCAGAGACTAGACCTGTTCGCATGTCTGCTAAGACACCGGCTCAAACTGACAGCCAGTGAGGTGGTCCGCATACACGCCTCCCTGCAGGCCTTCAGCAACCGCCTGCCAAACTCTCTGGATTACGAGACCACCAAGCTGTGTAGTTAACAGCTACTATGGAATGACTGGGAGATGTTAAAGCTCAACGGCTACAAGGGGAACTATTGGACGGCTAAATGGTATACTGCTACAGTAGTTTGACTTTCAATGGTTTGTTGATTCTCTGGATTACAAGACCTTAAATTTATGTACTTAACTGTTACAGAGACACAATAAGGACATGTGAATTGTGTCTTTTGGCTTTCAGTTGGGTTGTGACTCAATGTCTTGTAAATGGTTGAGAGATGCTGGAAGCTGGTGCTTTTTTGTCCACAGAAGACACACAAAAACTCTGACACCATAAACAAAAACAGATCTAGAAAATCAGATATGTAACTCTCTCCACATCCACTTCACCATCTTGTTTAAATACAACCCTGCTCATTTATACAGTGTATACTGAAGCCAACTGGAGGGACCTTTTAAGATACATGGTACAGTCTGTTTGTTTGTAACTCTTTTATATGTTATTTTGCTTCAGTGACAGTGCACTTCCCATAACAACCAGAATACAGTGGTATCAGTCAGATTTGTAGATAACTTGTTATTAAAACATGAATTAACAACTGTGGAGAATATTTGTCAAACTTACTTATAGCCGAGTAACAGCTGTTGTTACATCTCATTGTCAGACACATTTATCGCAGCAATTAAAACCACTTAGGAACTGAGTGAATGAAATTAAAAATGATAGCAGAGTTTGATCAAATAATCATGAACCTCTATTTCATTAATTTATGCGGTTAGCTTATGGATGGTGACCAAGCTTCTCCATCCTAATTAAGTAGACTTTGTAACAGGAACAATTGAATCAATGTATTGTTGTACAGGGAATGTGCACACACACGGGGACACACACCAAAAATGAAGATATGAGTAAACAAAGCTGAGATTATTGTAAAACTGGTTCCTTTAGGGTTGTGGCTTAACAACCCATACAGTACTTTTTTTCCCATTATCTGCAACAGGTTGAATTGGAGCAGACCAGTAGACACCCCAGCTGCCCTCTAGGACCAGGAGTGATGGCCATCCAGTGCACTGGGTCACAGATCCATAACTGCAGTATTCATGTCAGGTCTATAAGGTGCCAGATCTCATTTACTAACATGGCCCGTATCTCATGGAATGGCTGTCCAGCGGAGCAGATGAAGGAGAGGTCACACACCTATGAAGGTCAACGGCTGTCACCTCCATTTTTCCGCGCTCCTCTTATCAAAACCTGCTCATATTAGAAGCTAACCTCGAAAGAGAGTAATCTGGATGAAACAGGCTTGATGCAGAGGTGTTTGTCTAATGCATAACTAAATGTTAGTGTCCTTTGGATGCAGGGGTGTCTGATATTGGAGAATAATTGTTTTCAAAACAGCTAGAAAATGGCTGCCGTGAAGAGATAAAAGATTAAGGTTCTGGTTGTCTCTTTGGTCATTTGACTCCATCCAGAATTATATCATTATTTCTCCAAAAATCATCAGTCCACCCTGCCCACCTACTCCTGGTGAGCTCGCCCCATTAGAGAGGTGAGACAGAGAACAGACAATATCTTTACATCCTCTCACCTCAAATCAACCCTGCAATCAATTAAACATTTCCCCTTACTAAGTAATTGAGCTAAAAACACCGGTGGAATTTTCTGAGTAAAAGGAAATATATGGAAAATAAATTCTGTCTGCCCATTTATTCTTCATGAGGTAAAAATGAAAAGATCCCCAGGTATGTGCCTATGATTATGTTTAATAGCCCTCTGCTCGTTCTGCAATTACCGGGCTCAGTTCTAAAGCTCGTTCTGGTGCTGCAGAGGCGGCTGGCTGGCTGGCTATAATACATTATTGTGAGTTTGTAAATAGTTGTTATTCATTCTGCAGAGGCCTGGCATCTCTCTTATGAGACACTGAGTGAGCAGAGGAGAGGCCAGACTTTGATGAAGGAAGGTCTGACCTTTACTGAGCTGTCAATCAAAAGTGTTAGATATATACATTTGTCTTTTGTACATGTATGGCTGTCTTATTGCAACTCGGTTGTGTGTTATGCTTTCACTGTTCATAATGCAGTTACTGAACATGACAATAAGACATGCCTGCTCGTAGGAGAGGCATACAGTACAGGGTGTGTTGGTAAATTCAATCTTGAGTGCCAGAGTGCGCTCATATTGCAATCTGAGCATTCTGACCTCACAAATGTCAGTCAAGCACCCAAGCTAACTGGCTAACGTTGCTAGCTTGCTAGCTACTTCCAGACACAAATGAGAGAACACCTCACTCTGACCAATTCACTTGCCCTAGCAGAGCTGGTTAGGCTGTTTTCATGTTATCCAGATTGTTGGCGACTGTAACTGTGCTGCTGGCATCAATTTAATTACACTTTTTTGCAGGTGTTCACTGACAACGGCCATATTCAATGGGTGTTGAGGGTTCTCCGTTATTACGCGCTCTGGCACACTCAGACGAGGGCTCTGAGATCGGAGTAGATTGACAGAGTGAATTTATGAACACACTCTTAATTATTCTCAAACAGATAATTATGATATTATTATAAATGTAAAAGAAAGACGTTACAATGTCACAGACACAATCATATCAAATCAAAGTCTATTGGTCACGTACACAGTTTAGCAGATGTTATAGTGAGTGCAGCGAAATGCGTATATTACTAGCTCCTAACAATGCAGTAAAATGTCAAACAAGTACACAAATAAAATGTTTTAAACACATCAAGAAATCAACAAATGTCGTAACGAATCTAATGTCGTAAAGAATCAATGCAAATTGCACTGTAACAGTAATCCAAATGCAATGTACACTACCGTTCAAAAGTTTGGGTCACTTAGAAACATCTGTGTTTTTGAAAGAAAAGCATTTTTTTTTTTGTACATTTAAAATAACATCAAATTAATCAGAAATACAGTGTAGACATTGTTAATGTTGTAAATGACTGTCGTAGCTGGAAACGGCAGATTTTTTATGGAATATCTACATAGGTGTACAGAGGTCCAATATCGACAACCATCACTCCTGTGTTCCAATGGCACATTGTGTTAGAGAATGATAAGTTTATTATTTTAAAAGGCCAATTGATCATTAGAAAACCCTTTTGCAATTATGTTAGCAAAGCTGAAAACTGTTGTCCTCATTAAAGAAGCAATAAAACTAACCTTCTTTAGACAAGTTGAGTGTCTGGAGCATCAGCATTTGTGGGTTCGATTACAGGCTGAAAATGGCCAGAAACAAAGACCTCTCTTCTGAAACTCGTTAGTCTGTTCTTGTTCTGAGAAATAAGGGCTATTCCATGTGAAAAATTTACAAGAAATTGAAGATCTTGTATAATGCTGAGTAGTATTCCCTTCACAGAACAGTGCACACTGTCTCTAGACAGAATAGAAAGAGGAGTGGGAGGCCCCGGTGCACAATTGAGCAAGAGGACAAGTACATTAGAGTGTCTAGTTTGAGAAACAGATGCCTCACAAGTCCTCAACCGGCAGCTTCATTAAATAGTAGAAGGCTATTTAAGAAAGCCAGTTTTATTGCTTCTTTAATCAGAAAAACAGTTTAATGAAGGCCAGTTTTATTGTTCCTTTAATCAGAACAACAGTTTTTAGCTGTACTAACAAAATTGCAAAAGGGTTTTCTAATGATCAATTAGCCTTTTAAAATTATAAACATGTGCCAATGGAACACAGGAGTGATGGTTGCTGATAATGGATCTCTGTCCACCTACGGTATGTAGATATTACATAAAAAATCTGCAGTTTCCAGCTACAATAGTAATTTACAACATTAACAATGTCTACACTGTGTTTCTGATCAATTTGATGTTATTTTCATGTACAAGACATGTGCGTTTCTTTCAAAAACAAGGACATTTCTAAGTGACCCCAAACTTTTGAAAGGTAGTGTATGTGTATATACCGTGCATTCGTAAAGTATTCAGACCACTTTACTTTTTCCACATTTTGTTATGTTACTTATTCTAAAATGGATAAATAATATATAATCCTCATCAATCTACACACAATACCCCATAATGACAAAGCAAAAATCAGTTTTATTGAACTTTTTGCAAATGTATTGAAAATAAAAAACTGAATAATCATATTTACATAAGTATTCAGAACCCTTTACTCAGTACTTTGTTTAAGCACCTTTGGTAGGGATTAGAGTCTTGAGTCTTCTTGGGGATGATGCTGCAAGCTTTGGCACACCTGAATTTGGGGAGTATCTCCAATTCTTCTCTGCAGATCCTCTCAAGCTCTGTCAGGTTGGATGGGGAGCATCGGTCATCAGGTCTCGCAAGAGATGTTCGATTGGGTTCAAGTCCGGCCTCTAGCTGGGCCACTCAAGGACATTCAGAGACTTGTACAGAAGCCACTCCTGCATTGTCTTGGCTGTGTGCTTAGGTTGTCGTCCTGTTGGAAAGTGAACCTTCACCCCCAATCTGAGGTCCTTAGCGCTCTGGAGCAGTTTTTCAACAAGGATCTCTCTGTACTTTGCTAAGTTCATCTTTCCCTCGACCCTGACTAGTCTCCTGAAAAATATCCCCACAGCGTGATGCTGCCACAACCATACTTCACCGTAGGGATGGAGCCAGGTTTCCTCAAGATGTGACACTTGGCATTCAGGCCAAAGAGTTCAATCTTGGTTTCATCAGACCAGAGAATCTAATTTCTCATGCTCTGAGGTGCCTTTTGGCAAACTCCAAGCGCGCTGTCATGGGCCTTTTATGGAGGAATGGCTTCAATCTGGTCACTCTACCATAATGGCCTGATTGGTGCAGTGCTGCAAAGATGGTTGTCCTTCTGGAAGGTTCTCCCAACTCTGGAGCTCTGTCAGAGTGGCCATCGGGTTCTTGGTCACCTCCTTGACCAGGGCTCTTCTCCTCCGATTGCTAGGTTTGGCCGGGCAGGCCAGCTCGATGAAGAGTCTTGGTGGTTCCAAACTTCTTCCGTTTAAGAATGATGGAGGCCACTGTGTTCTTGGGGACATTCAATGCTGCAGAAATGTTTTGGTTCCCTTCCATAGATCTGTGCCTTGACACAATCCTGTCTCGGGGCTCTACGGATAATTCCATTGAAATCATGGTTAGGTTTTTGAACTGATTTCCACTGTCCACTGTGGGACCTTATGTGCCTTCCCAAATCATATCCAATCAATTGAATTTACCACAGGTGAACGCCAATCAAGTTGTAGAAACATCTCAAGGATGATCAATTGAAAACAGGATGCACCTGAGCTCAATGTATAGTCTATTAGCAAAGGGTCTGAATACTTATGTAAATAAGGTATTTTTGTTTATATAAATTTGCCAAAATGTCTAAAAACCTGTTTTCACTTTGCTATTATTGGTTATTGTGTGTAGAGTGATGAGTCAAACATTAATTGAATAATTTTTAGTGTAAGGCTGCAACGTAACAAAATGTGGAAAAAGTCAAGGGGTCTGAATACTTTCCGAATGCACTGTACACTGGATGAATATACACAAGATATACTAAGAATGATATTTACAGCAGTAGTTATATTAGAGTGAACTATGTCAGGAATCTAGTATATAAATAAATATGCTGTGTGTATGAACAGTACAACTAAAATGCTATGGACAGTAGTAGAAATATTAGAATGCGCTATGTCGCGAATACAGTATTTAAATACACAGTACAAAACCACATGGCAAAATGGACAGAATTGCAGGAAACCAGAGTACGGAATATAAATAAACACTGAGTATATAAACATTAGGAACATCTTCCTAATATTGAGTTTCACTGCCCCGTTATGCCCTCAACACAGCCTCAATTCGTCGAGCCATGGACTCTACAAGATGTCGAAAGCGTTCAACAAGGATGCTGGCCCATGTTGACTCCAATGCTCCCTACAGTTGTGTCAAGTTTGCTGGATGTCCTTTGGGTGGTGGACTATTATTGATACAAACAGGAAAATGTTTGGTGTGAAAAACCCAGCAGCATTGCAGTTCTTCACACAAACTGGTGCGCCTAGCCTGGCACCTATAACGATAACCTTCCAAAGGCACTTAAATATGTTGTCCATTCACCCTCTGAATGGCACACAAACCATGTCTCAATTTTCTCAAGGCTTAGAAGTGTTTTATTTAAGCTGTCTCTTCCCCATCCTCTACACTGCTTAATGTAGGTTTAACAAGTATCAATAAGGGATCATAGCTTTCCTCTGGATTCACCTGGTCAGTCTATGTCATGGAAAGAACAGGTGTTTGTAATATTTTGGATACTCAGTGGATATGTAGAGTTGGTGAATAGAAAAGTGTGTATAGCAGTAGTAATATAGGAAGAACCATGACTAGAATACAGTACCAGTCAATAGATTGTAAACCCTTGAATGAGTAGGTGTGACCATTGTAGAATAATAGTGAAGACATCAAAACGATGAATTAATACATATGGAATCACGTAGTAACCCGAAAAGTATTAAACAAATCAAATATATTCTAGATTTTAGATAATTCAAGTAGCCAACCTTTGCCTTGATGACAGCCTTCCACAATCTTGGCATTCTCTCAACCAGCTTCACCTGGAATGTTTTTCCAACAGTCTTGAAGGAGTTCCCACATATGCTGAGCACTTGTTGGCTGCGTTTCATTCACTCTGCTATCCAGCTCATCCCAAACTATATCATTTCGATTGAGGTCAGGTAATTGTGGAGGCCAGGTCATCTGACACAGCACTCCATCACTGTCCTTCTTGGTCAAATAGTCCTTACACAGTCTGGAGGTGTGTTGGGTCATTGTCCTGTTGAAAAATAAAAATTGTCACTGTAAGCACAATGGCGAATCGCTGCAAAATGCTGTGGTAGCCATGCTAAATAAGTGTGCCTTGAATTCACTGTCACCAGCAAAGCACCCCCACACCATCACACCTCCTCCTCCATGCTTCATGGTGGGAACCACACATGCGGCGATCATACCTTCACGTTCACCTACTCTGCATCTCGCAAAAACAGGGAGGTTGGAACCAAAAATCTAAAATTTGGACGCATCATAACAGAGGACAGATTTCCACTGGTCTAATGTCCATTTCTCATGTTTCTTGGCCCAAGCAAGTCTCTTATTCTTATTGGTGTCCTTTAGTAGTGGTTTCTTTGTAGCAATTTGACCATGAAGGCCTGATTCACGCAGTCTCCACTGAACAATTGATGTTGAGATGTGTCTGTTATTTGAACTCTGTGAATCATTTATTTATTTGGGCTGCAATCTGAGGTCCAGTTAACTCTAATGAACTTATCCTCTGCAGCAAACTTAACTCTGGGTCTTCCTGTCCAGTAGTGGTCCTCATGAGGGCCAGTTTCATCATAGCGGTTGATGGTTTTTGTGACTGCACTTGAAGAATTGATGGACTGTCATTTCTCTTTGCTTATTTTAGTTGTTCTTTCCATAATATGGACTTGGTCTTTTACCAAACATGGCTATCTTCTGTATACCACCCCTACCTTCTCACAACACAACTGATTGGCTCAAACACATTAAGAAAGAAAGAAATTCCCCAAAATGTACTTTTAACAAGGCACATTTGTTATTTGAAATGCAGTCCAGGTGACTACCACATGAAGCTGATTGAGAGAATGCCAAGAGTGTGCAAAGCTGTCATCAAGGCAAAGGGTGGCTACTTTGAACAATCTTGAAATAAAATATATTTTGATTTGTTTAACACTTTTATGGCTACTACATGATTCCATATGTGTTATTTCAGAATTGTAATGTCTTCACTATTATTCTCCAATGTTGAAAATAGTAAAAAAAAAAAAAAATCCCTTGAGTAGGTGTGTCCAAACATTCGACTGGTACCGTACATGTAAAGTGGGTAAAACAGTAGGTAAACATTATTAAAGTGACTGGTGTTCAACGGACATAGGGAAGCCGTCTCTATGGTGCAGAGTAGAGTACCTGGTGGTAGCTGGCTAGTGACTGTGTTTAAGGTTTCGCACATGGTAATGGGGGGAGGCCGGCCAGTGGTGACTGTTTAACAGTCTGATGGCATAGAGATAAGTCAATCCCGGTCAATTGCTTACAATTGCTAGCAATTGCTACACTGACCAACCTTGTTGCATTCCTCATTACAGCATGTTGGATACATATTCATTAGATGTGAAGACTGTTATATAGAGTGCCTTGCGAAAGTATTCGGCCCCCTTGAACTTTGCAACCTTTTGCCACATTTCAGGCTTCAAACATAAAGATATAAAACTGTATTTTTTTGTGAAGAATCAACAACAAGTGGGACACAATCATGAAGTGGAACGACATTTATTGAATATTTCAAACTTTTTTAACAAATCAAAAACTGAAAAATTGGGCGTGCAAAATTATTCAGCCCCTTTACTTTCAGTGCAGCAAACTCTCTCCAGAAGTTCAGTGAGGATCTCTGAATGATCCAATGTTGACCTAAATTACCAATGATGATAACTACAATCCACCTGTGTGTAATCAAGTCTCCGTATAAATGCACCTGCACTGTGATAGTCTCAGAGGTCCGTCAAAAGTGCAGAGAGCATCATGAAGAACAAGGAACACACCAGGCAGGTCCGAGATACTGTTGTGAAGAAGTTTAAAGCCGGATTTGGATACAAAAAGATTTCCCAAGCTGTAAACATCCCAAGGAGCACTGTGCAAGCGATAATATTGAAATGGAAGGAGTATCAGACCACTGCAAATCTACCAAGACCTGGCCGTCCCTCTAAACTTTCAGCTCATACAAGGAGAAGACTGATCAGAGATGCAGCCAAGAGGCCCATGATCACTCTGGATGAACTGCAGAGATCTACAGCTGAGGTGGGAGACTCTGTCCATAGGACAACAATCAGTCGTATAATGCACAAATCTGGCCTTTATGGAAGAGTGGCAAGAAGAAAGCCATTTCTTAAAGATATCCATAAAAAGTGTCGTTTAAAGTTTGCCACAAGCCACCTGGGAGACACACCAAACATGTGGAAGAAGGTGCTCTGGTCAGATGAAACCAAAATTGAACTTTTTGGCAACAATGCAAAACGTTATGTTTGGCGTAAAAGCAACACAGCTGAACACACCATCCCCACTGTCAAACATGGTGGTGGCAGCATCATGGTTTGGGCCTGCTTTTCTTCAGCAGGGACAGGGAAGATGGTTAAAATTGATGGGAAGATGGATGGAGCCAAATACAGGACCATTCTGGAAGAAAACCTGATGGAGTCTGCAAAAGACCTGAGACTGGGACGGAGATTTGTCTTCCAACAAGACAATGATCCAAAACATAAAGCAAAATCTACAATGGAATGGTTCAAAAATAAACATATCCAGGTGTTAGAATGGCCAAGTCAAAGTCCAGACCTGAATCCAATCGATAATCTGTGGAAAGAACTGAAAACTGCTGTTCACAAATGCTCTCCATCCAACCTCACTGAGCTTGAGCTGTTTTGCAAGGAAGAATGGGAAAAAATGTCAGTCTCTCGATGTGCAAAACTGATAGAGACATACCCCAAGCGACTTACAGCTGTAATCGCAGCAAAAGGTGGCGCTACAAAGTATTAACTTAAGGGGGCTGAATAATTTTGCACGCCCAATTTTTCAGTTTTTGATTTGTTAAAAAAGTTTGAAATATCCAATAAATGTTGTTCCACTTCATGATTGTGTCCCACTTGTTGTTGATTCTTCACAAAAAAATACAGTTTTATATCTTTATGTTTGAAGCCTGAAATTTGGCAAAAGGTCGCAAAGTTCAAGGGGGCCGAATACTTTCGCAAGGCACTGTATATCGAATCAATTATCTTTGTGTATTATTAATTATTCTGTAATTAAATGAATCACAGAATAGTAATTAACTAGGAAGATGTGGCACCAAGTTTATAATTTCAATTTCCCTAATTTAACTCTTCAGGCATTTTATCATCTTATTGATTACAGTCTTCTAGTAATGTTACCTCATTAGTCTCATTTCTGAACGTTGCAAACCCTTGGATATCTGCACGAACCCGAGCATCAAATCATGAATCAGCAATATACAAATTGGCTTAATTATTTATTTACTAACTAATCAATCACAGAATTACATAAACACACACACAATAGGTCATACATTGGTTACTAACATGATACAAATAAAAAGCCCATAGTGGACGAAACCAATATGACGGCTTGGTAGACAAAGGAAAGGGTTGGGGACAGTTTAAGAGCGGGAAACTCAGAGTGGACCCACTGTAATACAGTTCATAACTACAGTCATATAAATGCTAATATTTTGAACATGAACAGCCGCTCATTCGAAAATGAATAGCAATTTACATATTTACGAGTCTATGCCTTTGTTGTCCATCTCTGTGATCACCGGTCCGTGTGCTGGATAATAGTAAGTCGACCGAAAGCCTCTGGTTTGTCCACCAGAGATCAAAGTATGTCGTAGTTGTAGGTTGATATAATGGCTACGTCAGAGTACCATTCGGAAATGTTCTTAGATCGGACGTGTTTACCAAACTAAAGTTGTAGTTTGAACCACTTCACACACCAGCATCACCAGGTGTGTTTTGGTCTAATGTAAATGTTGTCGCAAGTGGGTTTTATACTTTTAGTAGAAAAGGGGGCGTTCCATGATGCCAATGTAAATGTCTGTGCTCACGGAGTGTGGTCACTGACTAGTTAAAACTTTATATGAAAACCCATACTCTCATTTAGAAGGCTAACATCACATTTCATCTTTTCAAAAGTATTCCTATACTCAATAATTTATTTTGTACAACATTCAGATGCAAACCCATAATTGAGAAGTGTACACAAAAAAGGAAACAGTAATGTGTGTCTCCTGTCCTTCATGAGGTCACCAAATGAAACAAACTCAACATTACTTTTCCTTTAAGTGTCCACAGACCACTCCAACTGCTTGGAATACAGAAATGCTCTTCAACGATTCAACCTTTTGACGTTACCCTACTGCAGTCTTTTTCTGTGGTAACAAAGCGATTCTCAACTTTCAATTTGGCCGAGTGGGGTAAAGAGTTTTAGGTAGTTTTGACCGTCATAAACCTGTGGTGGGAGAGAGAGAGAGAGAGAGAGAGAGAGAGAGAGAGAGAGAGAGAGAGCTATGAATCTCACCCAAAAAGGGCATGTCGTGACAACATTATACAACTAAGTCATTTATCAGACTATAAGGGTTTATGGAAGTTCAAAGAGAGTGATAATGAATGGTGCTGCTCGGTCTGCTTTTTTGAAAAAAGTGGAGGGTCACTATCAGAAAATCAAAGCACAGATCTGAGACAACAACTGAGCTTCCTGTGTTCCTAACAAACACAAAGTGTAAAGAAAACACTGCACCCTGGTCGATACTCAACTCAGTTTTAATGGGTAGGCTGCGTGGCAACCATTGTACTGTGACACAGGAAGTAAGATCCCAGGTTTCCGACAAAACTTTCCCCTCCTGGGGACCGGGCAGTATATTGGGAATAGCAAACACAAGAAAAAGGTAACCGCTGTTGGCCGATAAATCAATAGTCTGCTTTATTACCTGGAAGAACAACAGGTTCTGCAGAGATCAATAATTACACTTAGGAGGCTCCTCTGGCATTTTGTCCCCCCTTCCCTTCACCCTGACCAAACGAGACTAGATCAGAACCAATTTATTACTGAGATGTCGATATCCGCCTGTGGATTGTATAAACTCAATTCAATCCTGATTTTTATTTCCAAGGATGATGCATTTTAAAATTACATTAGTTCAGGTGTCGGTTTAGCAAACTCCATTCCTCAGCCACTCAGGCTGTGAACACAAAACCCCCAGCTGTGAGGAGAACAACAAATAACATAGCTTCATATCTTGACGATGCTGTGAGAAACAGCTAAACTCCAACATTAATATAGAGTTTCAGACAAGAGAAGTAATAATAATAACTTCTAAGTGGGAAACTCATAATTTTTCCCTCAGAGTTGTTTCTGCCTGTGGGGGAACAGTGTCTTGGGACCCAGAACAAAGTGCCTTTCAAAATCAAACCACAGTGAGGGGAGAGCAGCATGTTTTCAGTACCAGAAAGAATTATACCACATGCACACCCAAGCCTCTTACAAAAGAGTTCTGCAGTAGCAACGTTTCGCAGTAACAAATACATAGCCTATAATTCTTCATCACCAAAACCCTAGCACCCAAACTGTTCTTGTTGATCTCTACATTTACAGACAATGTAAGAAAATGAAAGGAAACACAAAGAAAACAAAGTAAAAAGAACATTCTTTTCCTATGAATAGGAATATTCCAGGGTTATTTCTCCTGATGCCATCAAGCAAAGGTATTCCCACAGGAGGCTCAACACCTGTTCAAAGGTATGCTGTTAGATATGCTAGGCTGTAACCAAGAGTTACTGGAACCACCACATTAGCATTCTATCCCTAGAGCGCACCCAGCAAACCACTTTTTAAATGAACAAAGGGAGAGAGGGAGAGAAAAGGACAGAGAGAGAGAGTGAGATAGAGAATGCTCCAAGCTGCTATTTAACTCTGACTTATGGCTGAAGAGATATACATGGGCATGTTGTTTTGTGAGGTCTTTCCCGAATATTCCTTCTCCTGAATTTCAAAGAAAGGTTAGATAACATAGAAATTAAAGAGAGACTGGTTGAGGGACATTCAGCTGTCCACATTCCCCTCCTCAGTTCATTAGAATGCATTACAAACATACTATATACTGTATATGGAAGTTGTTTGATCTTGAAAGCAGTGCATGGACAATGGGCTTGAAGGTCTTGTATGGAGGAAAGGACGATTGAGTCTGAAGCTATCATTCTTCCTGGTGTGTTGAGTGAGTGTTTGCGATGCAGACAGAAACCTAATCAGCCCAGGCCTACCCAGAGACATTTTATGCACAATAGAATTGCTTTGGGGATCTTCAGGCCAGGTTTTCAATGCATCTTGTATTAGACAGTGTTTTACTGTGGCATGTACTCATTACAGGATGTATGAACATAGTCATTTAGGATGCAGCCTCAGCTGGTGAGTCAAATAATTTACCTGGTATCTCCAATATTCTTTGAAGTCATTTTCTAAATTCTTTGAAGTGACTGAAGTCTCCAGGTAGAATTGACAAATGGGTCAGACACATAACTTACTGCGTTATTCGTTTTGTTAGTACTGTACTGTAGCCTATTCCAGGTTACAGAATCAAATGTATTTGACAGACTTTCCCCAACAAGTGAATACTGTGGTCCATTGAATGTTGATAATGTCCTCAGCTCCTATTGTCATAAGATCGTGTTTGTTATCTTTCACTCCACCATGTCCTGCCCCTGATCTCTACACCCTTAGAAAAAGGGTTACAAATTGGTTGTGCCAATAGGATAACCCTTTTCGGTTGCAAGTAGAACCCTTTCAAAACAGGGTTCTACATGAAACTCAAAAGTGTCACAACTTCTACCGAAGTCGGTTCCTCTCCTTGTTCTGGCGGTGTTCGGCAGTCGATGTCACCGGTCTTCTAGCCATCGCCGATCCATTTTTCATGTTCCATTTGTTTTGTCTGATTGACACACTCACCTGGTTTCAATTCCCTAATTACATGTTGTATATGTTCCCTCTGTTTCCCCCATGTCGTTGTCGGGAATTGTTCATTGTAAGTACGTGTACCTTTTGTGACTGGTGCGAGACAGGTTTTGTGTGATTTTTGTAAGCCGGGAGTTATGTGCATTAAACGGCTTCGGCCATTTACCAAGTTCTGCTCTACTGCGTTTGACTTCCATGCCACCAGTTACGCACCCCTTGACAAAAAGGCTTCTATCTGGAACCAAAAGGATTCTTGTACCTGCAACCGAAAATGGTTCTTCAAAGGTTTATTTTATGGGGATAGACGAAGAACCCTCTGCGTTTCTAGATACCACCTTTTTTTTATAAGAGTGTACAGCAGTCTAATGGGAAGGAAAACAAATCATTAACTTACAATGCAATCGGAAAGTATTCAGACCACTTTACTTGTTCCACATTTTGTTACGTCACAGCCCTATTCTAAAATGGATAACATTAAATGTTTTCCTCATCAATCTACACACAATACGGCATTATGAAAACGTTAAAAAGTTTTTGTGTTTTTTCAAATCTATTAAATATAAAAAACAGAAATACCTTATTAACATAAGTATTCAGACCTTTTGCTATGAGACTCAGGTGCATCCTGTTTCCATTGATCGTCCTTGAGATGTTTCTACAACTTGATCCACCGGTAGTAAATGCAATTGTCTATGTAAGGCCCCACAGTTGACAGTGCATGTCAGAGCAAAAACCAAGCCATAAGGTCAGAGGAATTGTCTGTAGAGCTCCGAAACAAGATTGTGTAGAAGGGTACCAAAATTGTCTGCAGCATTAAAAGTTCCCAAGAACCCAGTGGCCTCCATCATTTTTAAATGGAAGAAATTTGGAACCACCAAGACTCTTCCTAGTGCTGACAGCCCTGCCAAACTGAGCAAACGGGGGAGAAGGGCCTTGGTCAGGGAGGTGAGTGAGATGGTCACTCTGACAGAGCTCCAGAGTTCCTCTGTGGAGATGGGAGAACTTTCCTAAAGGACAATCATCTCTGCAGCACTCCACCAATCAGGCCTTTGTGGTAGAGTTGTCAGATGGAAGCCACTCCACAGAAAAATGCACATGATAGACCGCTTGGAATTTGACAGAAGGCACCTAAAGGACTGATGAAACCAAGAGTGAACTCTTTGGCCTGAATGCCAAGCGTGGCAGCATCATGCTGTGGGGATGTTTTTCAGCAGAAGGGACTGGGAGACTGGTCAGGATCAAGGGAAAGAGATCTTTGATGAAAACCTGCTTGAGAGTGCTCAGGACCTGAAACTGGGGTGAGGGTTCAACTTCCAACAGGAAATTACCCTAAGCACACAGCCAAGACAATGCAGGAGTGGCTTTGGGACAAGTCTCTGAGTGTTCTTGAGTGGCCCAGCCAGAGCCCCATCTTGAATCCGATTTAACATCGCTGGAGAGACCTGAAAATAGCTGTGCCATGACGCTCCCCATCCAACCTGACAGAGCTTGAGAGGATCTGCAGCGAAGAATGGGAGAAACTCCCCAAATTCAGCTTGTAGCGTCATACCCAAGAAGATTCTAGGCTGTAATCACTACCGAAGGTGCTTCAACAAAGTTCTGAGTAAAGGGTCTGAATACTTATGTAAAAGTAACATTTCCTTATTTTTTTATACATTTGAGAACATTTCTTAAAACGTTTTTTTGCTTTGTCATTATGGTGTCTTTTGTGTGTAAATTGATGAGGGGAAAAAACTATTCAATTTAACATAACAAAAGGTGGAAAAAGTCATGGGGTCTGAATACTTTCCGAATGCACTGTATTAGGTATTATGCACTGCATTATGTCAATGTTATATGGCATGCAGTCACCATAAAAAGCAAGTGATAGTATCAACGAATACATCACAAACTCTAACACAAACAACTATATCAATACAGAGAAAAAACAGCATGTTCTTTTCAGCTCCCATGCCTGTCCTTCAGTTTCCCCAGCAAAACGTTTAGTATGTTAAGAGGCAAGACGAGGAGGATAGTGGAGCCCTGGTAACGCTTTTCCTGTTCTGTTTACTGAACAACTCAGCCATTCAAATGACACAAGCGCTTTGGAACCAATTGAGCTGTGCCTTGAGTGTTGGTGAGTGACCCCAGCAGCACTCGAGATGGCAGTGTGACTGATGCATTTATCTTCCAGGGCTAGTGTAGCATAATCTTTTTCTCACAGCAATCCGAGTCAAATCAGTGCTCTTAACAACAGAAATAATTACAATAGGTCTAAATCTGCAAACAAAATCAACTGCCATTCAGAAGATGGATGGAAGGATGGAAGATGTCTGAAGAGGGTCTGCCTTTGTTTGTTTTTCTGACACAAGAGAGAAGTGGAAGGCGGTAGGAACACATTTTATAGACACTTTCAGCATTTACGTCCTCCAGTTTTGTACCGTATGTCATCAAATGATCGGCATATGTATTGAAATGCCACTCCTGCTTTCTGTATATACTTTATATATATAATTTTTAAGAAGCCTTACTTGAGAAATGTGTGTGACTGAAGGTGGTACTTTCCCTCCAAAGTAAAACCACCCCACACTGGGAAGTTAATAATGATTTTGCTGTGGAAGTATGAAATCTGTTAAAATAATGAAGGTCTGCGGGAACTGTGGTTTAAATCAATGAACGCTGTCGTTATCATAAACAAGAGTTGGAGAAAAGGATATAGTATTGATTGAGAAGATATTAGAAATGAAGGAATTCACAGTGCAGATCCTGTGAAAGAGTTCCTTCCTCTGTTAGTTCTAGGTGATTTCAGACACACAGACATGGATGAAGTGCATTGGCCATGTCAAAATCGGCATCTCCTGAGCCTCTCCCCTGGACTGTAGGTCTATAAATGTCCTGGTTGTCCTCTAACTCCACTGCTTATCCACCCTCACAACTGTCTGTCTGTCTGTCTGTCTGTCTGTCTGTCTGTCTGTCTGTCTGTCTGTCTGTCTGTCTGTCTGTCTGTCTGTCTGTCTGTCTGTCTGTCTGTCTGTCTGTCTGTCTGTCTGCCTGCCTGCCTGCCTGCCGGCCTGCCTGCCTGCCTGTCTGTCTGTCTGTCTGTCTGTCTGTCTGTCTCTGTCTCTCTCTTTCTCTCTCTCAGGTGGTTATTACAGCTACAGCTGACCTTTTACTCTGATCCGGCCCACACTATATCCTTTAGACATACAAAATCGAAGATCCACTTCATATGGTGCCCTGGATTCCCGCCCCCCACGCCAAGAGCATCCTGCCTGGCCGTGCTCTCTGCCTGGTGGAGGGTAAGAAAATTGGAGGAGTGGGGCGAATTGATGTTCCAATTTGGCCCTGAATACAATGTGCAATCATCCATCATCCAGGTCTGAAACGACACAACAATGTAGAGGCGTCCTCGGGTGTTTATGTGTGGATATGTGTGTGTGTGTGCGTGCACATGGTGCATTTAGTAGGTATCCATCACTCTTGAGAGCTCTGGAATTGATATGTTGAAACCAAATTGAATGGATGAGGTGATTGCCCAGCGAGAGCAGCATTGTCACATCTCAATAGACCATAGGTGGGAGGAATTGTAGAAGGGCTCATTGTAATGGCTGGAATGGAATCAATGGAACGGAGTCAAACAGTTGGTCGCCTTATGTTTGATGTGTTTGATACCGTTCCATTTATTCCATTCCAGCCCTTACAATGAGACTGTCCACTTACAGCTACTCCCACAAGCCTCCTCTGCAATAGACGTGCCCTTATCAGGAAATAATAAGTATATTTTCACCACCCAATTTAGACCTGCATGGCACACCAATCAGAAAAAAATGTTTGAACCGAAGCATACCAAAGAGGATGCTTATTAGAGAAGTTCAATTTGCATATATTGCTTGTCAAGAATATGGAGAGAAAACTGTCAAAACTAGATCAAAGGAACCTTTCGGTAGATTTGATGAAATTGTTCCTTGAATAGTCTGACAGAATGGGACAGAATTGTGACAAAACTGTTATCCTGTAGACATAAATCATTGTCAAGATATACATCAGATATTGCACCTCCGAAACTTGCTGTTCTCAATTGGTTTCACTCAAAGTAGTAGAGAGAGTAATTGAAAGACATATACCATTACATGTAGGAAGGAGTGTGACGTTTAAGCAAATTTAGGATCATTAACATTTAGATAAAATCCCCAACCAAAACATATATATATAATACCGAATATATACAGTACCAGTGAAAAATTTAGACACACCTATTAATTCCAGGGTTTTTCTTTATTTTTTCTTTATTCCCTTATTTTATTTGTACTATTTTCTACATTGTAGAATAATAGTGAAGACTTCAAAACTATGAAATAACACATATGGAATCATGTAGTAACCAGTAAAGTGTTAAACAAATCAAAATATATTTGAGAATTGATATTCTTCAAAGTAACCACCCTTTGCCTTGATGACAGCTTTGCACACTCTTGGCATTCTCTCAAGCAGCCGTCACCTGGACTGCGTTTCAATTAACAGGTGAGCCTTGTTATAAGTTCATTTTTGGAATGTATTTCCTTCTTAATGCGTTTGAGCCAATCATTAGTGTTGTGACAAGGTAGGGGTGGTATACAGAACATAGCCCTATTTGGTAAAAGACCAAGACCATCTTATGGCAAGAACAGCTCAAATAAGCAAAGACAAATGACAGTCCATCATTACTTTAAGATATGAAGGTCAGTCAATCCAGAAAATTTCAAAAATGTTGTGCAGTCGCAAAATACAACAAGCGCTATGATGAAACTGGCTCTCAT
This sequence comes from Oncorhynchus mykiss, assembly GCF_057628025.1. Lineage (NCBI taxonomy): Eukaryota > Metazoa > Chordata > Actinopteri > Salmoniformes > Salmonidae > Oncorhynchus > Oncorhynchus mykiss. The sequence continues at coordinate 77,825,740 of NC_143026.1, read as the reverse complement.
GAGGATCGCCACAGGAAACGAACACCCTGAGTTACCTCTGCTGCAGAGGATAAGTTCATTAGAGTTACCAGAAATTGCAGCCCAAATAAATGCTTCACAGAGTTCAAGTAACTGACACAACTCAACATCAATTGTTCAGAGGAGACTGCAGGAATCAGGCCTTCATGGTCAAATTGTTGTAAAGAAATTACTACTAAAGGATACCAAGAAGAAGAAGAAGAGACTTGCTTGAACCAAGAAACACGAGCAATTGACATTAGACCGGTGGAAATCTGTCCTTTCGTCTGATGAGTCCAAATTTGATATTTTTGGTTCCAACCTACGTGTCTTTGTGAAATGCAGAGTATGTGAACGGATTTACATCTGTGGTTCCCACCGTGAAGCATGGAGGAGGAGATGTGATGGTGCTTGGGTACTTTTCTGGTGACACTGTCAGCGATTAATTTAGAATTCAAGGCACACTTAAAATCCTTGTGCCCTGTTTTTCAATTTTTGCCTAAAATGACATACCAAAATCTAACTGCCTATAGGTCAGGATCTGAAGCAAGGATATGCATATTCTTGATACTATTTGAAAGGAAACACTTTGAAGTTTGTGGAAATGGGAAAATAATGTAGGAGAATATAACACATTAAATATTGTAAAAGATAATAGAAACTAAAAAATGTGCGTTTTTTAAATAATCTTTGAAAAAATGGGTAAAAGAACACGGACACTGGACAGAGGAACTCTGCCTAGAAGGCCAGCATCCCAGAGTCGCCTCTTCACTGCTGACATTGAGACTGGTCATTTGCTGGTATTATTTAATGTAGCTGCCAGTTGAGAACTTGTGAGGTGTCTGTTTCTCAAACTAGACACTCTAATGTACTTGTCCTCTTGCTCAGTTGTGCACCGGGGCCTCCACCCCTTCTTTCTATTCTGGTTAGAGACAGTTTGCGCTGTTCTATGAAAAGAGTAGTATAGTGGCAATTTCTTTCATGGAGTAGCCTTCATTTTTCAGAACAAGAACAGACTGATGAGTTTCAAAAGAAAAGTCTTTGTTTCTGTCCATTTTGAGCCTGTAATCGAACCCACAAATGCTGATGCTCCAGATACTCAACTAGTCCAAAGAAGGACAGTTTTATTACTTCTTTAATCAGCACAACAGTTTTCAGCTGTGCTAAAATAATTGCAAAAGGGCTTTCTAATGATCAGTTAGCCTTTTAAAATTTTTAACTTGGATAAGCTAACACAACGTGTTATTGGAACATAGGAGTGATGGTTGCTGATAATTGGCCTCTGTACACATATGTAGATATTCCATAAAACATCTGCCATTTCCAGCTACAATAGTAATTTACAACATTAACAATGTCTACATTGTATTTCTGATATATTTGATGTTAATTGAAAGGACAAAAATGTGCTTTCTTTCAAAAACAAGGACATTTCTAAGTGACCCCCAAACTTTTGAACGGTGGTGTATGTATTTATTATTTTTTATTTAATTTATTTAAACTTTATTTAACTAGGCAAGTCGGTTAAAACAAATTCTTATTTACAATAACGGCCTACCAAAAGGCAAAATACCTTCTGCGGGTTTGAGGGCTGGGATAAAAATAAAAACAACAACAAAAAAACAGGTATATATGTATATACATGTATATATGTTAACACACACAAATGCCTAATGCAACAATGCTGTAAGTACAATAGAAGGAGATCAGCATCTTTCAAATGATTTGCCACGGATTTAAAGTGCACGTCATCGTTGTTAACAGTTAGAAAAAAATGCCAGAGAGTGAGACAGGGAAGCAGCAGCGGGCAGTCCTGTATGGCAATACTTTCAGAAGGTGATGAAATTCAACCTTTGCGAGTGGTAATTGAGCTACAGTGGTTAAAGGGATGCGCCGTGAGACCCAACCCGTTGCTAGAATGCAGCCATTGTCAATGGTGGAGGATGTCACCCTCAATGCCTTATTGGCATATCTAGAACCAGACTACAATATGCCATGTTGAAAAATGGCCCTGCTGGAGAAATTGTACAATGATAACAACAAGTTGTTGAACATCTATGACCACGCTGTCATACATCACTGCAATGAGCCATCACATTGATGAGAAGTGGGACATGAAGTCCCATGTACTGACAACTGAGAACATGGAGGAGAGGCAAACAACAGAGAACCTAATTCAACATTAATACGATCATTGCTGAGTGGGTGGGGAACAGGAGTAAGGTGAGCAGCGTCTGGAAGGTAGCCAGGACTGTGGTAGATCGAACTGCCCCCTAGAGGTCATACGCAGGATAATATCTGAATTGTAAATTCACGTCATTTTATGATCTTTTTTGTACTTTTAAACAATAAAAAATGGCAGTTTAAACATTGAGAAAAATTTGACATTGTCACATACCTTGTTACATGATTACTAATGTTTTCCGGTTTCAAATGGTATGATCTTTTTGAGAAATGAAATAAACTGCTCCTTCGGGAGTTTTATTTCACACTTGGCTCAGCTAAAAGCCTTTTTAAGCCAAATCAATATGCATTTCATAAAATATGTATGCACAGTTCTTAATATGCTTTGATGGAGGACAGAACTACTGTAGAGCTTGAATCTGAGTAGAGCTTTTGTCATTATCACCATCATCATCATCATGGCCATCATCATCATCAACATCAACAGGAACATCATCTTCATGACCATCATCATCATGAACATCATCATCATGACCATCATCATCATTATTATCATCATGCCCCTCATCATCATGACCATGACCATCATCATCATTATCGTTGTTGTCATCATCACTTTCACCTCCACTGATTTCCAACAGCCGGAGATTATTTGATCTATGTGAAGCGTTATCTTTCATAAAGGGCCCAATGCCATCAGAAAACTTACAAGCATTAATTATAAATCCATTAAAAGAACAGATTCATCAGAAATGTAGTCATTACCCGATGACATCCCATTATTTTATCCTCGATAGTGTTCCGCATGCAAGTGCGGAGCGGTGTTTCCTTGTGCCTTATGCAAAGAGAGCACGAAGAACCATCTGTTTACGGCAGTTCAAGATGCAGGCTGAATTTTAATCAGGACTGTCAGTGTCCTATGTAATGGTAGCATGTGAACTCACTTCTCACAGCAATGGGCTCTGCCAGTGGGGTACCATGTTCCTCACACCATGTGTGTCAGTCTCACACAAACAGCCAGACATCAGATATCTGTCTGCAGGCTGGTAACATCATGAATACCGACAGAATATATCAAAGGTGTTTTATCTTTGTATTATGGCTTATGGACAGAATTAATATTATATCAGGGAAATGTGGTGGCTTGTATGGACTGTGTCTCATCCATAGTGATGCATGGTGTGAAAAAATGAAATGGTAGATGTAATATTTAATGATATTGAAGTGAAATTCTCACAAAAGCTCAAAGAGATGATGTTATCCTCACAATATTCATGTAGCACATTGCTTTTCTGATATCTGTGTGAGCATAATACTCACATTTGGGGATTGGTCAATGAAAGTTACATTTTGAAATGTGAAACCCCGAATACAGGAAGCCATTCGGAGACCAATTACTTTATATTTCAATAGGGCACATTTCTGGCTCCCCTCCAACAATGTCTCTGTATAATGAAGTCTGCCCTGAGCAATAGCAAGGTTATTTTGAATGTGAAAGATAAGACCTGCTCATTGTAAATTTGTTCAGGTTTTCTTTTGCACTAATGCTTTTCTCTCAAGGTGATGGCTGTTCTGTCTATTCCGAATATGTGTCTCTCTGTCTGGTAGGATCATCTTGAATGGAGGACCATGGGGACTTTGTCAGAAGCCATCAAGGTCAAGTCTTAATATCATTGTCGTGTTGAAGGACGAGTTCATTTGGAGTCATTATGGATTCATCCCCTTTGAGTCACGTCTGTCAGTCAAAGTTATAAATAAGTCAGCCGATAGGTCAAATGCGAGACAGTGGTCCACAGTGGATTGTAACACATCATTCAAAGGTAGCGCCAGCTCTTCTGATCCCTCAGCATCCCCTCATAAAGAAATCAAAGAGTGGGAGACGAAAGGCAGAGCAACAAGATCAGCTGAAATCCCTCTAAGCTGCCTATGGGATAAACCATGGGATCTTAAAGAACCCATCTCTATGGAATGGACCTTTAGTGTAGCTACACTCAACAACAAATGTTTATACTTAGGCCCAATTCAATCAAAGAAAAACTATACTGTGGGCTCACTCAGAAAGTTTGCACCGGTTTGGTTTTGCATCAATATCCAACAACAATGACTGAGAGAAGAATAACTAGTTAGTGGAGTTGGTTTTAACATGGTTAACTCCCATACAGCATAATGATTCTGAGTGAACCCGCAATCAGGTTACGTTTTACTGCAGTTGGCTAAATCAGGGTCACACAGAGTGATTCTTGGTGGTCTTAAACAAATCTACTTTGAAACAAAAGTATACACCTCACACACATGGTTATGGGCTTTAAAAAAAGAAGACACTTGTACCATGTCAGATATAGAGTTAAAATGTATTCCATTTTGAGTTTGCATCCCAATATTAAACTTTATATACACTACTGGTCAAAAGTTTTAGAACACCTACTCATTCAATGTTTTTTCTTTATTTGTGTCACGAATATTACCGAAGGTGGCTCCCCTTCTTGTTCGGGTGGCGCTCGGCACTCGTCGTCGCTGGTCTACTAGCTGCCACCGATCCTTTGTTCCGTGTTCGTTTGGTTTTGTCTAATTGGTTTCACCTGTTCATTGTTTGGTTGTTAGAGTGGTGTTATTTAAGTTCGTTTAGCCCGCTTCTGTTTGTGCGGGCTTGTTCTTCTGTATCTGTCAGAGGTGTTAGTGTTTTGTTGGGTTTTCTCGCTGTCCTCGTATTTTACCTAAGGGTACTATTTGTTTTAATAGTTACGCCTGTGTTAGGTAATACTATTTTGTTCTTTTGATTTTGGACATTAAAGCGTGTTTTTTCCCGCATCCTTTGCTCTCTGTGCCTGACTCCACACCCATTCACTCATTGAGCGTTACAATTTGTACTATTTTCTACTTTGTAGAATAATAGTGAAGACATCAAAACTATGAAATAACACATATGTAATCATGTAGTAGCCTACAAAGTGATACGTTCCCGTTTTAAGCGCGATATTTTGTCACGAAAAGATGCTCGACTATGCATATTCTTGACAGTTTTCGAAAGAAAACACTCTGAAGTTTCAGAATCTGCAAAGATTTTGTCTGTAAGTGCCCCAGAACTCATTCTACAGGCGAAACCAAGATGATAAGTCAAACAGGAAATGAGCAGAATTTCTGAAGCTCTGTTTTCTAATGTCTCCTTAAATGGCTGTGAATGCGACAGGAATAAGCTTAGACCTTCTGCCGTTTCCCCAAGATGTCGGCAGCATTGTGACGTATTTGTAGGCATATCATTGGAAGATTGGCCATAAGAGACTACATTTTCCAGGGGTCCGCCCGGTGTCCTTTGTCTAAATTTGTGCATAATCTTCAGGTGCGGGCATTTTCTCCTGGGATTCAGGAGAGAAAGCACACTTCCACGAACGATATATCATCGAAGAGATATGTGAAAAACACCTTGAGGATTGATTCTAAACAACGTTTGCCATGTTTTCAGTCGATATTATGGAGTTAATTTGGAAAAAAGTTTGCGTTTTGAGGACTGAATTTTCGGGTTTTTTTGGTAGCCAAATGTGATGTACAAAACGGAGCTATTTCTAATACACAAATAATCTTTTTGGAAAAACTGAGCATCTGCTATCTAACTGAGAGTCTCCTCATTGAAAACATCTGAAGTTCTTCAAAGGTAAATGATTTTATTTGAAGGCTTTTATGTTTTTGTTGAAATGTTGCGTGCTGGATGCTAACGCTAATGCTAACGCTAAATGCTAACGCTAAATGCTACGCTAGCTAGCTACTTTTACACAAATGATTGTTTTCCTATGGTTGAGAAGCATATTTTGAAAATCTGAGATGACAGTGTTGTTTACAAAAGGCTAAGCTTGAGAGATGGCATATTTATTTCATTTCATTTGCGATTTTCATGAATAGTTAACGTTGTGTTATGCTAATGAGCTTGCTGATAGATTTACACAATCCTGGATACAGGGGTTTTTTCATAGCTAAACGTGACGCAGAAAAAGGAGCGATTTGTCCTAAACAAATAATCTTTCAGGAAAAACTGAACATTTGCTATCTGAGAGTCTCCTCATTGAAAACATCTGAAGTTCTTCAAAGGTAAATGATTTTATTTGAATGCTTTTCTGTTTTTTTGTGTAAATGTTGCCAGCTGAATGCTAATGCTAAATGCTACGTTAGCCATCAATACTGTTACACAAATGCTTGTTTTGCAATGGTTGAGAAGCATATTTTGAAAATCTGAGATGACAGTGTTGTTAACAAAAGGCTAAGCTTGAGAGCTAGCATATTTATTTCATTTCATTTGCGATTTTCATGAATAGTTAACGTTGCATTATGGTAATGAGCTTGAGTCTGTATTCACGATCCCGGATCCAGGATGGGGAGATCAGAAAGGTTAAATTCATTTGTGGAATTTCTTTCCTTCTTGCGACGAGCAATCCCGTATCCGGGAGCGTAATCATAGCCTCAAATGCATTAGCATAACGCAGCGGACATAAATACTCCTAGAAACTTTTCCTATTCATGAAAATCGCAAATGAAATGAAATAAATATATTCAAACACAAGCTTAGCCTTTTGTTAACAACACTGTCATCTCAGATTTTCAAAATATGCGTTACAGCCAACGCTAGACAAGCATTTGTGTAAGTTTATCACGGCATAATGCTATGCTAGGCTCTGCTGGCAGCAGGCAACATTTTCACGAAAATAAGAAAAGCAACCAAATGAAATCATTTACCTTTGAAGAACTTCAGATGCGTTCACTCAGGAGACTCCCAGTTAGAAAGCAAATGTTCCTTTTTTCCAAAAATATTATTTTTGTATGCGAAATAGCTCCCGTTTCTTCATCATGCATGGCTGAGAAATCGACCGGAAAATGCTACAACTATAACGCCAAACTTTTTTCAAAATTTGCTCCATAATATCGACAGAAACACGGCAAACGTTGTTTAGGATCCATCCTCAAGGTGTTTTTAACATATATATTCAATAATATATCCGTTGAGGCAATTGGTTTCTCATAAGAAGCGATTGGAAAAATGGCTACCTCAGAATTTTACGCAAGATTTTCTGCGGGAGACACCATGTGACCACATGCTATATATGGTCCCTTACAGCCAATCGTCAATGGAAATGCCTAAAAAGACGTCACAATGCTGTAGACACCTTGGAGAATACGTGGAAAACGTAAGCTCATTCGTAGCTCATTCGCAGACGTACAGTGGGGCAAAAAAGTATTTAGTCAGCCACCAATTGTGCAAGTTCTCCCACTCAAAAATATGAGAGAGGCCTGTAATTTTTAGCATAGGTACATTATAGGTACACTTAAACGATGACAGACAAAATAAGGAAAACAAATCCAGAAAATCACATTGTAGGATTTTTAATGAATTTATTTGCAAATTATGGTGGACAATAAGTATTTGGTCAATAACAAAAGTTTATCTCAATACTTTGTTATATACCCTTTGTTGGCAATGACAGAGGTCAAACGTGTTCTGTAAGTCTTCACACACTGTTGCTGGTATTTTGGCCCATTCCTCCATGCAGATCTCCTCTAGAGCAGTGATGTTTTGGGGCTGTTGCTGGGCAACACGGACTTTCAACTCCCTCCAAAGATTTTCTATGGGGTTGAGATCTGGAGACTGGCTAGAACAATCCAGGACCTTGAAATGCTTCTTACGAAGCCACTCCTTCGTTGCCCGGGCGGTGTGTTTGGGATCATTGTCATGCTGAAAGACCCAGCCACGTTTCATCTTCAATGCCCTTGCTGATAGAAGGCGGTTTTCACTCAAAATCTCACGATACATGGCCCCATTCATTCTTTCCTTTACACGGATTAGTCGTCCTGGTCCCTTTGCAGAAAAACAGCCCCAAAGCAAGATGTTTCCACCCCCATGCTTCACAGTAGGAATGGTGTTCTTTGGATGCAACTCAGCATTCTGTGTCCTCCAAACACGACGAGTTGAGTTTTTACCAAAAAGTTATATTTTGGTTTCATCTGACCATATGACATTCTCCCAATCTTCTTCTGGATAATCCAAATGCTCTCTAGCAAACTTCAGACGGGCCTGGACATGTACTGGCTTAAGCAGGGGGACACATCTGACACTGCAGGATTTGAGTCCCTGGCGGCGTACTGTGTTACTGATGGTAGGCTTTGTTACTTTGGTCCCAGCTCTCTGCAGGTCATTCACTAGGTCCCCCCGTGTGGTTCTGTGATTTTTGCTCACCGTTCTTGGGATAATTTTGACCCCACGGGGTGAGATCTTGCGTGGAGCCCCAGATCGAGGGAGTTTATCAGTGGTCTTGTATGTCTTCCATTTCCTAATAATTGCTCCCACAGTTGATTTCTTCAAACCATGCTGCTTACCTATTGCAGATTCAGTCTTCCCATTCTGGTGCAGGTCTACAATTTTGTTTCTGGTGTCCTTTGACAGCTCTTTGGTCTTGGCCATAGTGGAGTTTGGCGTGTGACTGTTTGAGGTTGTGGACAGGTGTCTTTTATACTGATAACAAGTTCAAACAGGTGCCATTAATACAGGTAACGAGTGGAGGACAGAGGAGCCTCTTAAAGAAGAAGTTACAGATCTGTGAGAGTCAGAAATCTTGCTTGTTTGTAGGTGACCAAGTACTTATTTTCCACCATAATTTGCAAATATTGTCTGTCATAGTTGAAGTGTACCTCTGATGAAAATTACAGGCCTCTCTCATCTTTTTAAGTGGGAGAAATTGCACAATTGGTGGCTGACTAAATACGTTTTTGCCCCACTGTATAAGGAGTCATTGGCATGAGGCGGTTTCAAAAAATGCGGCACTTCCTGGTTGGATTTGTATCTGGGTTTCGCCTGTAACATCAGTTCTGTGGCACTCACAGACAATATCTTGGAAGTTTTGGAAACGTCAGAGTGTCTTCTTTCCAAAGCTGTCAATTATATGCACAGTCAAGCATCTTTTCGTGACAAAATATCTTGTTTAAAACGGGAACGTTTTTCATCCAAAAATTAAAATAGCACCCCCTAAATCCAAGAGGTTAATGCGTTTGAGTCAATCAGTTGTGTTGTGACAATGTAGGGGGTATACAGAAGATAGCCTTATTTGGTAAAAGACCAAGTCCATATTATGGCAAGAACAGCTCAAATAAGCAAAGAGAAATGACCGTCCAAAGACTGCAATTACAGTCAGAAGACTAGCATTCCACCCATGAGGCCAAATAGGGCGCTTTAGGTCATTGACTGCAGGAAAAGGCTACCCAATACATTGAATCGGGGCACTACACTCAGCTTTTTTAATTGACTAATCACATTTCCACTTAGCCAAAACCCAAAAAGCAGGTAAGTACTCTAAGTGAGAGTGCTAGAGAGAGAGAGAGAGAGAGAGAGAGAGAGACGGAAAGAGGGAAAGACAGAGAGAGAGTGAGAGAGAGAGAGAGAGAGAGAGAGTCACATTATGTTTACCTATGATTCTAATGGCCTCCATAGCAAATATGAAGTTGTAAGCCAGTGAAAACAAGCAGGGTGTAAAGTCTTTAATGTCAGAAATGCCTTGTGCATTGTGATTGCATGCTGTCAGAGTTATTAACCCAGACTAAGTCTGATTAAAGTTAATTACACCCCGATGTGCTATGGCCAAGCATGACATATTGCATGGCTATTTACATCCATATTTGCAGGCCACAGTGTTGAAGTGTGATTGAATGCCTGGGGGTCTGATGCCAAGAGGGACTTAAGGGAGGGCTAATGGGAAAGCTGTCCAGCACGTTTTGATCGCCTTATTCTGAAGAGGTACTCAAAGGAACCCGCTGAGAAATATAGGCACCCCTGTCACGATACATCACCCATCTCTCTCTCACCTGAGATATTTGTCACTCTCAAACTTAAATAGGGCTCCTTAATAAAAAAAATTATATTCAAAACTATGCACTCTCCTCAAACAATAGCATGGTATTATCTTACTGTAATAGCTACTGTAAATTGGATAGTGCAGTTAGATTAACAAGAATTTAAGCTTTCTGCCAATATCAGATATGTCTTTGTCCTGGGAAATGTTCTTGTTACTTACAACCTCATGTTAATCGCATCAGCCTACTTTAGCTCAACCGTCCCGCAGGGGACCCAACAATCCTGAATAAGTTTTAAAAGGACCTTTAGTGAGGTCAGACAGTCCCCCTCCTTAAATATCTACCACCTCAGTGGAAACAATCCCAATTATTCACCTTATTAGAATTCACGCAAAACCCAATATCATAAATTTCAAGTTTGAAAAACAACTAGCAATGTCTAATAAGAGACTCCAGAGTCCCGAAGAGATATGAGTAATACATATCAATCAAATAGTTCAGTCCACGGAGCGAATAATGATCAGATCAATATGTCTGCTTTGTGCAGCTCTATACTGTACAGTTTTGTTTCAGGAACATTCCAGGAACGTTGTTTGTTCTCATGGCTGAGAAAATAATGCTGTCTGTAACAATAGCCAGAAGGGACTGGCTTGCCAATAAAACCTGATGCTGACATCAGAAACCAAACAGGGAACCCACCAGCAGATCAGTCTGGATATGGAGCCAAAAAAGCAAGGATAGTTACGGAGCATGAAAGAGACTAGAGAGAGCTTGAACAGTCTTTTTGCATATCACATTATTGGCCTTAAGATTCAGAGCACTGCATGGATAAAAAAAACTGCAGATTAAAACTTGTTTTTCTGCAACAACTGAGGGCCTAGCACTTTTCTGGTTGCTTGGCATGATGTGTGTTGTGTAAATTACCCAGGGAAAGAAACACTTTCCTCTGAAGTAGTTTACAAAAATGAATGACAATTTATCTTTAAACATGGTGAGAAGAAAGATATGTCCCTCCTAGGGAACAAAAACTATGGGCTCCCAAGTGGCGTGGTGGTCTAAGGCACAGCATCTCAGTGCAAGAGGTGTCACTGGCCCAGGTTTGTAAATAAGAATTTGTTCTTAACTGACTTGCCTAGTTAAATAATGGTTAAATTAAAAATGAAAAAAAAACTGTGATTCTAACAGATAGCCACAAACAATGTTGGTTTATTGTTCACAACACACACTAATGCACAACCACCACTCTGTCTTTGATCACAGGCAATTTACTAACTATTGTGCAAACAATGACAATTTCACTCTACTAACACCTTGTGGAAGCAATAGTATCCCTCATCACCTCAATAAATTATCATGCTTACATCTAGTATGAATTCCCAATATCTCTGTTACATTATAAAAGAGAAACAAACACACACACAGACAGATACAAACCAGCTTCCATGCACACACCCATACATACACACATACATAAGTACAAAAACACAGGAGCTGACTGCATTTAATGCATTTAATGGAAGCCACAGAGGTAGCCTGGACTACAGTCATATGGGCAACTCTGTAGTCTGCTGAGGAGAAATTGGTGCCTCAATTTTATCAATTGTATTATCACAATGAGAGAGGCAGCTTTTAGGCTGACAGGTTCCCCCTCCTAGGAACTGTCGGGGTGTTTGGCGTTCTCTCTCTCTCTCTCTCTCGTTCCCTCACTCTGCTATGCTCTCCCCTCTGAGGAGACGGAAGTGGCATTTTCCAGGCATCCAGACTGCTTGGAAATAACATCCCATTAAAAGTAGGAATCACAACTCCACTGCCAGAAGACAAAATATTAATAGAGAAAAAAAAATGTCCTCCCTGCCTTTCCTCCTTGTAATGAAATCACTGTCATTAAAGATTTTGGAGAATGTCATTTTCATTGAGAATTAAATAAATAGAACCTAATAAAGCTGATACATTCGACCACTCAACGTTACCAGTCTCCAGTCTCTGTCAGGATTTTTTTTGTTCTACAGAAACATTTTTTTCACAGGGCTCTTATTGAAATATATGTTTCCCATCAAGGTTACACTAAACATATTAATTTTGGGATTTGATGAGGCCTGCATTCTAAATGCCGGACCTGCTTATTAATTAAACAGTGCACACAGAATGTTAATGGTGGCCATTCTGGGGCCTCCTGTGGAGTGGTTGCATCAGGCTGAGTCATTAGCGGTGTACCATTGCAGAGCGGGTCAGCCTCAGCGAACAGCAGGGTCACCATGAAGCAGAGAGAACATAGCTACTCTCAGCCAATAGGTGTGAATGTTAACTCCAGAGGTTTCCTTCATTGTCTTTAACTTATTTGCTCTCCTATTGGTTTATAATGGTTTATAGAGGACTTTATGCAGTCCACAGTTTGTGTGTGTTAATTTAAGTGGATTGATAAATAGCAGGCACTAGCACTTAGAGAGGAATATAATATTTTTGCGTAGTGGCATCTTAATACATCCCGTTGTACCTAAATTACTATATTCCATGAATTTGTGAAATGCAGTAGCGGTGCCTGGGTAAAATCACTGGGGAAGCCAGAAAAAAAGCCATATTACAACCTGTATGTTGTAATAATTTCATTGTCTGCTCTATAACCTGTTAGTTCATATGCCATGCGACCAGGATATACAGTTGAAGTCGGAAATTTACATACACTTAGGTTGGAGTCATTAAAACTTGTTTTTAATCCCAACCACTAATTTCTTGTTAACAACCTATAGTTTTGGCAAGTCGGTTAGGACTTCTACTTTGTGCATGACACAAGTAATTTTTCCAACAATTGTTTACAGACAGATTATTTCACTGTATCACAATTCCAGTGGGTCAGAAGTTTACATACACTAAGTTGACTGTGCACCTGAAGGTTGACCAGACGCCTGAAGGTACCACTTTCATCTATAAAAACAATAGTGCGAAAGTATAAACGCCATGGGACCACGCAGCCGTCATAACGCTCAGGAAGGAGATGCTTTCTGTCTCCTAGAGATGAACGTACTTTGGTGCAAAAAGTGCAAATTAATCCCAGAACACCAGCAAAGGACCATGTGAAGATGCTGGAGTAAACAGGTACAATGTTTCTATATCCACAGCAAAACAGGTCCTATATCGACATAACCTGAAAAGCCGCTCAGCAAGGAAGAAGCCACTGCTCCAAAACCGGCATAAAAAAAGCCAGACTACGGTTCGGAACTGCACATGGAGTCAAAGATCGTACTTTTTGGAGAAATGTCCTCTGGTCTGACGAAACAAAAATAGAACTGTTTGGCCATAATGACCATCGTTATGTTTGGAGGAAAAAGGGGGTGGCTTGCAAACCGAATAGCACCATCCCAACCGTGAAGCAGCAACATGTTGTGGGGGTGTTTTGCTGCAGGAGGGACTGGTGGACTTCACAAAACAGATGGCATCATGAGGCAGGAAAATGATGTGAATATGTTGAAGCAACATCTCAAGAAATCAGTCAGGAAGTTAAAGCTTGGTCGCAAATGGCTCTTCCAAATGGGCAATGACCCCAAGCATACTTCCAAAGTTGTGGCAAAATGGCTTAAGGACAACAAAGTCAAGATATTGGAGTGGCCATCACAAAGCCCTGACCTCAATCCTATAGAAAATGTGTGCGCAGAACTGAAAAAGCAGGTGCGAGCAAAGAGACCTACAAACCTGACTCAGTTACACCAGCTCCGTCAGGAAGAATGGGCCAAAATTCACCCAACTTATTGTTGGAAGCTTGTGGAAGGCTTCCCAAAACGTTTGACCCAAGCTAAACAATTTAAAGGCAATGCTACCAAATACTAATTGAGTGTATGTAAACTTCTGACCCACTCGGAATGTGATGAAAGAAATAAAAGCTGAAATAAATCATTCTCTCTACTATTATTCTGACATTTCAGATTCTTAAAATGAAGTGGTGATCCTAACTGACCTAAGACAGGGAATGTTTACTAGGATTAAATGTCAGGAATTGTGAAAACCTGAGTTTAAACGTATTTGGCTGAGGTGTATGTAAACTTCGACTTCAACTCTTGGCCTAAAGGCCGAGACAATGAGAAGACACAGTGTAACAGACATTTAGATGACCTTCAGAATGGTCAAGCAAATACATTTTTGGACAAATAAATAACTATTGATTCACCTCAAGTCAAAAAGAAAACAGGAGCTGCCTCCACTATTCGAGCACCATTTCAACTTCAAGATTTCAACATCATCAAATCACCTCTGCTTCGTCTAATACAGTGACAGCTAATAGATACCAAAACATATTTAGTCCAATCAACTTAAGCTAAATATGATATGGCTGTCTGTAGTTCTGATGTCTGTGTGTGTGTGTGTGTGTGTGTGTGTGTGTGTGTGTGTGTGTGTGTGTGTGTGTGTGTGCGTGTGTGCAAGTTTGTGCAAGTAGAAAAATATGTTGACTCACAATATTTGTAAATATACGCCAATGCCATCCTCCTCTCTTTCATGTTGATGAAATCTATCACTCTGTCATACAATATATGCTTTTATTTTTTGTTGTCCTAGACTACCTGGCTAAAATGCTTGCTCGCTAGCCTAACTTTAATTCATTGGCAATATTAGCTAGCTAACATTAGTCTTCTACATCTAGCTACAAATTGAACTTCCATCCTCTCAGGCCAGGGGCACAACAATGTATGAATTAATGGTTGGATCAGAATCGCAGTTATAATCATTGGCCAGTACGGAGAATTAAGTAAAACCATGGCTAAGTTAGGAAAAGGACAACTTCAGCTAGCTAGCTAGACACCAGAGGACAACAACACAATGAGATGTAACAATTCAAATTGTTTCTGTCAATGATATATGCTCTCAATGCGATTTGATAGGACACTTGACACTTTATTTTGGTGCGCCAGGACCATTCACGGTTGAGCTCGCTCAGTTTAGCTCAGCGCTGATTGGCTAATTTGTTATACTTTTTTATCAAGGGAGGCGAAATGGCTTCCTTTGCATTCAATGATATGGGCGGCAACAATCTCATACTTGCTTGGACCAGACAGCATCAAATAGATGGCCTACACATACAGAGACAGAGGGGTGCTGTGTCGCTCGCTCTGACGCATTCTCCAGTGAATTGAAGGAAAATTATGAAACAGAGAGATACGAAAGATTAATAATTTTATGTTCTTCAAAAAAATTATTGCTTCATTTTTTGGGGAAGCCTGGCTTTCCTTGGAATCCATGAATACACACATCTGGTGAAATGATAAAGAGTAACACTGTGAATGAAATGGCATGTGCTTTGTCATGGCCATCACTTTCAGAGTACTTGTTTGCAGTAGATCTATTGTGTGTGGGTTTGTGGGTGTGTGGGTATGTGTGTGTGTGTCTTTGTGCGGTGTGTGTGTTGGTAATGAGGCCAAGTTTAAATGGAGTGGTCTGGTCTGAGTTTGCATTGAGTGATGTGCTGTTTGTGACTGATGGCTCTTATGGCAGACCAGCAGTGGATACTACTGGAAGATCAGCTCTCATCCCCTCTGCTCTGAGATATTGCAATGACCTCTGCAGTCCGCTGCCCCAGATTACCTCGACATCTGCTGTGAAGCTTTCAAAAAGCTAATTAATCCCTGCTGACCCAAAGTTTGGCCCAGTCTGGTCCAAAAGCATCTCCACTTCTCAGGGTAAAAGCCCACCATAGGTCAGACTGCATGCCTCTCTCCCTTGTGTCTCTCTGTGTCTCCATTTCTAGGAGTTTGTGAATTTTTTAGTAGACACAACTCTGAAAAACTCCTCCTGTGTCAAATTTCTGTGAACTGATGGGAAAAGTTGCCCAGAACTTTAGATTGGCATGCTGTTGATACCTGACCTGGAGTCAACACTTCCATCTGTTTAGCATAGAAGACGTCATGCAGTTTTCTCCAAATTAGTCGCAGAGTGGTTCTATCAATGATTCATCTGCATGGCTGTTCCGATTCACTCCATTGGAAGCTCACAACTCCCTTTTCACATTAGCAGCTATGATTTTCCTCTGCTTTGTCTCGTGGCCTATTCCAGCCCATTGAGTATTGCAAACAGTTCACACCATGAGGCAGTATTAATATTCATGAATAATGTTATGCAGGAGAAGAAAATAAATAAATTAATAAATAAACAACCGCTAGCTACATTTCGCAATGTCACCCCCAAAAATTACTAAGGGCCGCGGCGCAGCGTGATTTTTCTTCTATAATATTTGTAATTGTTACAGTCAGGAAAATATCAACCAATGATATTCCCACAATCCTTAAGGGAAACAAATAGGTCCCCACAGTACTATATTTACCGCAGGCTTCAGAAAACTTGAAGATATTTGCTAAATTATAGTTCTGCTTACCGGCAGGCGAGAAGTGCCTTGGGCAAAATTAGTTTGATCAGATCTTTGTTTGTGAGGGATTCCCCAGGGACTGGAAAGCCCTCGCCATTTGTCATTCCACACAGAAACGAGTGTTCAGACTACCCTGTTCAGTCTACCCTGGGAAATCATTGAGATGTTGTCTACAGCCATTACCATGAGCCCGTCTTCCCCAATTAAGGTGCCACCAACCTCCTGTGGTGTCTACATGCAAGATGCACCTTTTGAAGTGGGCTGATATTCAGGCAACCACATCAACTATTCCCCTTCTGAGACCTCCCTTTACTCCTACTAGATTCTAGCTCCATTTTGTGCCATAAATAATGAATTAAATGGATGAATCAGATACAACAGCTTGCCTATTGTTACTCATTTTAGGCTGAAAATCATCATTTCATTTCTGGGGTATTTTTGGACAGTGAAATGGAGTCCAAATTATTATCTGACAAGCGATGGATTGGCCTCTTATATTATTCTTGACGTTTGTTTGACTGAAATTTGGGAAGATGAGAAAAAGTGCACTTTGAAATGAAAGTAGTACAACAATCTGGTGTAGAAATACAAATCTAGTTGTTGTAGCCTATAACAAATAATGTGGTAATGAATATTCTCAAGGTCCTCACTCCCACCAGCTCATATCACACGCACAAAGTCAGAAGAAATCATGGAATAAAGTCTCAAATTCAACCTGGTCTGTTCCCCAGTGTTATAAACTCACACTAAGCTGTGGTACAGTCGAGTACAGTACGGTAGCGTAGGCTGTGGTTATATCATCCTAGCCAGGGCGTGTCCATAAAAAATGTCCAACATGTTCTCTTTTCTCATCTGCACCAGCACTGCTAAGCCCCAAATGATCCCTGTGCCTCCTGGGTACACATCACAGAAAGGGCGACCTCTCTGCTTCCAATCTCCCTCATGACCTCCCACCTCCCTCCTGATTCTCTAACCCCTCCATTTCCCTGGGCTCCAGGCCTCCTGTCCTCCTTCGCCCTCCCTTGCTTGGCTATAGCGTTAGGGGTCCCCAGCTTCTGATCTCTCCATCTCCCTCCAGCCTGCTCCACCACTCGCTTCATCAACACATCCCTGGCTGAACTCCTGTGTACTCTGTCAGACTCTGCAATTGGCCCTCTCTCTCAGTTGGATGGGGTGAGGTGAGGTAACAAAGCTTTGACCATGCATGTTTTCTTTTTAATCGCTTTAAATGGCAAATGAACATAGCTGCCTATCCAGAGAGAGAGAGCAACTTGAGCAGGGAAAGTTGTTGAACAGAGCCCTGATTCTGTCCAAGGAGTCCTACCCCAAGCCCTGCTCCTCTCTTCCTCTTCTGTTGCACTGTTTTCTGCTTTTATTGTTGTGCTGATTTGCAATAAATATGTGTGGGGTTAATGTATCGTAACAGAATATTTTATTCATCGTTTCTCATAATCCTTGATCTGATTTTATGGATGAACAGGTTCATTTACATTACAAAATGACAAAGGATTTCTCCCCTCAAACATGAGATAATCTAATAACAATAAATGTAGCATGGTGAGTTCTCCTGCGTTCACCAGACACATCATGGCGGTCATTGGAGTGAAAACTACAAATTGTCAGTGGTGGAAAAAATACAAAATTGTCAAACTTGAGTAAAAGTAAAGATACCTTAATAGTAAATGACTAATGTAAAAGTGAGTCACCCAGTAAAATACTACTTGAGTAAAAGTCTAAAAGTATTTGGTTTTAAATATACTTAAAGATGTACTATGTAGAAATCGCTCTGCCATTTCCTGGTTTCCAAAATTCTAATAATATGCATAATTTCAGTTTATGAGCCAAAACAAGCAGTCATCATGAAAATAATCATTGCACCATCTAAACCTCTGTAAAATATATTTTCCATAATCCAAAATATTGTATATTCAGCTCTTTGAAACTGGTGTACAAAACCTAAACTAAAAGATACAAAAACAAAACTTCAGAATGGGAAGCATAGAAACAGCACACATAGATCTGATCTACCACTTCTTAGCTTTGCTTTCAACCGGAATGCAATACCTATAACTAACATTTCTATGTGAATGTGGTTGGGTTGCTCAAAAACTTGCAAGTTGTAGCTTTAAGTATGAAAAGTAAATGGATTAGCTAAAATATACTTAAGTATCAAAAGTATAAAAGTATAAATCATTTCACATTCCTTCTATTAAGCAAACCAGACCGTTTGATATATATATTATTTTATTAACGGATAGCCAGGGGCACACTCCAACACTCTGACATAATTTACAGATGAAGCATTTGTGTTTAGTGAGTCCGCCAGATCAGAGGCAGTAGGGATGACCAGGGATGTTCTATTGATAAGTGTGTGAATTGGACCATTTTCCTGTCCTGCTAAGCATTCGAAATGTAATGAGTACTTGTGTGTGTCAGAGAAAATGTATGAAGTAAAAAGTACATTATTTTCTTTAGGAATGTAGTGGTGAAAAAATAAAAGTTGCCAAAAATATAAATTGTAAAGTACAGATACCTCAAAAAAATACTCCCCAAGTAGTTCCTTAAAGTATTTTTTACTTAAGTACGTTACACCGCTGCAAATTGTTTGTGTCATTTGAATGCTTTTCATAGTGGGGAACACAACAGTATTAGTTACACCCTTTCTGAATACATGCTCAACTTCAGGATCAAGAAATTAGGAGTAAATCTTCATTGCCATTATTTAAAGTTTGCATGACAGAACTAGCCCGCCAATGTCTTTCTCGTAATGATGAGATTCAGTAATTTAGGATAATAATTGTTATCTTGAATGACTGAATGTACTGAATGATAAAGAGGAAGGGATGATAACCTACCACATTCATCTCAGTAACACACAAAAGTACATGTGTGCATGGTCACACACTTTTAACGCAAAATGACTCATTCAATATGCTAATGGTGATGATGGTGGAAACTAAGATACTTTTTATGCATCATGTATAATTATATAAGGTCCTTTTGTTCAATAGAATACTAATCATGTACAATTCACAAATTAAAACAGAGAAATAATAGAAAAGTTTGCAGTGCGTCGGCTGAGGTATAGAAAGTCACATTACGGAAAGTCAACCAACCTTCACAGATTTGCCAAATTATCATTACTCCTACAAACCTCTCAAAAAACAAATCCACATGAGATTCCATCAATTTGTTTGAGACGTGACAGGTGGATTAAAACATAGATTATCCCCTCCTCACAGATTGCCTGGTTCCCGCAGGTCATCTTTGTGATGGTGTGGTGTCACGACACACAACAAGGATAATGTCCCTGACCCTGCTTGTACACTGCATGGTCTGCTGCACAAATAGAGCAGTGCGCACCTCTTAGAAGGCACCAGGCATCCAAGTGTGTAATGATGCCAGGGGCTTGCTGCACTTTACAACCAAACCTTACCCTCACAATGGAGATTAATTGATATTGATGTGTTAAATCAGATATGGTGCCTTTATAAATCCCACTCTGGATCAGGCTCTTACTGGAGGGGCCCAGTATGTTCAATACGTATTGAACTCTTATCAGAGCAGTGCTAATTAAAGGCTATTTCCATGTGGGGTTTTCTGTCCTCATCTTGTGACCACACATGGTGCATAAAATGCATGTGAAAGGATTACTGGTGGTGTGCATGCTTGTTGTACAAAAAGGTCAATGTACTGTATAATGTGAGGACAGAGTGTTGATGTTAATAGAAACAGACAGTAGCAGTGCATGGGTGAAACAATAGCTTTTAACTTTCTATGAGGATATGCCAACAAAATAAAGGCCTTTTCATTTTCCTACACTGAATTTGTTTATTTTTGCTTATTTGTTTACTTTGCAGAGGCAGCAGCTAATCTTCCTGCAGTCAAAAAAAAAAAAACACAAAACATGACAAGTATCAAAAACACTGGTACACTCATAGATAAGGACAGTCACACAAATGTAAACACAACCATATAAAATATATTATAAAAATACCAATAATATACAAACAAGACAACTAAAGTAAAAATATGTGTGTGTTAGAGTGTGTATGTGTGTGCATGTGTTTGTGTGTGTCCACCCACAGTCCATGAGATGTTGTTTAATCTTTTTTTTAACTTCTCTAGGGTATGGGGCAGCATTCGGAATTTTGGATGAAAAGCATGCCCAAATTAAACAACCTGCTACTCGGGCCCAGAAGATATGAATGCATATAACTGGTGGATTTGGATACAAAACACTCTAAAGTTTCCAAAACTGTTAAAATAGTGTCTGTGAGTATAACAGAACTGATTTGGCAGGCAAAAACCTGAGAAAAATCCATTCAGGAAGTAGTTTTTTTTGTTGGTTTTATAGTTTTCTATTCAATGCCTTTACAGTATCCATTGACCTAGGACTCAAATTACAGTTCCAATGCCTTCCACTAGATGCCAGCATTCTTTAGAAATTGTTTCAGGCTTGTATTTTGATAAATGAGGGAGAAAGACCAGTCAGAATGAGTGGACCCTACAGTGTCACAGAGTTTTTCCATGCGCTATCCCGAGAGAGTGCCTTTCTTGTTTACTTTTTATATTGACGACGTTATTGTCCGGTTGAAATATTATAGATAATTTAGGCAAAAAAACAATCTGAGGTTTGAATATAAACACATTTTGACATGTTTCTATGAACTTTACGCATACAATTTGGATTTTTTTGTCTGCCTGTTTTGACTGCGTTTGAGCATGTGGATTAGTGAAGAAAACGCGCAAACAAAACTGAGGTGTTTGGATATAAAGAGACTTTATCGAACAAAAGAAACATTTATTTTGTAAATGAATGTCTTCTGAGTGCCACCATATGAAGATCATCAAAGGTAAGGGATGAATTTTATCTTTATTTCTGACTTGTGTAACTCTTCTACTTGGCTGGTTACTGTTTGTAATGATTTGTCAACTGGGCTATGTTCTCAAATAATCGTAAAGTATGCTTAAAGCTTCTTTTTTTATCTGACAGCGTGGTTGGATTCACAAGAAGTTAATCTTTAAACCTATGTAAAATATATTTTGTTTTCTGAATTTTTATAATGAGTATTTCGTTATTTGAATTTGGTGCTCTGCAATCTCACTGGCTAACGTCCCACATACCTTAGAGAGGTAATTTTGCTGTTTGCTTGAGTAATTTGAGATGGAAGGGAATTCCATGCGATTATGGCTCTGTATAATACTGTGCATTGCCTTCAA
This sequence comes from Oncorhynchus mykiss, assembly GCF_057628025.1. Taxonomy (NCBI): domain Eukaryota; kingdom Metazoa; phylum Chordata; class Actinopteri; order Salmoniformes; family Salmonidae; genus Oncorhynchus; species Oncorhynchus mykiss. The sequence continues at coordinate 77,804,166 of NC_143026.1, read as the reverse complement.
TTCGTTTTGGACTTGGGCACTGTGAATAGATCCCTGGTAGAATGTCTTGTGGGGTATGTATGGGTGTCTGAGCTGAATGTTATTTGATTATGCAGACAATCTGGAACATTCATTACAGTAACATTTCTCATATAAACTAGAAGAGAAGCACTTCATCTCCCATCAACCCTCAACCAGGAAAAACTGGCATCCATGCTGTTGATGTTAGTTCTCTATGTGCATTTAAGGACAAGGTGTGCTGCTCTGTTTTGAGCCACCTCCTGAGAGTAATCAAGAAGGGACAAGACCAGAGCCTGAACAACTAGTACAGATGATAACAGAGCAGTTTAGCTTCCTCAACTTGCTGAATGGTCACACCCTTTATACACAACTCCAGTTTTGATTTAGGTCATAGAGACTGTTTTGAACCAAAACAATTGCTTTTAATTGTATATGTATTTAAGACCAGTTTAGTATTAATCACTCATTCTGATACTGACTGTAACTCCTTATTTAGAATTTAAGTGAACTCACTGGCATTGGATGCTGACATGTAGAGTGTGAATCATCCACATACATAGTCATTCTAGTTGTGTGTAAGACCAGTGGCATATCATTTGGAAAAATATTGAAGAGTAACAGCCCAAGGCAACTGCCCTGAGGGACACGGCACAGTACATTTACAATTGCCAGGTCACAGTTGTAATTGAGAACTTGGTCTCAACTGGCCTACCTGGTTAAATAAAGGTGAAATAAAAAAATATATTATGTTAGAGAAGCTTCCTTTGAGTAACACTCTCTGGGTCCTATTGGATAAATAACTATCCAATCATGTGATGGCAGGTGATGTAACGCAGAATCAAACTCATCAAGTGAGTTTCTTCAATAAGAATTTATGATCAATAACATCACTGAAATCTAGCAATACAACTCCAATTATCATCTTATTAGCAGGTTCCACTAACCAATCATCTGTCATCTGAGTCAGTGCAGTATACACACCCTTCTCTATATGCATGCTGAAAGTCAATAGCTAACTTGTTCTCTGAAAAATAGCATTGTATTTGGTCAAACACAATTCTCTCAATCAGTTTACTAAGAACAGGCAGCAACCTGATTGGGCAGCTGTGGGAACCAGTTTAGGGTGATTTACTATTTTTAGGCAGTGGAATTACTGTAGCTTCCTTCCACGTCTGAGGGCACACACACTCCTTTAGGCTTTCACATAAGATAAAGAAAATATGGGTGGCAATACAGTCTGCTACTATTCTCAATAGTTTCCCATCAAGGTTCTATACACTGCATTCAGATAGTATTCAGACCCCTTGACCTTCTCCACATTTTGTTAAGTTACAGACTTATTTTGAAATGTATAAAAAAAAAAAAAAATCCCTCATCAATCTACACACAATACCCCATAATGACAAAGCTTTTTTTATATAATAATAACTGAAATATCATATTTACATACGTACAGTTGAAGTCGGAAGTTGACATACACTTAGGTTGGAGTAATTTAAACTCATTTTTCAACCACTCCACAAATTCCTTGTTAACAAACTATAGTTTTGGCAAGTCGGTGAGGACATCTACTTTGTGCATGACACAAGTAATTTATCCAACAATTGTTTACAGACAGATTTATTTCACTTATAATTTATTGTATCACAATTCCAGTAGGTCAGACGTTTACATACACTAAGTTGACTGTGCCTTTAAACAGCTTGGAAAATATGTTAGATTCTTTAGGCTTTAGAAGTTTCTGATAGGCTAATTGATATAATTTGAGTCAATTGAAGGTGTACCTGAGGATGTATTTCAAGGCCTACATTCAAACTCAGTGCCTCCTTGCTCTACATCATGGGGAAATCAAAAGAAATCAGCAAAGACCTCAGGAACAAAATGTAGACCTCCACAAGTCTGTTTCATCCTTGGGAGCAATTTTCAAATGCCTGAAGAACATTCATCTGTACAAACAATAGTACGCAAGTGTAAACACCATGGGACCACGCAGCCGTCACCCCGCTCAGGAAGGAGACGCGTTCAGGAAGGAGACGCGTCTCCTAGAGATAAACGTACTTGTGCGAAAAGTGCAATCAATCCCAGAACAACAGCAAAGGACCTTGTGAAGATTCTGAAGGAAACAGGTACAAAAGTATCTATATCCACAATAAAACAAGTCCTATATCGATACAACCTGAAAGGCCGCTCAGCAAGGAAGAAGCCACTGCTCCAAAACTGCCATAAAAAAGCCAGACTACGGTTTGCAACTGCACATGGAGAAATGTCCTCTGGTCTGATGAAACAAAAATGGCCATAAAAACCATCATTTTGTTTGGAGGAAAAGGCGGAGGCTTGCAAGCCAAAGAACACCATCCCAACCGTGAAGCACGGGGGTGGTAGCATCATGTTGTGGGGGTGCTTTGCTGCAGGAGGGACTGGTGCACTTCACAAAACAGATGGCATCATGAGGATGGAAAATTATGTGGATGTATTGAAGCAACATCTCAAGACATCAGTCAGTAAGTTAAAGCTTGGTCGCAAATGGCTCTTCCAAATGGACAATGACCCCAAGCATGATTCCAAAGTTGTGGCAAAATGGCTTAAGGACAACAAAATCAAGGTATTGGAGTGGCCATCACAAAGCCCTGACCACAATACCATAGACAATTTATTGGCAGAACTGAAAAAGCATGTGCAAGCAAGGAGATCTACAAACCTGACTCAGTTACACCAGCTCTGTCAGGAGGAATGGGACAAAATTCACCTTTATTGTGGGAAGTTTTTGGAAGGCTACCCGAAAAGTTTGACCCAAGTTAAACAATTTAAAGGCAATGCTACCAAACACTAATTGAGTGTATGTAAGCTTATGACCCACTGGGAATGTGATGAAAGAAAAAAAAACTTAAATAAATAATTATCTCTACTATTATTCTGACATTTCACATTCTTAAATTAAGTGGTGCTTCTAACTGACCCAAAACAGGGATTTCTTTACAAGGATTTAATGTCAGGAGTTTTGAAAAACTGAGTTTAAGTATATTTGGCCAAGGTGTATTTAAAACCGCCACAAAGAGTTCACACTTGGTTTCTTCAGACCAGAGAATCTTGTGAGAATCTTGAGTACATTGTGTACCTTTTGGCAAACTCCAAGCGGTCTGTCATGTATATTTTACTGAGGAGTGGCTTCTGTCTGTTCACTCTACCACGAAGGCCTTATTGGTGGAGTGCTACATAGATGGTTGTCCTTCTGGAAGTTTCTTCCATCTTTATAGAGGAACTCTGGAGCTCTGTCAGACTGACCATCGGGTTCTTGGTCACTGACCAATGTCCTCCCTAACCAAGGTCCTTTCCCTTGATTACTCAGTTTGGCCAGGCGGCCAGCTCTAGGAAGAGTCTTGGTTGTTCCAAACTTCTTCCATTTAAGAATCATGGAGGCCACTGTTCTTGGGGACCTTCAATGCTGCAAAAATATTTTGGTACACTAAAAGTAAAAAAAAGTGAAAAAGTTAAAAAAAAGTAACAAATAATAAATAAATTAGAAAAATAGAAAATAACAAATAATTGATGAGCAACAATAAAATAACTGTAGCGAGGCTATATACAGGGGTACCGGTAGAGAGTCAATGTGGTTGGGCACAGGTTAGTCGAGGTAATTGAGGTAATATGTACATTTAAGTAGAGGTAAAGTGACTCTGCATGGATAATAAACAGAGAGCAGCAGCAACGTAAAAATGGGTTGGGGGAACAATGCAAATACTCTGGGTACCGATTTGATTAGCTGTTCAGGAGTCTTATGTCTTGGGGGTAGAATACTTTTGACCTAGACTTGGTTCTCCGGTACCGCTTGCCGTGTGGTAGCAGAGAGAACAGTCTATGACTAGGGTGGCTGGAGTCTTTAGCAATTTATTGGGCCTTCCTCTGACACAGCCTAGTACAGAGGTCCAGGATGGCCCCAGTGATGCGCTGGGCTGTACGCACTACCCTCCTTAGTGCCTTACGGTCAGAGTCCAAGCAGTTGCCATACCAGGCGGTAATGCAACCGATGCTCTCGATGGTGCAGCTGTATAATGTTTTGAGGATCTAAGCACCCATGCCAAATCTTTTCAGTCTCCTGGAGGGCATAGGTGTTGTCGTGCCCAACACTGTCTTGGTGTGTTTGGACCATGATCGTTTATTGGTGATTTGGACACCAAGGAACTTGAAGCTCTCAACCTGCTCCACTGCAGCCCCGTCCATGACAATGGGGGCATAGTCCACAATAATCTTCTTTGTCTTGATCACATTGAGGGAGAGGCTGTCTCATCGTTGTTGGTAATCAGACCTACCAATGTTGTGTCGTCAGCAAACTTAATGATGGTTTTGGAGTCGTGCTTGGCCATGCAGTCATGTTTGTCAAGCTAGAAATGGCGCCAAGAGTAGAAATGGTGCCGACAGAGAGGGCTGCCGTGCTTCTAGCTCTTAGGAAACTTTGCTGAATTTAGCTTTTTAAGTGTTATTTCTTACATTATTAGATAAGAAAAAGTTGTGTGTTATTACATACTGCCAGAAAGAACTATTGGATATCAGAGTGGCGGTAACTCACCAGAATTACCAGCATTACGATCAGGAATACGACTTCCCAAATCTGGTCCTTTGTTCGTACTCCTAAGGCAATTGAACTGATTCCAGAGGCCGATCTAAAACAACATTGGCAGATGAGTGGTACTCGGAGTGGTCTTCTAGTCCGACTCAGGAGGCACGCACCGACCGCTTCCCAAGGATATTATTCGCTAATGTCTCTGGATAATAAAGTCGACGAGCTCTGGACAAGGATTTCCTTCTATAGAGACATCATGGATTGTAACATACTCTGTTTCACGGAAACATGGCTCTCTCGGGATATACTGTCAGAGTCTGTACAGCCAGTTGGATTCTCAGTTCATCACGCAGAAAGGAATAAATATCTCTCCAGGAAGAAGAAGGGCAGAGGTATATATTTGATGATTACCTAATCATGGTGTGATTGTGATAACATACTGGAAATCTAGTCCTTTTGTTCACCCGACCTAGAATATATCACAATCAAATGCAGACCATATTACCTTCCAAGATAATTATCTTCGGTTATAGTCACTGTCATATATATTCCCCCTCAAGCCGATACCATGATGGTCCTCAAAGAATTTCACTGGACTTTATGCAAACTAGAAATCACATTTATTCTAGCTGGGGATTTTGACAAAGCAAATTTGAGAGAAATGCTGCTGAAGTTCTATCAACACATTGACTGTAGAACTCACGCTGCTAAAACACTCTACCACTGCTACTCCAACTTTTGGGATGCCAACAAGTCCATCCGCCTCCATCCCTTCGGCATATCTGACCAATACTCCATTTTGTTCATCCCTTCTTATAGGCAGAAACTCAAACACCATGCAAAGGACTTTTCAACATTGGTCTGACCAATTGGAATCCAAGCTTCAAGATTGTTTTGATCACACAGACTGGGATACGTTCCAAGTAGCCTCCAATGGTATAATATAGACAAATACACTGATACGGTGACTGAGTTCATCAGGAAGTGTATAGGAGACGTTGTACCCACTTTGACTATTAAAACCTACCTTAACCAGAAACCGTGGATAGATGGCAGAATTCTTCCAAATCTGAAAGCGCGAACCATCGCATATAACCATGGCTTCCGTACAAGCTAAACACCTTCTTCACGTGCTTTGAGGATAACACAGTGCCATTGACGTGGCACGCTACCAAGGACTGTGGGCTCTCCTTCTCGGTGGCCGACGTGAGTAAGACATTTTAGCATCTTAACCCTCACAAGGCTGCTGGCCCATCCCTAGCCGTGTCCTCAGAGGATGCGCAGACCAGCTGCCTGGAGTGTTTTTACAGACATATTCAATCTCTCCCTATCCCAGTTTGCTGTCCGCAATTGCTTCAAGATGGCAACCATTGTTCCTGTACCCCAGAAAGCAAAGGAAACTGAACTAAATTACTATCGCCCTGTAACACTCACTTCTGTCATCATGAAATGCTTTGAGAGACTAGTCAAGGATCATATCACCCCAAGTGGTGGAGGTAGGAAAAAAAAACTCCACTTAGCCAATCCTCAACATTGGGGCCCCAGAAGGATGCATGCTCAGCCCCCTCCTGTACTCCCTGTTCACCCATGACTGCGTGGCCACGCACGTCAACACAGTCATCAAGTTTGCATACAACACAACAATAGTAGGCCCGAAAACAAATGATGGTGAGGGCCCTGGGAGTGTGGTGCCAGGAAAATAACCTCTCACCCGACATGAACAAAACAAAAGAGCTGATCGTGGACTTCAGGAAACAGCAGAGGGAGCACCACCCTATCCACATCGACTTGACCACAGTGGAGAAGGTGGAAAGCTTCAAGTTCCTCGGCGTACAAATCACTGACAAACTGAAATGATCCCCCAACACAGACAGTGTGGTAAAGAAGGCGCAACAGCCTGGTATGGCAACTGCACCACCCGCAACCGCAGGGCTCTCCAGAGGGTGGTGCAGTTGCCCAACTCATCACCGGGGACAAACTAGGACATCTTCAACACCCAATGTCACAGGAAGGCCAAAAAGATAATCAAGAACAACAACCACCCGAGCCACTGCCTGTTCACCCCGCTATCATCCAGAATGCGAAGTCAGTACAAGTGCGTTCAAAAGTTTGGGGTCAATTAGAAATGTCCTTGTTTTTGAAAGAAAAGCTAATTTTATTGTTGATTAAAATAACATCAAATTGATCAGAAATACAGTGTAGACATTGTTAATGTTGTAAATTACTATTGTAGCTGGAAACTTTTATGGAATATCTACATAGGCGAACAGAAGCCCATTATAAACCATGGAATGTTGTGATAGCTAATCCAATTTTATCATTTTAAAAGGCTAATTGATCATTAGAAAACCTTTTTTCAATTATGTTAGCCTAGCTGAAAACTGTTGTTCTGATTAAAGAGGCAATAAAACTGGCCTTCTTTAGACAAGTTGAGTATCTGGAGCATCAGAATTTGTGGGTTCGATTACAGGCTCAAAAGGGCCAGTAACAAAGACCCTTCTTCTGAAACTCGTCAGTCTATTCTTGTTCTAAGAAATGAAGGCTATTCCATGTGAGAAATTGCCAAAAAACAATAGATCACGTACAACGCTGTGTACTACTCCCTTCACAGAACAGCGCAAACTTGCTCTAACAAGAATAGAAAGAGGAATGGGAGGCCCCGGTGCACAACGGAGCAAGAGGACAAGTACATTAGAGTGTCTAGTTTGAGAAACAGACGCCTCACAAGTCCTCAACTGGCAGCTTCATTAAATAGTACCTGCAAAACACCAGTCTCAACTTCACCAGTGAAAAGGCGACTCTGGGATGATGGCCTTCTAGGCAGAGTTTCTCTGTCCTGTGTCCGTGTGCTGTTGCCCATCATATTCTTTTCTTTTTATTGGCCAGTGTGAGATGTTTTTTTCTTTGCAACTCTGCCTAGAAGGCCAGCATCCAGAGTTGTCTCTTCACTGTTGATGTTGAGACTGGTGTTGTGCGGGTACTACTGTATTTAATGAAGCTGCCAGTTGTACAATCTAGATTGGTGGAGTGCTGCAGAGATGGTTGTCTTTCTGGAAGATTCTCCCATCTCCACAGAGGAACTCTAGAGCTCTGGAGCTCATCGGGTTCTTGGTCACCTCCCTGAGCAAGGCTCTTCTCCCTCGATTGCTCAGTTAGGCCCGGGCGGCCAGCTCTAAGAAGTGTCTTGGTGGTTCCACACCATTTAAGAATGATGGAAGACACTGTGTTCTTGGGGACCTTCAATACTGCAGAAATGTTTTGGTACCCTGTCCCAGATCTGTGCCTCGACACAGTCCTGTTTCGGAGTTCTACGGACAATTCCTTCGACCTGATGACTTGGTTTTTGTTCTAACATGCACTGTCAACTGTGGGACCTTATATAGACAGATGTGTGCCTTTCTATATCATGTTCAATCAATTTAATTTACCACAGATGGACTCCAATCAAGTTGTAGATGATCAGTGGAAACAGGATGCACCTGAGCTCAATTTGGATTCCCACAGCATAGTCTGAAAATGAATGTAAATAAGGTTATCTGGTTTTTATTTTTAATACATTAGTAAACATTTCTTTTAACAGGTTTTGCTTTGTCATTATGGGGTATTGTGTGTGATTGATGAAGGGGATTTTCTTTTTAAATCCATTTTGGAGTAAACGTTTCCAGAAACTTTCAACAACAACAAACCGAGCTCTCTCTTGTTCTGCGTTCAGCAAGCATCGCGCTCAAATGATGTCACTGTATACGAAGAGCACCCAGGCCTTTTTTTCTAACCTGAAATGCCTTGATGTTGTTGAACATGTGATGTTTGATCAATGGAAATGCAGTAGAGCCTTCAGCAAATGAGGGATAAGTCCTTGCCAAGTTTCTCTAAAGTGGCTTGCAAATGTGTCATTCTCAGAAATCAATTACACGCATCAACAGCCACTGAGAGGTATTGCCATAGCTCTAATTAGATTAAAGTGCTTTACATACAGTCCATGAGCATATTATTTGAGTTTAATTTAATCGAGCTATCTATCTGTCCTCTGTCTTTTGAGCTTATTTTATAGTCATCATGTGCATACAGATACAGTGTACAGAGTATTTACTGTGGACATTGGTATTTTATGAACAGCAGTCTTTCCACACTATCAACCACCATAGCAGATATCATCATTTCACCATTTATCCTCTCCTCCATTCCTAAAACTCTGTCACATATACCTGTTCTTCCTCTTCTCCACCTACCCTACTCTCCTAACACTTAAACATATTTCTCCCCATTCCTTACAGTCATACTCTTCTCTCCCCCTCTTCTCTCCTGTTCTTGTAATACTCATTAACCTCTCATCTTACTCTCCTTTCCTTCCTCTACCTGAGTTCTGATTGACAGCCCGCTGTGTCCTCTAACCTCTCTCCAGGTGGCAGGAGACAGCTGACTTGACCAGGTCAGCCTCTGCGTAGACCTGTGATGAGAGAAAAACACTCACACACAGAGAGAGAAGGACAGCCAATCCGACCTTCAGATCCTAACGACACATGGCAGAGAAGGAGAGAAGACAGGAAAGGCTCTTACCTCTAACACAGCAATGGCAATCTGATATCAGAGAAGGTGATTGCCCAGTGGAGCGAAATAATAAAATCACACATAGGTGGTCTTCATTGCTCGAGCTTCGCCCCCTGCCACTGTCAAAGGCCTTAATCAATGAATGCCTGGAAGTTCAAATGAAAGTCTGAGACGTGTTAGAAAGGAACCTGACAAGTGTCGTGTCCCTGCAGCTGGCTAACAGCATGTGATACATTGACTAATAATATTAAAACCACCGGGGGATTGCAGAAGAACAAATCAGCAAAACTGTTTGAATTCAACTGAACAAGATGCAACACTTCCAACTGTTACCAGATGGGAGATTTGACCAAACACCTTCCTGTCATGTATTTGCACATATTGACAGAGAGGGAGTTCAGAGTCATACAACACACTGAGAAAGCATCATCTCTAAAAATAAGTGAAATCAATAAATTATTCTAGCATGCAAGCTACATTGTGTATTTGCCCATTAGAAACATTTATTGTGTTAGAGATGGGAATCATTAAAATATATTCAGTCTATGATATGTTTTTCACCAGAAGTCAAATTAAAATCTAATTGAATATGTCATTTAAATATTACGTAAAAGATCAGCAGTAAAATCGAAATGATAAAAAGCATTTTAATCATGATGTGTTTTCTCTCTCACGATAATCATTCACATTCAATGCTATTCAAGCTCATTTGAGAGAAATATTGGAACAATATGGAGTAATGGTTAATTATAATGCAAATTGTCCTCATTAAAGTAAGTACCCGAGGCAGGTTTATTCTACAGCGGATTTAATAATGACTCTATTAAAATTAATGTCAGATTTTGTCAGCTAGCTAGATATAATCATCACTGACCATTCTCTTTTATTCCCACTTGGTGACAGGATGTAGTTACCCTGACAAGACTTTACAGTACATTGCCCATATTGCCTGTAGTCCCCTACAACCAGAAACGGTACAACTTTTACAATCTACAATAACATCTCAGTTAAACGCCAAGTCTCAAGTAGCCAGCCGCCTGTCACTTTTAATAGCCGGGCAAAGGCAAACAAATAAACCAGTAAAAAAAAAATCCTGGTCTAAATGAAATGTTTATGAGGTTATCATGAATTAGCATGAATTGTTTACAAGGTTTAATGTTTGATTTGTTACATTAAATAATTCAGTAATGACTCAATGGCAATCATCTGTTTTTATCGCCAGTAAGAAACTGCTAGCTATTGTCTACTAACAGCTGACAACTGCTAACTGGCAGGCACAAAAACAGTGAACATTTTTGGGAGTACAGACCCCAAGAAATAGGCTGATCGCTATCTAGTGGCGTAAGTAAAAACTGCCAAAAAATGCACAGTCAAAAAGGAGAATAATTATTTTTTTATACAGTGCCTTGCGAAAGTATTCGGCCCCCTTGAACTTTGTGACCTTTTGCCACATTTCAGGCTTCAAACATAAAGATATAAAACCGTATTTTTTTGTGAAGAATCAACAACAAGTGAGGCACAATAATGAAGTGGAACGACATTTATTGGATATTTCAAACTTTTTTAACAAATCAAAAAATGAGAAATTGGGCGTGCAAAATTATTCAGCCCCCTTAAGTTAATACTTTGTAGCGCCACCTTTTGCTGCGATTACAGCTGTAAGTCGCTTGGGGTATGTCTCTATCAGTTTTGCACATCGAGAGACTGACATTTTTTCCCATTCCTCCTTGCAAAACAGCTCGAGCTCAGTGAGGTTGGATGGAGAGCATTTGTGAACATCAGTTTTCAGTTCTTTCCACAGATTCTCGATTGGATTCAGGTCTGGACTTTGACTTGGCCATTCTAACACCTGGATATGTTTATTTTTGAACCATTCCATTGTAGATTTTGCTTTATGTTTTGGATCATTGTCTTGTTGGAAGACAAATCTCCATCCCAGTATCAGGTCTTTTGCAGACTCCATCAGGTTTTCTTCCAGAATGGTCCTGTATTTGGCTCCATCCATCTTCCCATCAATTTTAACCATCTTCCCTGTCCCTGCTGAAGAAAAGCAGGCCCAAACCATGATGCTGCCACCACCATGTTTGGGAATGGGAAAAAATGTCAGTCTCTCGATGTGCAAAACTGATAGAGACATACCCCAAACGACTTACAGCTGTAATCGCAGCAAAAGGTGGCGCTACAAAGTATTAACTTAAGGGGGCTGAATAATTTTGCACGCCCAATTTTTCAGTTTTTTGATTTGTTAAAAAAGTTTGAAATATCCAATAAATGTCGTTCCACTTCATGATTGTGTCCCACTTGTTGTTGATTCTTCACAAAAAAATACAGTTTTATATCTTTATGTTTGAAGCCTGAAATGTGGCAAAAGGTCGCAAAGTTCAAGGGGGCCGAATACTTTCACAAGGCACTGTATATATAGAGACATACTAAGACGAAAGAAATGTGACACAGTGAGTAAATTAAAACACATTAGTGCAGGAAATGAAAACATTGATTAAAATTCAAAAATGAACTATTCTAAATAGCAAAAGTTTTGTGCATTAAGAAAATAGATACCTGGCTCAAATATATGCCTGTCTAATAAGCCTGTTGTGTCCAGTGATTTAAGCAAATAAACGGCCAGGCTGTTAATTAAAGTTTTACGGTAGTTACATTGATGTATTTGAACCTGGAAATAAAAATGTCACTGTATGTGACTACCTCTGATCATTATCGGTAATCCTTCCCACAACATGTTGTACTGTATACGATTTATTTCATGTTTCTGCTTAAAACAGTTAATTCAGTTCAGTGCCAGATCAGCAATATGTCCCCCCCCACCCCCCCCCCCCCTCCCCCCCCTAGCTATGAGGCATTTGGAGGTTACTCAGGCATCAGTATGATCAAATTAGGCAGAGACGGAAAAAACAAAGTATTTATTTATTTCTCTTTCTTTCTTTACTTTTCTCTATCCATTTCTATTCAATCTTTGTGAGCATAGATGCCAGGAAGCCGGTGAAACGCTGACAGGTCACAGTGACTTTGAAAGGAGAAGGATGTTAAAAAGAAACTGCAGACACACAAGTGAAGTTCACAAGCCCTGAACAGCTCTTTACACTGAAAGAGCAGCAACTGAACTACACTCGTCAGAGGAAAAGAAAGGAGATGAAAAGGTCTGTGTACTTTACATGTCAGATGCAGACCCCTGCTGGTATGCATTGTGAAACTGCTTGTGTCAGGCTTGTGCGACTTGATTGACACCTGCCGTGAGAGGTGACATAGCTTGGCATGTACTTTTATGGCTTGTTCTTTTCAGATAGTCTATGTATATAGACCTATAACATTACTCAGTACACACATTACACACAAGGTCCAATATTATTTCATGGCAATAACAAATCGAAAAACACTCACACTACCTTCTGAGGAAGAATACTCACACTAAGCAATAACTTTAAATTAATTAAGCTCATTGGTTTCTTTGAATCAAATAGATTTTTTTTCAGTTGACAGGAAGGAGAAGCATTCAATATGAGTGAGAAATAATTGACCTCTATCTTTTCCCTTCTGTTCCATTTCAAAATAGTGTGTGAGTTAGTGGCTTATCTTTGTGAGGTGGCCTGATGTGGTAGATAGAACAGCTCTGATGCAGTCATTACAGCAGTGGAGCCAGGGCGCTGCCTAATGATTTTCTTAATAGGAACACTGAATGAATGCACATTGAATGCAGACGCTGTTTGGAACATGCACAGGTGGTGATTCTTCTTGTAAGAAAAATGGGTTTGCAGTTTATTTGGTGGATGAATTAAGTGTGAAAATGTCCTTCTCAAGATGCAAGATTTGAATCAAAGACATTTAAAAAAAATCCTAGACAAGAAAGCCCTTTGTGTTAAATTTTTTCTCAATTGCGTTGAAGCATTTTTTGGAACAAAAGCGTGCTAATTGCAAATTTAAAAGAACACGACTACACCTATCTCTTTAATCCAAGCAGACAACACAGAAAGTTAGACTGTTTTAAAAATCCCAGTAGATCAATAAATATTCCTTGCAGTCACTAACTCACGATGATCAAAATTGGAAGTGTGTGAGTGTTGGTATATTGTGTGTGAGTGAGTGTGTACTGCATATAGTGTGTATACACAGTGGCTTGTGAAAGTATTCACCCCCTTGGCATTTTTCCTATTGTTTTGGCTTACAACCTGGAATTAAAATTGTTTTTTGGGGGGGGTTTGTATTATTTGATTTACACAACATGCTTACCACTTTGTAGATGCAAAATATTTTTTATTGTGAAACAAACAAGAAATAAGACAAAAAACAGAAAACTTGAGTGTGCATAACTATTTTGTAGAGGAACCTTTTGCAGCAATTACAGCTGCAAGTCTCTTGGGGTATGTCTCTATAAGCTTTGCACATCTAGCCACTGGGAATTTTGTCCATTCTTCAAGGCAAAACTGCTCCAGCTCCTACACGTTGGATGGGTTCCGCTGGTGTACAGAAATTAAGTCATACCATAGACTCTCAATTAGATTGAGGTCTGGGCTTTGACTAGGCCTTTCCAAGACATTTAAATGTTTCCCATTAAACCACTCAAGTGTTTCTTTAGCAGTATGCTTAAGGTCATTGTCCTGCTGGAAGGTGAACCTCAGTCCCAGTCGCAAATCTCTGGAAGACTGAAGCAGGTTTCCCTCAAGAATTTCCTTTTATTCAGCGCCATCCGTCATTCCTTCAATTCTGGCCAGTTTCCCAGTCCCTGCTGATGGAAAAACACCCCCACAGCATGATGCTGCCACCACCCTGCTTCACTGTGGGGATGAGATTCTCGGGGTGATGAGAGGTGTTGGGTTTGCGCCAGACATAACGTCTTCCTTGATGGCCAAAAAGCGATATTTTAGTCTCATCTGACCAGAGTACCTTCTTCCATATGTTTGGGGAGTCTCCCACACAGCAAACGTGTTTGCTTATTTTTTTCTTTAAGCAATGGCTTTTTTTCTGGCCACTCTTCCGTAAAGCCCAACTCTGTGGAGTGTACGGCTTAAAGTGGTCCTATGGACAGATACTCATATCTCCGATGTGGAGCTATGCAGCTCCTTCAGAGTTATCTTTGGTCTCTTTGGTCCATGAGTTTTAGTGGGAGGCCCTCTCTTGGCAGGTTAGTTGTGGTGCCATATTCTTTCCATTTTTTAATAATGGATTTAATGATGCCCCTGTGGGATGTTCAAAGTTACGGATATTGTTTATATAACCCAACCCTTATCTGTACTTCTCCACAACTTTGTCCCTGACCTGTTTGGAGAGCTCATTGGTCTTCATTGTGCCACTTGCTTGGTGGTGCCCCTTGCTTAGTGGTGTTGCAGACTCTGGGGCCTTTCAGAACAGGTGCTGAGATCATGTGACAGATCATGTGACACTTAGAATGCACACAGTTTGACTTTATTTAACTAATTATGTGACTTCTGAAGATAATTGGTTGCACCAGATCTTATTTAGGGGCTTAGAAATCTTTGAAACAAGTCATTTTTTTTTTATTTCACTTCACCAATATTGACTATTTTGTGTATGTCCATTACATTAAATCCAAATAAAAATCCATTTAAATTACAGGTTGTAATGCAACAAAATAGGACAAACGCCAAGGGGGTGAATACTTTTGCAAGGCACTGTAGCAATGTGGACGCCAACGAACTTGAAGCTGTCGACCCGCTGATGTGGATGGGGGTGTGCTCTCCCCTCTTTCTCCTGTAGTCCACAATCAGCTCCTTTGTCTTCCTGACGTTGAGGGATAGGTTGTTTTCCTGGCTGGTAAGCCTGTGAGCCTGTAATTGTTTCCTAATCATCCTTAAAATACACTCACAAAGCTGTTTGACTGGAGTATCTATCTTTCATGATACAAGAAAAAACACATTCCTTCGCTGTTTGACTTTCCAGGAAGCATCTTGTCAAGAATTGTCTCTTGTCGGCAGCAGCGTGGCAAGTTCACTGAGATGAAATCCCCTGTCAGCCATTTCACCTTATTCTGGGGCCAACCTCACAATCCCTCTGAATTGTAAGAACACAAAGCCGTTATGAATTTGTCACTTCCCAACGTTTTATCTTCAGCTGCAGGCAGTCTCTCTCACAAAGCGCCACGGATACGCAGAAAGCAGTGCTCAACCAAGTTTTCCTTTCTATAGCCCCCCATCCAAAAACTAAAAGAGTGGTTTCAATGTTATCAGAAAATTATGTAGAAACTGGTCGTAAGCTTTTGTGTATCTATATATATATATATATATATATATATATATATATATATATATATATATATATATATATATATATATATATATGTGTGTATGTATATATATATATATATAAAGTTATGTCCGAGGTTACACCATTTGGTCTTGTACTATACCCAGAATAGGGCATTGTCCCTTTTTGAAATGGTAAGCCCTTTCGCTCAATTAGCCTTTTTATCTGACTATGCATGTTTTACAAAAGGACAGACCGACTGTTAAATAGGCAGATCATTCAAATGTAATTAGGGGACTTTTGAAAGACTCTGCCAGAGGAGAGGATAGACGGAGGGTGACTGGTCATTGCACAGGGTGGAGGCCAGGGTGAGCCTCTGTTTGTACTATAGATTTCAGAAAGCTAGTATATGACAGATTACGTTTTCAGGTGCAATAGTCTAAAGAGGCCTCATCTTCTCTTTTCCATGACAGATCTGAACATTAAGATACACAGATATGCACATTTTTTACCTTTTCCCCTACTGTAAGTATACTATACCAGTGAAGCTCTGTGTCTTTTAAGATGACGGAGGATGATAATTGTTTTTATGAGCATGGCATTATTTCTATTACAGCATATTGGATGAGTGCCATTCACCCAGTTCAATGTAACATAGATAGATTTAGGATTCTACATGATACTCTAATTTCTCTATACCCATTATGAGGTTTCTACAACCTAGCCTATGAATTAAAGTGTACAACGTAGGTGCACAGGTCGAAAAGAAATGTTGTAATCAAGGTGACAGACAGTGACACATTCAATACCACCATGCACACTCTTGCCTGCATCTAGCTGAGCTAGCGTGTAATAATTTGTCCACCAGTTGCAAATGAGAGTTTCTACTGGACAAATTCAGGTATGTTTATCCCCGTTTCATTCTGTTTGCTTCTGTTTAAGAAAGGTTTTTCAACAGAATCGGCGGAACGAGTACACCCCTGATCACACGCAAACACAGTTCACTTTCATAACAGCCACATACAAACAGCATGATCACTTTGCTCATTGTAATTACTTCTCTCATCTACACGCTCTCCTCCTCTCTTGCCTTTTTACTTCTCTTGTGGATTTCAGTGCACAACACCAGTCTGTTGCCAGGTGAAAAACAGCAAGCAACGCAGAAGCACGGTGGCTAGGAAAAACTCCCTAGAAAGGCCAGAACCTAGGAAGAAACTGAGAGAGGAACCAGGCTTTGAGGGGTGGCCAGTCCTCTTCTGGCTGTGCCGGGTGGAGATTATAACAGAACATGGCCAAGAGGTTCAAACGTTCATAGATGACCAGCAGGGTCAGCTAATAATAATCACAGTGGTTGTAGAGGGTGCAACAGGTCATCACCTCAGGAGTAAATGTCAGTTGGCTTTTCATAGCCGATCATTCAGAGTTAGAGACAGTAGTTGCTGTCGAGCGAGAGTCCATAACAGCAGGTCCGGGACAAGTTAGCACATACAGTGAACAGGTCAGGGTTCCATAGCCGCAGGCAGAACAGTTGAAAGAGTGTTGTTGAGGCTACTGTAGACCTTCACAGCAAAACACTATGTTTTAATCCATTATTTGGTGAGGTGAATATATGTAGTATAGTTTTATTTAAAAAATGACAGCTTTTTGAATGTTTCACAATTTTTATTTTTACGAAATTCACTGAGAAGGATGTTCTTCCCCTTCCTCATTTGAGGAGCCCCCACTGACGTATACAGTACATTTATTCTGCAGATTTGTCAATTTATTGTATGTTATTGCAAAGGTAAACAGTCCCCACTCAATACTTACTCATATTAATTCCTATAAACATTAACTAAAGTATGTGATGTGATTTATTATATTATCCCATTCACACAAACCAATCAAGACAGTAGTGCCTCACAGGCAGTATAGCTGAGACCTCTGGTGAGAGACTGAACTATCAGATCTTCCGCTGCGGCAGGTAGAGTACAAACTTGAGCTTCCTCTGTGCTCTGGGTTCTGTCACATTACCTGGAAATTGTAACTCAGCCAAATGTCACTCTCCTTGCCACCCATAATGCCAACTGGAACAGGTTGAGTATGAGAAGCAGAGGGAATAAGAACATCTGCTCAATGCAAATAATAAGCCATTCTATTACAATGCTCTTCAGTTTCAGAGTAGAGTTAGACCTACGCTGTAAGAACCTCACACTTGGTGTATGATGACTTTTGTTTAAAGCTACTTGTATTGTTAAGAAGTTTAACCTGAAAGGTTGAATGACATCATACCTTCAGGGTTGACATTGGGTAAACATAGTGCATGAAGCATTGAACATATTAACCCAAACTGGTATGGCTGTGAATGTCTATTTTAGGATTTGTCATTCGATACTATTATCAGATGTGAAGATTTATGATGAAAGCACTTTTCAGAGCCTTGATAATCGGCTTGACTCTTCGGACAACAAAATTTCCATTCTAATAACAGCTAATCGTGATGCACTGCAATTAGCCTTTAATTTCCTCCCCAAAGGACATATCTCAGCGTCGGGCCGAAGATTGTTCCTCACACTCTCTTTCAGGCACCATCAATCAGCCATGGATCAATCTGCCTCCACTCAGGCCTCGGAGGAATGGAATTGAGGATGGAGGGAGAATCTAAAAGCCTGTGTACTGCAGTAGCTGTAGTGGTGAGTTTCTCTTCTTCACTATTTTTCATATTTCCATCTTTGTATTTCACAAGCACCTCTTCGGCAGCTGAGGCACTCAGCTTCTGAATGTCACTTCCAATGTTCTCACCTACAGAGTGGCAACGGTGGAAGGTAATGTGTGGAGAGGAGAGGAGGGGACCATCTGGTTGGGGCTGAGGGGGAGTCGACAGCCGTGACTCAGGCCAAGTGACCTTGGCGTGGCCCTGGCCTGGAGGTGCCGAGATGGCACTAATCATATAACACTCAGACACCCGAGGTCTAACGCACGGGCAAGCCCATGACTTCTGCCAGGCTGCTGATGACAGGGAGTGGGTGGGCGGTGGAGGTTTACATCAGTGCTTAGCATCCATCCACATGGCTTTGGGTTTTCACTAGCTAGGAAACAGTGTGTATGTGGTTAGCAGCCTTCTTGGAACTAGAGTAGTGTTTAATTCTTAAATAAATAAACAAATGTGTGTCTTTAGGCAGAACTTTGGGAAAACAGCTTTTGCGTAACGAGCTATGAAAGTCTAGAGGGCTTGTAAACAGAGTAAATATTTACTTGCTTAGCAGTGGGTCACGATTAGGGTGACTAGCAGAGTTTAACTACTAGTATATTACGCATTTAGTCTTTGTCATGGATTTGTATGATAGTATTTACATTGAATGCATCTCTGAAGGCCACAGTAATCATTTGGACAGTGGCTGAATATTACTCTACAGGGCCAAATTACTCTTTATTGTCTGCCTGTTAGACAGTTGGATATTTGGGAGATTTTTGTTCCCAGAAATAAAGCATCAACCTTGATCAATTGATACACTTCTGGTTTTCAACCCCCATGGATTTTCTAACCTATTGTTCACAAAATAATAATATTCTCTCAATATGGAAAGCAAGGAGTTGTGGGTGACACTTCTCTCATAAATTCCCCTTGAAGGGAAAACTCAGGCATAGCACCTCTACACTCTAAAGAGCACAGCAGCACATCCAGCCTCTGCCAAATAATTTCTCAGCACAAACAATTTACTGTTTTCCTCTAAACCTAGTCAACTCAAACGATCCCAGAGACTCCCCAAAGGAAACAGTCAAGCTGAAGCAGAGCGTAGCATTTCATGGAGTGTGTCCTAATGACAGATGGCATTTTCACAAGCGCTGGCAATGACGACCTAGCTCTGGAATGCCACCTAATTGCTAAAATGGCACCCATAATGAAATAAGTCGCAACTAACCTTTGTCTCCTCGTCGCTGGTGGGCGAAAGCATAATTGCCACACAGAGTCGCCGGTGTAGGGACTGGGAGGGAGGGAGCGTATCGGATGTTGGTTCAGTGGGTTCCAGGTTGAGTCAGGCCCACTCATCTGCTCCAGCAAGCACACGGAATGAAGTACATTAGAATGAAAATATGGAAATCACCCCGTAGAAAAGTTTCTTTCTAGCCAGGGATTGTTTATTCTTTTGAGGTGCAAAGCCTGGTAGAGGGTGCATGATCTAAGAACATGTTTGGGCATGTCTCTCCAGAGATCTCTCATTGGAACTCTTGGTGGTTGAGATGGCGGTTGTGTTTTGTAGTCCCAAACCCTTAACCTGTTAGATCTCTAGGGGCGCTATTTCATTTTTGGATAAAAAACGTTCCCGTTTTAAGCGCGATATTTTGTCACGAAAAGATGCTCGACTATGCATATTCTTGACAGTTTTGGAAAGAAAACACTCTGAAGTTTCAGAATCTGCAAAGTTTTGTCTGTAAGTGCCCCAGAACTCATTCTACAGGCGAAACCAAGATGATGCATCAACCAGGAATTAGCAGAATTTCTGAAGCTCTGTTTTCCATTGTCTCCTTATATGGCTGTGATTGCGCAAGGAATGAGCCTACACTTTCTGTCGTTCGCCCAAGGTCTTAGCAGCATTGTGACGTATTTGTAGGCATATCATTGGAAGATTGACCATAAGAGACTACATTTTCCAAGTGTCCGCCTGGTGTCCTGCGTGGAATTCGGTGCGCAATTGCCAGCTGCTAGTACTTTTCCATTTGATATAGGGGAGAAACCATGTGTCCAAGAACGATGTATCAATGAAGAGATATGTGAAAAACACCTTGATGATTGATTCTAAACAACGTTTGCCGTGTTTTCAGTCGATATTATGGAGTTAATTTGGAAAAAAGTTCGCGTTTTGAGGACTGAATTTTCGGATTTTTTTTGGTAGCCAAATGTGATGTATAAAACGGAGCTATTTCTAATACACAAAGAATCTTTTTGGAAAAACTGAGCATCTGCTATCTAACTGAGAGTATCCTCATTGAAAACATCAGAAGTTCTTCAAAGGTAAATGATTTTATTTGAAGGCTTTTATGTTTTTGTTAATGTTGCGTGCTGGATGCTAACGCTAATGCTAACGCTAAATGCTAACGCTAAATGCTAACGCTAGCTAGCTACTTTTACACAAATTATTGTTTTCCTATGGTTGAGAAGCATATTTTGAAAATCTGAGATGACAGTGTTGTTTACAAAAGGCTAAGCTTGAGAGATGGCATATTTATTTCATTTCATTTGCGATTTTCATGAATAGTTAACGTTGTGTTATGCTAATGAGCTTGCTGATAGATTTACACAATCCTGGATACAGGGGTTTTTTCATAGCTAAACGTGACGCAGAAAACGGAGCGATTTGTCCTAAACAAATAATCTTTCAGGAAAAACTGAACATTTGCTATCTGAGAGTCTCCTCATTGAAAACATCTGAAGTTCTTCAAAGGTAAATGATTTTATTTGAATGCTTTTCTGTTTTTTTGTGTAAATGTTGCCAGCTGAATGCTAATGCTAAATGCTACGTTAGCCATCAATACTGTTACACAAATGCTTGTTTTGCAATGGTTGAGAAGCATATTTTGAAAATCTGAGATGACAGTGTTGTTAACAAAAGGCTAAGCTTGAGAGCTAGCATATTTATTTCATTTCATTTGCGATTTTCATGAATAGTTAACGTTGCGTTATGGTAATGAGCTTGAGTCTGTATTCACGATCCCGGATCCGGGATGGGGAGATCAGAAAGGTTAAAAGAATACAAATAGTCTGCACAGTTTGCCACTTCCGGTTTTCAGCAGTGCTTCCGGTTTCCATTTCCTTTCCATGTTAGCATGCTAGATAGAGTGTTTAGCTTGTCTAACTACATTATTGGTATTGCTATCACCGTTAGCATTATTAGCATGCTAACTCCACATTGTACATAGTGTGTTCTGTTTGACTAACTGTATTGTTAGCATTGCTAGCACCTTTAGCATGATTAGCATGCTATCTTGCCACTGTAAATAGTGTGTACTGGTTGTTTATTTACTGTAGCCTTTGTGTGCCTATGCTATTAGCCATTTAGCCTAATGCTATGCCGTTTACTGCACTTTATATGCCATTTATACAATATTTACTGTTATTTATCTACTGGTTACTGCTAATATTGCACTGATAATATTGCACTGCTAATCTGTATTCGCTGTTGCACCTTCTTCACACACTGTCTTTTTAGGTGGACTATTTCAGATTGTCAGTGATGTGTACGCAGAGGAACTTGAATCTTTTCACCTTTTCCACTGCGGTCCCGTCATTGTGGATAGGGGTGTACTCCCCCTGCGGTTTCCTGAAGTCCAAGATCAGCTACTTCGTTTTGTTGACGTTGAAAGAGGTTATTTTCCTGGCACCACTCCACCAGGGCCCTCACCTCCTCCTTGTAGGCTCTTTACATTGTTGGTAATCAGGCCTACTACTCTTGTGTCATCTGCAAACTTGATGATTTAGTTGGAGGTATGCGTGGCCACGCAGTAAACAGGTGAACAGGGAATACAGGAGGGGACGGAACACACACCCTTTTGGGGCCCCTGTGTTGAGGATCAGCGAAGTTGAGGTGTTGTGTCCTACATGTGGGCGGCCTGTCACGAAGTCCAATACCCAGTTGCACAGGGCCCCGAGCTTAATAATGAGCTGGGAGGGTACTCCGGTATTGAAGGCTGAGCTATAGTCAATGAACAGCATTAAAATATACAGTACCAGTCAAAGTTTGGACACACCTACTCATTCTAGGGTTTTTCTTTATTTTTACTATTTCCTACATTGAAGAATAATATTGAAGACAGCAAAACATATGGAATAACATGTTAAACACTTTTTTGAGATTCTTCAAAGTAACCACCCTTTGCCTAGACGATAGCTTTTACACTCTTGGCTTTCTCTCAACCAGCTTCATGAGGTAATGCATTAAGCCAATCAATTGTGTTGTGACAAGGCAAGGGTGGTATACAGAAGATGGTCTTTTACCAAATGTTGCCATATTATGGCAAGATCCGCTCAAATAAGCAAAGAGAAATGACAGTCCATTATTACTTTAAAACATGATGAAGAAGAGACTTGTTTGGCCCAAGAAACATGAGCAATGGACATTAGACCGGTGGAAAACTGTTCTTTGGTCTGATGAGTCCAAATTTGACATTTTTGGTTCCAACCGGCATGTCTTTGTGAGACGCATAGTAGGTGAACGGAGGATCTCCGCATTTGTGATTACCACTGTGAAACTAGGAGTAGGAGGTGTGATGGTGTGTGGTTGCTTTGCTGATGACACTGTCTGTGATTTATTTAGAATGCAAAGTACACTTAAGAAAGCATTCTTCAGCGATATGCCATCCCATCTGGTTTGCGCTTAGTGGGACTGTCATCTGTTTTTCAATAGGACACTGACCTAACACACCTCCAGGCTGGTGAAGAGCTATTTCACCAAGAAGTAGAGTGATGAAGTACTGCATCAGATGACCTGGCCTCCACAATAATCTGACATCAACCCAATTGAGATGGTTTGGGATGAGTTGGACTGCAGAGTGAAGGAAAAGCAGCCAATAAGTGCTCAGCATATGTGGGAACTCCTTCAAGACTGTTGGAAAAGCAATCCAGGTGATACTGGTTGAGAGAATGCAAAGAGTGTGCAAAGATGTCATCAAGGCAAAGGGTGGCTACTTTGAAGAATCTCAAATATAAAATATGTTTTGATTTGTTTAATTAACACTTTTTTGGTTACTACATGATTCCATATGAATTATTTCATAGTTTTGATGTCTTCACAATTATTCTACAATGTGAAAATAGTCAAACTAAAGATAAACCCTTGTATGAGCAGGTGTGTCCTAATTTTTGACTGGTACTGTAGGTATTCCTCATGTCTAAATGCGATATGGTAGTGTGCAGTGCGATGGTGATTGAATCATCTGTGGATCTATTGGGGTGGTATGCAAATTGAAGTGGGTCTAGAGTGTTAGGTAAGTTAGAGGTGATATGATCCTTAACTAGCCTCTCAAAGCACTTCATGATGACAGAAGTGAGTGTTACGTGGGAAATAGTAATTTACTTCAGTTGCCTTTGCTTTCTTCGGTACAGGAACAATGGTGGACATCTTGAAGCAAGTGGGGACAGCAGACTGGGATAGGGAGAGATTTAAAATGCCCGTAAACACTCCAGCCACCTGGTCTGTGCATGCTTTGAGGATGCGGCTAGGGATGCCGTTTTGGCCAGCAGCCTTGCGAGGGTTAACATGCTTAAATGTCTTTCTCATGTCGACCACGGAGAATGAGAGCCCACAGTCCCTGGGAGAGGGCTGCGTTGGTGGCACTGTGTTTTCCCTTTGTAGTCTGTGATTGTCTCTAGACCCTGCAACATACAGTATGTCTCATGTCTGAGCCGTTGAATTGTAACTCCACTATTTCTCTGTACTGACGTTTTGCCTATTTGATTGCCTTATGGAGGGAATAACTACACTGTTTGTATTCAACCATATTTCCAGTCACCTTGCCATGGTTAAATGTGGTGGATCGCACATTCAGTTTTGCGCAAATGCTGCCATCTATTCACAGTTTCTAGTTTGGGTAGGTTTTAATAGTCACAGTGGGAACAACATCCCCTATACACTTCCTGATGAACTTAGTCACTGTGTCCTTGTATACGTCAATGTTATTCTCAGAATAACATTTAATCATGCTGACTGAACATTTCCCTGTCCGTGTGATCAAAACAATCTTGAAGCATAGATTCCGATTGGTCAGACCAGCGTTGAATAGACCATAGCACGGGTACTTTGTGTTTGAGTTTCTGCCTATAGGAACAGAGGAGCAAAATGGAGTTGTGATTTGATTTGCCAAAGGGAGGACAGGGGAGGGCCTTGTAGGCATTCCGTAATCGGAAGTAAAAGTCTTCAAGCGTCCTTTCAGCGCGAGAACTACAGTTAATGTGTTGATAGAACTTCTGTAGCGTTGTCCTCAAATTTACATTGTTATTACATCAGAGGAGATACTAAACTTTAAAAAAATAAATTCTGGGATATGTGGGACGCTAACGTGGGACATGTGGGACACCTCGCCAACAGCAAGTGAAATTGCAGGGCGCCAAATTCAAAACAACAGAAATCCCGTAATTAAAATTCCTCAAACATACAAGTATTTTACACCATTTTAAAGATAAACTTGTTGTAAACCCAACTACAGTGTCTGATTTCAAAAAGGCTTTATGACGAAAGCCCACCAAACGATTATGTTAGATCAGCACCTAGTCACAGAAAAACACAGCCATTTTTCCAGCCAAAGAGAGGAGTCACAAAAACAGAAATAGAGATAAAATTAATCACTAACCTTTGATGATCTTCATCAGATGACACTCATAGGACTTCATGTTACACAATACATGTATGTTTTGTTCGATAAAGTTCATATTTATATTCAAAAATCTCAGTTTACACTGACACATTATGTTCAGAAGTTCCAAAACATCCGGTGATTTTGCAGAGAGCCACATCAATTTTCAGAAATACTCATAATAAACATTGCTAAAAGATACAAGTGTTATGCATGGAATTTTAGATCCACCTCTCCTTAATGCAACCGCTATATCAGATTTTTTTTAAACCAACAGAAAAAGCACACCATGCAATAATCTGAGTACAGTGCTCAGACACAAAAACAAGCCATACAGATATCCGCCATGGTGTGGAGTCAACAGAAGTCAGAAATAGCATTAGAAATATTAACTTACCTTTGATGATCTTCATCAGAATGTACTCCCAGGAATCCCAGTTCCACAATAAATGTTTGTTTTATTCGATAAAGTCCATCATTTATGTTCAAATACCTCCTTTTTGTTCGTGCGTTTAGCCCAGTAATCCAAATTTAGTAGGCGCGAGCACTAGGTCCAGATGAAAAGTCAGAAAGTTCCGTTACAGTTCGTAGAAACATGTCAAACGATATATAGAATCAATCTTTAGGATGTTTTTAACATAAGCCTTAGGAAGTGCAATATGACCCCATAGACACTGTATATTCGATAGGCAATGACTTGAAAAACTACAAACCTCAGATTTCCCACTTCCTGGTTGGATTTTTTCTCAGGTTATTGCCTGCCATATGAGTTATACTCACATACATCATTCAAACAGTTTTAGAAACTTCAGAGTGTTTTCTATCAACATCTTCTAATTATATGCATATTCTAGCGTTTAGGCCTGAGTAGCAGGCAGTTTACTCTGGGCACCTTTTATCCAAGCTACTCAATACTGCCCCCCAGTCCAAAAGAAGTTAAATTAAACTTCATATTCGTCGTCTTCTGCACCACCCAGTACAACGTCAACAGTATGTGAAAATTGTGCGTTTCTAGCTTTTGTAGTAAAAAAATCGAGGAAAATAAGTGTTTCCAATGGAATAGTCGGTGTGCATTGTGTGATTTTAACCAATTATAAGTAGGCATTGCATACTAATTGTCTACTAATTGGTTGATGATGTCATTCGAAAGACACTAATCTTCCTCTATATTTTTTACTACAAAACATAGAAACGTGCCATTTTCACATATGTTGCAGTTGAGGTGGTGCTTGAGATGATGAATATGAAGGTTTTTTTAAATGTTTTATTTTTCTAAACTGGTTTTCTGTGAGATCATTGTTGCTAGTTGCTAGTCACCGCTGCTGTTACAAGCAAATACCATACAGCATTCTTCTTCATTTAAGTCATCAAAATACCACAAAGGCACCACATTCTCCTTAATAGATCCTCATCCTTAAAGACTGCAAAACTTACTCGACAATTAGTGTGTGTGACCAGATCATTTTCATATTTCTGCCAGAGTAGAGAACAATGAAGGACATTTCACCTTAAAAAGCCATTAACTTCCCAGCGGATACAATTACCCAAGCCTCAATCTGACTCTGGCCTTTGACAGTGTGTCTTCCGGCGTCATGATGGTCTAAGATGTCTCTGACTGGGAAGCTAATCATCCCAGCAACTCTGGATAGCATTCACCACTCTGGATAGCACTCGTAGCATTCAAAGCACTCTTAGAATTTAACACTGCATAGTACTCAAGCGTTCAAGTGTTTACAGGAGGCCCCTAGAGGAATCCTGAGTGCTTGTTTGACTGTTTATCTTAATCAAAGGGCTAATTCCTTGGTATTTAAACCAGCAAAAACATGACACCGTGTCTAACATAATGGAAAAATTAAATGAGGAAAAAGCATGGCAAATTAGAATATAGAATATACCATTTTTTGCACTACGACTAGAAATGTTTCCACACAAATCTAACAAGGCCCTTTTGACCATGAAGCCATGAATGAGACAATAGAAACACTATCTTTAGGACAGCTGAGACTCAGCTATTGTGTTGTCATCTTAATACAGAATTGTTGCTCTTAGGCGATGAGGTATTCTGTCATAACAAGTTCTCCTTTGGTACCCCTGCCCTCCTATCCAACACAGTGATACAAACCCCCAAAGGCGACATCACCTGGGTATGTTCACAACTTCAAACCAATCAAAGTCAATTATGAGAGGGGTGGTTTTTCATGCTATGTGGAATTGAATTTGTGTCCTTCCATCTGTCACCTTAGGACATTCATTTCTGCAGCACTGCCATGTGGATGGCATACAGACAGTATCCGATAGCTAGCCCACTTCTGCACCTGGACACACTGATCCATCCATCTGTGGCAGAACTGGGCTGTGTTTCATTCCAGATATATGCTCACCGCCTTCTACCCTTGTACTCTCTCCTTCACCAATCTGACCTCTCCTGTACTCTGATCAGCGAAGCATCTAATCGAGCAAAACAAATAACAACACCCCTGCAACCTAATGATATGACTGCTTGATAACTGATAGTTTTTTTACAAACCAATACCAGTTCAGTCTTCACTGCACATGTCCATGCATTGAGATAGCCTAGCAAGTCTATCAGCATTGAAAACAAAGAGCATCTGATAATTGGTCATCAGTGTCTTATTTGAATAATGAATGTTTAACGTTTACAAACACTAATACTTTAAACTCATAACAAGGCATTTATTAAGTTGCATTATTGCTGCTGAATTTCTCCAGCAATCCAAATTGAAGCACCTGAGTCCCTGAGTCTCTGAGCCCTCAGCCAACCTTTTTCCATTAAGATAAAAACATGATGAAAATGCAGAAAGAGTGTATTCAGTGACAGCACTTAGAGCGGACCCAATTCATTAGTGTTTCAATTTGCCTCAAAACAAATGCACTGTGTTTGAGATATTAAATGAATTGGTAAACTGGCCATGTGGAGTGTTGTGCATGGCAGACTTTGCTGCTGTCACAGAGGCAATGTGATTTATGTGCTGTGAATTAAAAATAATTACCATACCAAGATTCTAATGCCCGTCTAGGCAAAGAGCATGTTGTTCTCAGCAATCTCATATTTTCATACTACCCACCGGGCACAGACGTCAATTCAACGTCTATTCCATTCCACGTTGGTTCAATGTCATTTTATTGTAATTAGGTCGAAACAACATTGATTCAACCTGTGTGTGCCCAGTGGGTGGTACTTTTCAGAATGTTGGTTTTGCATTGTGTGAGCAATTACATAATTGAATTCGTAGCACATTTTTGGGGGTGCCAATTATGGCGAGGCCTCTGGCTTTTTGAAACTTTGGATACTCTATCATTAGTGTTGTTTAATCTGTCAGAATCTAGATATGACTCATGTACAGTTTGCTGATTATCACTGAAGTGATTATAATGGATTTGATTGGTTATAATGGGGAAATTAAGTGATTTGGGTATCACAACACTCATTGGACGTTGTATTTGTGACTTTAATAATATCCTACCATTTGAGATCAAGCACCTAAAGTATTCTGTGTTGTGGCAATTAAATGTACATCTTCGGTAGTACAATATTGTTATGCTTCCACCTGTCACCAGAGGGCAGCAGAGACCAACCTAGAGACATTAACGACACTCAGGTATGTCCTATTTACTCACTATGATTTCCCTGTTAAAAGAGGTGTGTTTTCTGTTGTCCTTTGCTGAAGCTTGAATTGTGTGCTGTGTGTGTTTGTCTCTTGAGTGAGGTTTTGAGACTTGTTTTCCCAGTGTTACTGTGATCCTTCCGTTACCATTAAAGTATTATGTATATCCTTAACCACTGATTCCTCTTCTGGTCTCTTCTCTGCACCTGGGTCCAACCTTACCATGTCACAAATAAACACAGCAAAAAAAGAAATGTCGTCCCACCGTCAACTGCGTTTCTTCTAAGCAAACTTAACATGTGTAAATATTTGTATGAACATAACAAGATTCAACAACTGAGACATAAACTGAACAAGTTCCAAGGACATGTGACTAACAGAAATTGAATAATGTGTCCCTAAACAAAGGGGTCAAAAACAAAAGTAACAGTCAGTATCTGGTGTGGCCACCAGCTGGATTAAGTACGGCAGTGCATCTCCTCCTCATGCAGTGCACCCGAATTGCCAGTTCTTCCCACTCTTCCAGCAAGGCACCTGCAAGTTCCCGGATATTTCTGGGGGGAATGGCCCTATCCCCCACCCTCCAATCCAACAGGTCCCAAACGTGCTCAATGGGATCCGGGCTCTTCGCTGGCCGTAGCAGAACACTGACATTCCTGTCTTGCAGGAAATCATGCACAGAACGAGCAGTATGGCTGATTGTCATGCTGGAGGGTCATGTCAGGATGAGCCTGCAGGAAGGGAGGAGGATGTCTTCCCTGTAATGCACAGCGTTGAGATTGCCTGCAATGACGACAAGCTAAGTCTGATGTTGCTGTGCAACACCGCCCAAGACCATGACAGACCCTCCACCTCCAAATCGATCCCGCTCCAGAGTACAGGCCTTGGTGTAATGCTCATTCCTTCGACTATAAACGTGAATCCGACCATCACCCCTGGTGAGACAAAACCATGACCCGTCAGTGAATAGCACTTTTTGCCAGTCCTGTCTGGTCCAGCGACAGTGGGTTTGTGCCCATAGGCAACGTTGTTGCCGATGATGTCTGTTGAGGACCTGCCTTACAACAGGCCTTCAAGCCCTCAGTCCATTCTCTCTCAGCCTATTGCGGACAGTCTGAGCACTGATGGAGGGATTGTGTGTTCTTGGTGTAACTCGGGCAGTTGTTGTTGCCATCCTGTACCTGTCCCGCAGGTGTGATGTTCGGATGTACCGATCCTGTGCAGGTGTTGTTACACGTGGTCTGCCACTGTGAGGACGATCAGCTGTCCATCCTGTCTCTCTGTAGCGCTGTCTTAGGCGTCTCACAGTACGGACATTGCAATTTATTGACCTGGCCACATCTGCAGTCCTCATGCCTCTTCGCAGCATGCCTAAGGCACATTCACGCAGATGAGCAGGGACCCTCAGCATATTATATATATTTTTTTCAGAGCAAGTAGAAAGGCCTCTTTTTTGTCCTAAGTTTTCAAAACTATGACCTTAATTGCCTACCTTCTGTAAGGTATTAGTGTCTTAACAACCGTTCCACAGGTGCATGTTCATTAATTGTTTATGGTTCATTGAACAAGCATGGGAACCAATGTTTAAACCCTTTACAATGAAGATCTGTGAAGTTATTTGGATTTTTACGAATCATCTTTGAAAGACAGGATCCTGAAAAAGAGTTTATGTATACTTCTCCAATATTGTAACATATAATGCTACATTAATTATCCCTTGTCACAAACAATACACTATGCTGACATCAGTGCCTAGACAAATGAGGCCTATGTTCATATATATGCAAGTTTCACAGATAATACAATTGCAAAACAACTTCATTATGCTGCGTCTGTGGTGTGGAGGCTGTTGAATGAGTCAGACCACCAGAATGTACCACAGCATGTCTGCAGGCAACAAATGTAATTTCTCCAATCAACAAAAAACAACAGCTCTATACCGCCTACCTTCCTTTCCCCCAAAATACCTGCATGAAAGATGACATTGACGCCCAGACCGGCTGAGGAGAGCACCACCACCAGCGGGCCAGATGTAATGGAAACACTTGGTCTGCAGTCAGTGGCTCTGCTCGGCGGCGGCTGGGAAGGCAGGTTTACATCAATACATCTCTTCTCTTCTGAGGAAAACATTTGTTCCCTGGGGCCCTGAGGGACACGGGTGTCAAACAGTACACTTACAATGAGTAATGGAGGAACAAGACCTTAAACGCCTTCACTGACCTTTATGTATGCATACAGCAGATGCAGGGAAAAGAGGCGAACAACACTCCAGCATTTATTGCTCACAATCAGACAGTGTTTTTGTGTCAGAGCAGAAAAAGAAACCCTGTAATAAGTGCCAGAGGATAAATAAAAATGAAGAAGCTGCGTGGAGTTGGAGCTAGAACAGGAAGAAGTGGCCCAGAAAGCGGAAGGAGAGCTCTAATCTGCAGTAAACTGCCACCAGGCCCAGCCTGCCACGTCTCCATGCTTGGCCACTGTCCTGATTTCCCAGTCTGTGTGGAGAATGTGCTCTGTTGTCTTTCATTGAATGCCTATTTACTTATATTTGTCTGGATTATATACTGTATGGGATGTTGTCTGTAGCTGTAATGTGAATTCTGAGCACACCAGATTATATTTACACACTGTGGTAGGGAGAACAATGTTGGGTTAGAATATGAATGCTATGGTCAAGCAAGAGTGGATATCAGACTGTTTGTAGTTTTGTGTATATGCAATCAATTGGTCACAGAAACCAAAAACTATAGTTTAGAACTATTTGTGAAACATATTTCCTTCTCACAAACAAACATTTTCTTTTCCCCCCAAGTAGGCATTTTTCTTGTATTTCCCAGTAACAGTAACACTTAGGTGCGATTTGACCATATTGGTCAAAATGATCCCTTCAATCTTTCTCTTCTCATGTTGAATATAATGTGCGTGTGTGCTTTCTGCAGATGTATTTATTTCATTCTACATAAGTGGTGCTGGTTTTACTGTCTTGTTGAAGAGAGCAGAGCAAATCATGTCGGCCCTGGAACAATGTTGATTACATTTGAAGCTGACAGTCTACCTTGACTTTGTTGTGGTGATGGTGACCATTCTATATTACCATCTTTAGATTTCCATGTCCATGTCCTCTCTTCTCTGGATGATGGTTGTTGCGTGCTCTCTCTCTGATCTGATGGTGGAGATGGTATGGCAGACTAAATCCTCCTCACCAAAGAAAAATGAACAATCTGGATCATCAACAGCATTGTCCTCTATCTCTGAAATGTCCTCTGTCTCTGAAACCTCCTATTTGTCTGTCACAGTCCAGAATTTGTGATAAGGCTTCATTGACAGAAAATCTTTTGGAGCTCATTTTACAGTGCTCTCGCACTGAGAAAGAGAAGCTTGGGAAAGCTCCTTTTCACCCAAACATAATTATAAAAATGCAACCAGAACCAGTCAAAACTAAATACATCAAATACACTTCTTTATTTTGGACCTGTCCAAATATCTATACACATGAAAGCCTCCGAGTCAAAATGACCCACAACATCATGTTTGTATGCAAAATCTACACCGACATTCCACAACACGTGTCCACATTTTGACGTTAGGTTCATGAACCTAATTGAGGAAATGCAATTTAATTTCATGGAGAAAAAGAGAGGTTAACTAGCATTTTAGACAACTCAAAAGTGGAAATGGGTCAAATTGACACACAAAGTAATAGGAGGGTTAAATCCCAAATCTCTCAGCTTTTGATTATTATCTTGACCTAAACTGCCACAACCGAAGGTAAAAAAAACAACAACAGTATAACACAGTTTTCAGTAGAGATCAGAGATGAGGCACATCATCACCAACGCCCTGACACACATTTATCCATCTCATGACCCACTTCTTGTTGTGGGGCTAGTGTGGCGGTCAGTCCTGGTGACGGTATAAATCATACTGGGACTGAGATCTATGCTTGATCGATGGAGCCATCAGTTGCACTAACAGTCCAGTACGCTGTTGGCCACCTTTTCCCTCATCTTGTCATGTAGTATATAATGTTGCCAGTTTGCTCTCTGCTAATTGGCTCTTTCTAGTACATAAATCACCTAAAAAAATCTCTAGCTGCACCAAATACACAGTTCCCTCTGAGGTCTAACTAACTAACAGTGTTCAGAATGAGCAGATCCTCCTCATTAGTAAGGCAGGGACATCCTCCACCGATCCTCTCTACTGGGGGAAAGAGACTAGATGGGTAGTTCCACCAATTAGGTGCCATTTGAGTAGTGTAACTTTTAAAACATTGTTTTGCCTAATTTAAACATTCTGTCATAAAGAGCACATGTTTAACTTAATGAAAAACACATTTTATCATCTCAAGAGGTTAAATTAAAAAAACCTGTTTTGTAAGTTCCTAATAAAGTAACAGGGTTGACCATAACATGGACGACTTCATCTTAAATCAGCCATAAATCCCTTTGTGTGCAACAGGGAGGGGAAATGGAATGCAAGCGTCACATGTTTTGTTGTTGTTGAAACATTTCTATCTAATGGTAACATGGTGGACATCAACCCACTCAGTTTTCCACCACAAAACACCAGACAATTATCAAAAAGAGTAGAACCAGCTCACCTTCTTTTACGCTATGATTTGACAATGAGATGTTCAATGTCTGTTTTGAAAAATAAATATTTAAAAAGGAATAGGTTCACCATATTAAAAGTTCATGTACTGTAACAGGGTTGATCTTAACACGAGGGCCCTTTTTTTCCACATTAAAATGAATCACTAATAACATGAAATAAATTATCATCTTCAGAAATTATTTTGTCAAAGCAACAAAATAACTAGGGCTTTGGGAGAAATATTTGGGTTAAGTAGGTTAAAATCTTCCTAGAAGTCACAGAGGATGCACAAAGGGAATGCTGAATCTTGGCACTTTAGCAAGTCTTTACTCATATAAAAAATCTGATGTTTTGAATTTTCAATGTGGTCTATATTAAAGGGCACTTGACTTAATATAACAGACTTTTAATTCAAGTTCAATATTTGTGCACAATTTCTACTTGAATTATAAAATTCAAGGAAGTAATTTTGTGAAACAACCCAGATGCTGCTGGTCACTTTATTGAGGTTCTATTCAGAGGTTAGTGACGGGACATGGATGAAGTAAAGTAAGTAAGTAAGTAAAATAGATATTAGCCATAAGAGTTTGATTTATATTCACCTTCAATTGGAAATGATAGCTAACAAGCACTGTCAATCAACCAGAGTAATCACCAACCCAACCCAACAATCAATAATCTGTAAGGTCTTGGGTGTAGTGGGTGAGAAGTCAGGCGCAGGAAGCAGAGAATTCAGGGTAGTGCTATACCTTTTAATGCACAAAAACAGTGAACATACGCCAACCCCACGAAACACAGGGCGCACACCAAAACAAATGCCCCAAACACGGGGGACTTAAACAGTCCAGCAAAACCCAAGAAAATGGGAAAACCGTGACACACTGACGTGTACACACGTACACCAAACAATCACGCACAACCAGCAGGCGGAACTGAGAAAAGGGGAAAGGTGATCAGTGGCAGCTAGTAGGCCGGTGACGACGACCGCCGAGCGCCACCCGAACAGGAAGGGGAGCTACCTTCGGTAGGAGTCGTGACATAATCAGTCAATAACCAATTGTTGACAAACAAGACATAAGTGTAACAAAAGGTGATCGTGGTAGTCCCTGCTAAGGTATTAGTACAAGGAAATTAACCTCTTACAACATAATGGCAGAATTGGAGAGACTATTTTGTGCATTGTTATCTTTAGACAACACCTTCAGTTGGTCTTTGAAATGTCACAAAGCAGAGCTCCAGTATTAATTGGATGAAGAAGCAGCTACTTTAGATCTCTAATCAAGATTCTACCCTTCAATAGAAAGAGTCATATCATGATCCAATTCTGTTCTAAATTTAATCATTGGCATTAAAAGAGAACTTAAAATACAGAATGCAATGTATTTCTTAATATCAAGGACCGTATAATGTGACAAACTGTATTGACATCAGTTAGTGGGCTATTATTGTCAAATTGTCTCGAGACAACATTTTCAAATGTTAATTTTGTATTCCGTATAGGACCTCTGCATTGTGAATGATAATTTTTGTCATAACATGATAGTATAGTTTGTCTTTTAATTATCATCTTCCAGTGTGATTTGAAATGTTTTGCCCTGAGGGGCCCTTGGAGCGTTTGAGTGGGCTAAGTATTATTTCATTAGTGGTGATAATATTTCTTTAGTCTTTCAAACGTGTGACTGCATCCATGATAACTCTGAGTGAGAAGGAAATAGAGAGAAATAGAGAGAGAGACACTAGAAAGAAGTGACGCCATCCCTTTTCATGGTAAGTACTAACCTCATTAAATGGGTGAAATGTTTTAAAAGCTATAATCTGATGTATTTCACTTCAGTGTATTTCACTAGTCCAGTATCTCTGAGACATGTTATGGCCGGGCTTATACAATATGTACCTTTTTTGTCAAATAACAACACGATGTTGATTGAACACAATGGCAATTCCAATGATTTGTCAGGTGAGATAAACCAGAGAATGATTAATCCTGATCAACACACTCAGAGCAGTGTGTGGTGAATAGAGTCATTGGATGGGGATGGTCCTTACATTTCATAGTTTTCACAGCAAATTGGTTTTAGCAGGGACTACATATCCCATATGGACTCTGTGTAGAAAGTGCGGACGTCTAATAATCATTATTCAATTACATAGTGTAGATTACAGAATATACAGTATCTAAATCCTGTTTTTGTGTGTCTAATGTGTAGTTTATGCAATCATCAAACTGCAGAACTATGCCATACAAATTATACAATTTCCTTGCATAGTAATTCTCATTAATAAAGGGAAGATCTTTGGGAACATATGTTGTATAATTCTGCAGTGAAAAGTCATAGTTGGAGAAGGAAGGACATCCAGTCCTTGCCATCTTACATGTCTCAGAAGGGGGTCACCTAAAGCTTTAAAGCTGCGAGGAGAATGCAATTAAGTCGGCCTAATACTTTCAAGTGATAATTTCGCTCAGCTGGATAAGAGATAGTCAATTCTGATTGCTCTCCGTGCTTCCTTCGCGCAAGGCACCGGCACAGACCTTCTAATGAGACCCAATTTAGTGCACTTCTTTTGTCCAGGGGCCACAGGGCTCTGGTCAAACATAGTGCACTTTAATATAGGGAATAGGGTGCCATTTGAGATGCATATTAGATTAATTCCAGATAAATTCTGAGGAGATTTGAGACTTAATCTGTACATACTGTACACTAATGTCACAGAGATCAACTGACATTTTAAGAGATAAGCTGTTCTAGTCTATCGATGTTCTGTATTATGTCATTCTGTATTATGTTTCATGTTTTGTGTGGACCCCAGGAAGAGTAGCTGCTGCCTTTGCAACAGCTAATGGGTATCCTAATAAAATAACAAATACCAAATAAGTTAAAAGAAAATAAGGGTGATGTGTATTGAGAATATATTAATGGGGAACATGTTTGGGTCAACCTACCTGTGCGTTATCATGCACATCATCTTGAAAAGGCCTTGGTAACGCATAAAAGCACATTAGAAGTGATACAGTTCAGTTTTAGGCCTACGCTATAGAATTCCACCCCCAAAAATGCAGTTGTGACCTAATATGTGTGAATTACAAACGTTATTTTAGCACCACCTCAGGGAGTCAAATCAAACCCATGGATATAACAGAATACTGATCATTTTCCAGTTGCTGTGTTTGAACATAAGCAAATAGCCTCAAATATAAAAATAGATTACATCAGGTAATTAGCAGTCTGTTTGTTTTTACCTTGTATACAATTTGAAGGCCAACTATGTGACAATTAGTGACAATTAATTTCTCACAATTAGTGTGGTGGTAGATTAAAATACCATGACCTTCTGCCATTGGAATTAATTATTATATAACATACATTGTAAATACCACTGTAAGGACAAACACAATCGTACCACACACGTTCAACCAGTATTTTAACATGCCTTGCTAAATATAAGTAGTTGATTGAAACAGACCTATATATAAGTTCTGTTACGATGACTCCATATCCTCCAACTCAGCGGTGACTCCCCCATTATGCATGGCCATCCACCAGAGATGATTAAAAATGGGTCCCAACGACCATAGACAGGGGAATTAACTAAAAGTCTTTAATTACGCTTCATGGACATTAATCACGCTGAGAGATGAGGTTCGTTTCCTGCCCTTCTTAATCTTCGTCATGGAGTGACCGGGAACAGCCTGGATCTATTCTAATCTATAGATCTATACTGTATGGTGCCTGTCTCTATAGACAGGGTCCCAGCAAAACACTAGCAACTTACCAGACCCATCAGTCTACACAAATTTGTCACATGCTCCAAATACAACAAATGCCAACAATACAGTTCAAGAAAGAGTTAAGAAGGGGGTACCGGTACTGAGTCAATGTGAAGGGGGTAAAGGTTAGGCAAATTATTTTGTATATGTAGGTAGGGGTAAAGTGACTACGTAAATAAACAGCGAGTAGCAGCAGTGTAAAAACAAGTGGTGTCAACGTAAATTGTCCTTGTGGCTTGGGGGTAGAGTCCTAGACTTGGCGCTCTGGTACCTCTTGCTGTGCAGTAGCAGAGAGAACAGCCTTGGACATGGCGGAAAATATACCCCCTTTCTGCTTTTAAATGTGAGTGAAGCTGTTACAAATATGCTTAAGGTTATATTAGTAACAAATAAACTGAAGGTCTCTTCTGTCAATATACAACATAGAATCAACTGTGCAACTTTGTTGACTTGAACTAGGTTTTTCTAGGTGCTCTCTCAGCATCAGACACATACAGTATGCTCTCTGATGAAAAATGTATGAACTTGTTTCCTTATGTACACCAGCCTCTAATTGGTCCTGACGAACATATATTGGAGTCAATTAATGAGCCTCTCCCATTCCCAGCTTAATGTATTGCCTCCCTAACCAGCAATGACACACTATGCGTCCCTCGTGGCATAACTACCCCATTACCTCACCTGGCATACACACCGTCAGCAAAGTGATGCTGAGGGATTCTGCTTATAGACTCACTTCACTCTTTATAGCACCATATATTATTACTGATGTACCGTAAATTCAAAGGCGAGTCCTTTCAGGTTTAGCAATTGATGTATCACGTATGGGCATAAAAACAGACCTGTTATTGCATCAAAGGATGTTATGGATGAATGGATTAGTTTAGTAATTATTGATAAAGGAGTGGGTGTAAGAGTATATGATAACACCTACAGTAAATACTTTTCTTTCCGATGGAAGCTGTTTTATTTTTTCTTCTCTGATTGTCTTCAACTGCTCTGCTTCAAATGGTCAATTTACTTTGTCTGTTT
Organism: Oncorhynchus mykiss; assembly: GCF_057628025.1. Classification (NCBI taxonomy): domain Eukaryota; kingdom Metazoa; phylum Chordata; class Actinopteri; order Salmoniformes; family Salmonidae; genus Oncorhynchus; species Oncorhynchus mykiss. Next base: position 77,766,503 of record NC_143026.1, on the reverse strand, counting down.
TTTTAATACTCTAATTTGAATCTCATTGAAGAGCAGGGGTCGGCGATGGAAATTAGAGATTAAATTGAATTCCAAGGTCATTTGAGCGTTCGGGAGATAGATACACACCCCAGCATGTTTGTTTAGGGTTCTCACTGGACCCTCTGCTCTCCAAAGCAATTAAAATATTCACTATTCAGTAATCGTGTTTGCAATATAACAAGCAATTCCCAGTTTAAAACCAGGATTACAATATTTGCTTGATCTGATACAAACAATATTCAGCATGAAAGTGTGACTAGGTGAAAAATATAAGCTTGAAACTGATTTGCTATCTTGCACATCATGACCATGACTCCTTAGCCTCAAGCATTTCAATACATCATTAGCCCCAAAAATGCCCCATAAGCCAGCAATAATGCAAAACTAGTTACATAATTATCTTAAAAATGTAAAAATCATACCAACAGTACATGAGTGGAGTGCAATCATCTTTATTGAAACTATACTTTCTCTCTCTCTTTCTCTATACTTTAAAATGCTGTGTCTCTCTCTGCCTTGCTTTCCTCTCTCTATGTCTATCTATCACTCCCCACTCTCTCTCACTCTGCCTATCTTTTCTCTCCCTCTGTGTCTATTACTTCCCACTCTCTCTCCCTCTCACTCAATCCCACTCCCCACTCTAATGGACTAAAATAACTACAATTAGACTCCCCAGACACTACTGCAAACGTTCATTCTGTCTTGATAAAATGTAGCTGTAGAAGGACTGTGAAAACTCCCAGTACTTCAGAGAAATGTATTATGTTTTTGTGTTAATAAAGTTTAGCGGAAGATAGGGACAAAGGCGGTATATAATAAGAAACTTTGATAGCAAGTAGGGCTGCACAATGTGTCAAAAACAAACATTTTTACCAAATATTGGGATTGCAATTTGACTTGCAATATTATTTAAAACACTTGGGTGAACTATTGGAATCATAGAAATAGCATGATTATTCTAATTATAAGGTTCGAATACAGTGGGCACTTGGAACACAGTGCTGTTTAGCATGACAATGAATGAAAAAGCCAGGGAGAAGTTTGTTGTGACATGGTAGGAACCAAAATGTTGGTCTGTGTTTCCCAGGGGATCCTAGTTATATTTGAATAGATGTTACTAAGATTTTAGAATATGCTTTGATAATAATCTCTGATTCAGAACATGCCGTAGCAGTTTCAACATGCTGATCTACACCACCACTGAATTAGAGCTAAAGTTTGATAGACAGATTTGCCCGGTCTCAGTCAATGCATTCAGCTAGCCAGCCAGCTAGCTGGCTAATTAGCATGAGCGATTAACATTAGCGGCTAACACCAAATTGTTTTGGTGTGCAGCTTGCTAAAACTAACTGTTAGCTAGAAAATCAAACTAATACTACTATATTAAATTAAACATGTGGATTTATATTAACAAGTGGAAAGCAGCATCATTGTTGTTTGGAGTCTGTGGACTGCGCATGCGTTGCATGCTGAGTGAATGTACTCTGATGAGAACTGCTGCCTGCTTGAGTGAGTGACAGAGGGTGGGGCTTGGTGTGTGTGGGGAAGCAGAGAGGAAGAGAGCTGACCAGTGGAGTAAACTACAAAAACAGATGTCACAGGAGGCAGAGTGGCATTTCAAAATATTGTACTATGGATATTGCACATGTCTATATCACAATTTCTATGTAAATTTGATAAATCGCACAACCCTAATGGTCACTTTTGAATGCTGGCAGTGCTTTCACTCTAGTTGTAGCATGAGACAGAGTCTACAACCAACACAAGTGGCTCAGGTAGTGCAGCTCATCCAGGATGGCACATCAATGCGAGCTGTGGCAAGAAGGTTTGCTGTATCTGTCATTGTAGTGTCCAGAGCATGAAGGCGCTACCAGGAGACAGGCCAGTACATCAGGAGACGTGGAGGAGGCCGTAGGAGGGCAACAACCCAGCAGCAGGACCGCTACCTCCACCTTTGTGCAAGGAGGAGCAGGAGGAGCACTGCCAGAGCCCTGCAAAATGACCTCCAGCAGGCCACAAATGTGCATGTGTCTGCTCAAATGGTCAGAAACAGACTCCATGAGGGTGGTATGAGGGCCCGACGTCCACAGGTGGGGATTGTGCTTACAGCCCAACACCGTGCAGGGCGTTTGGCATCTGTCAGAGAACACCAAGATTGGCAAATTCGCCACTGGCGCCCTGTGCTCTTCACAGATGAAAGCAGGTTCACACTGAGTACATGTGACAGACATGACAGAGTCTGGAGACGCCGTGGAGAATGTTCTGCTGCACAGCCCTCCATGTGCTCGCCAGAGGTAGCCTGACTGCCATTAGGTACCAAGATGAGATCTCAGACCCCTTGTGAGACCATATGCTGGTGCAGTTGGCCCTGGGTTCCTCCTAATGCAAGACAATGCTAGACCTCATGTGGCTGGAATGTGTCAGCAGTTCCTGCAAGAGGAAGGCATTGATGCTATGGACTGGCCCGCCCGTACCCCAGACCTGAATCCAATTGAGCACATCTGGGACATCATGTCTCGCTCCAGGACCTTGAGATGCTTCTTACGGAAGCAGTTGCCCTGGCTCTGTGTTTCGGGTCGTTGCACCACAGACTGTCTAGGAGTTGGCGGATGCTTTAGTCCAGGTCAACATACACATACAGTGGGAGAACAAGTACTTGATACACTGCCGATTTTGCAGGTTTTCCTACTTACAAAGCATGTAGACGTCTGTAATTTTTGTCATAGGTACACTTCAACTGTGAGAGATGGAATCTAAAACAAAAATCCAGAAAATCACATTGTATGATTTTTAAGTAATTAATTTGTATTTTATTGCATGACATAAGTATTTGATACATCAGAAAAGCAGAACTTAAAATTTGGAATCAGAAACCTTTGTTTGCAATTACAGAGATCATACGTTTCCTGTAGTTCTTGCCAGGTTTGCACACGCTGCAGCAGGGATTTTGGCCCACTCCTCCATACAGACCTTCTCCAGATCCTTCAGGTTCTGGGGCTGTCACTGGGCAATACAGACTTTCAGCCCTCTCCAAAGATTTTCTATTGGGTTCAGGTCTGGAGACTGGCTAGGCCACTCCAGGACCTTGAGATGCTTCTTATGGAGCCACTCCTTAGTTGCCCTGGCTCTGTGTTTCGGGTCGTTGTCATGCTGGAAGACCAAGCCACGACCCATCTTCAATGCTCTTACTGAGGGAAGGAGGTTGTTGGCCAAGATCTCGCGATATATGGCCCCATCCATCCCCCCCTCAATACGGTGCAGTTGTCCTGTCCCCTTTGCAGAAAAGCATCCTCAAAGAATGATGTTTCCACCTCCGCGCTTCACGGTTGGGATGGTGTTCTTGGAGTTGTACTCATCCTTCTTCTTCCTCCAAACACGGCGAGTGGAGTTTAGACCAAAAAGCTCTATTTTTGTCTCATCAGACCACATGACCTTCTATCATTCCTCCTCTGCATCATCCAGATGGTCATTGGCAAACTTCAGATGGGCCTGGACATGCGCTGGCTTGAGCAGGGGAACCTTGCATGCGCTGCAGGATTCTAATCCATGACGGCATAGTGTGTTACTAATGGTTTCCTTTGAGACTGTGGTCCCAGCTCTCTTCAGGTCATTGACCAGGTCCTGCATTGTAGTTCTGGGCTGACCCCTCACCTTCCTAATGATCATTGATGCCCCACGAGGTGAACAAATACTTATGTCATGCAATAAAATGCAAATTAATTACTTAAAAATCATACAATGTGATTTTCTCACAGTTGAAGTGTACCTATGATATAAATTACAGACCTCTACATGCTTTGTAAGTAGGAAAACCTGTAAAATCGGCAGTGTATCAAATACTTTTTCTCCCCACTGTACCTATAAATAGTAAAACCAGAGAAACTGATAATTTTGCAGTGGTCTATTAATTATTTCCAGAGCGTCACTTAGAAATGTCAATTTTTTGCCCAATAAAATAACATCAAATTGATCAGAAAGACAGTGTAGACATTGTTAATGTTGTAAATAACTATTGTAGCTGGAAACGGCTGATTGTTAATGGAATATCTACAAAGACGTACAGAGGCCCATTATCAGAAACCATCCCTTCTCTGTTCCAATGGCACGCTGTGTTAGCTAATCCAAATGTATCATTTGAAAACCCTTTTGCAATTATGTTAGAACAGCTGAAAACTGTTGTCCTGATTAAAGAAGCAATACATCTGGAGCATCAGCATTTGTGGGTTCGATTACAGGCTCAAAATGGTCAGAAACAAAGACCTTTCTTCTGAAACTGTCAGTCCATTCTTGTTCTGAGGAATGAAGGCTGTTCCATGCGAGAAATTGCCAAGAAACTGAAGATCTCGTACAACGCTGTGTACTGCTCCCTTCACAGAACAACGCAAACTGGATCTAACCAGAATAGAAAGAGGAGTGGGAGGCCCCAGTGCACAACTGAGCAAGAGGACAAGTCCATTAGAGTGTCTAGTTTGAGAAACAGCCTACGCATAAGTCATCAACTGGCTGCTTCCATTAAATAGTACCCGCCAAACACCAGTCTCAAAGTCAACAGTAAAGAGGATCCGGGATGCTGGCCTTCTAGACTGACAGCTGACTGACCAGGAGGAAAAACATTTCCAAGCCAAACTTTCATACTTTAAGGCCCTTCATACAGTTGACTTGCCAAATAGTTCAGCATCACTCACATTGTACAGGAAACTTCCCATGGCAAAAAATCACAAAGTAATTCACAGATTTTCTATTGTTGCCAAAGCAAACCGCGTTGGGTGACATTTGCTATATATGTGTTGACTAGATATGAGTATTTGTGTAGAAAAACAATAATGTTAAAAAGTAACTATTTGCCTCCCGAGTGGTGCAGCGGTCTAAGGCAATGCAGCTTAGTACAAGAGAAGTCACTACAGTCCCTGGTTCAAATCCAGGCTGTATCACATCTGGCTGTGATTGGGAGTCCCATAGGGTGGTGCCGAATTGGCTGCATCCAATCCCTGACAAATTTAAGCTGTTGTGATTGCAAATCAATATTAGGAAGATATAGTTTCTAATATTATTTCCTACGACCGAAAAGCACTTCTGGACATCAAATCGGAGATTACTCACCACAAATTCGACTTACCGGAGCTGGATCCTTTGTCTGGACAATCCGAAGCAGTTCCATTAATCACGGGAGACCTTTTTCCAAAAAGATGCCGCCAGAGGAGAAAAAGACGAGCTGGAATTTTAGTCAGATTAAGGAAAGGAGCAAACCACCCTCCGCCTTCTAGTATATTACTTGCTAATGTACAGTCTCTGGTCAATAAACTTTGCGACCTCAGAGCATGGATTTCCTACCAGAGAGATAAGAGAGACTATAACATAATCAGTTTTACAGAGACTTGGTTGTCAGTATAAGTGCTTTATCAGACTATAATGCCTACAGGATTCTCTGTACATCACAAGGACAGAGTAAAAGAGCTTATTAGGAAAAACAAAGCCGGAGGAGTATGTTATATAATGAACAACTGATGGTGTGAGCTGTACAAACCCTTAAGAGTTTCTGTTCCTCTAACCTGGAATACCTCACAATCAAATGCCGACCCCATTATCTCCTGAGAGAATTAACAGCTGTTTGTGTCACAGCTGTTTGCATCCCCTCATGAGCCGACACTACGCTGGCACTCAAGGAATTACACAGGACTTTGAAAAAATTGGAAAAAGCATGTCTTAAGGCTGCATTTGTTGTAAAGAGACATGGACAAAAACAGGTATAAACAGACCACCTATGACCTCCACAAAAGAATCAAAGAGGCAAAAAGACAGTACAGCAACAGAGTGGAGTTGCAATTTAATAGCTCAGATGCGAGATGCATGTGTCTGAGACTTCAGACAATCACAAATTATAATGGGAAAACCAGCCACATCGCAGACACAGATACCTGACTGCCAGACAAGCTAAACACATTTTTCACCCCCTTCAAGGAAAACAAACAAAGCCGCCGACATGTGCCCCCCGCTCACGAGAACTGCTGGCTCCCTATCTCTATAGCCAACGTGAGTAGGACCTTCAAGCATGTTAACCATCACAAGGTGGCCTGCCCAGATGGCATCCCAAGCTGCATCCTCCGCATCAACCTCTCACTATCCCAGTCTGTCGTCCCCACTTCCTTCAAGATGGCCACCATTGTTCATGTGCCCAAGCAAGCCAAGGCAACTGAAATAAATGACTATCACCCCATAGCACTCATTTCTGTCATCATGAAGTGCTTTCAAAGTCAAGGATCATATCACCTCCATCATATCCGACACCCTTAACCCACAACAATTTGCATACCGCCCCAACAGATCCACGGGTTTTGCAATTGCTGTTGCACTGCACACCATCCTATACCACCTGGACAAGGAGAATACCTATGTCAGAATGCTGTTCATTGAGTAGAGCTCAGCTTTTAACACTATAGTGCCCTTCAAGGTCATCATCACTAAGCTTGGTGCCTTAGGTCTGAACTCCTCCCTGTGCAACTGGGTCCTAGATTTCCTGACGGGCTGACCCCAGGTAGTGAGGGAAGGCAACAACACCTCCGGCACTCTGATCTTCAACACAGGGGCACCCCATGGGTGTGTACTCAGTCCCCTTCTGTACTTCCTGTTCAGACATGACTCCAACTCAAACATCAAGTTTGCTGACAACACGAAAGTGGTAGGCCTGATTACTAACAACAATGATACGGCCTGAAGGGAAGAGACTAGAAACCACAGGGATATTCCAGAAAGCCGGATTAGTGATTTAGCAAGATTTGTCAAATTTGAACTTGTGCAAAATCCAAAATTACAGCATCAGAAAGAGAACTTGAAAGAGAACCTGATCAGACAGCATAGCAACAAATGCTTTGAGGCAAACCTGCAAGGTTAACTTGAACTTAGCCTGTCCTGGTGAATAAATACGGCACTTCTCCACCAATCAGATTCACGTTCGTCGCTATGTCCTGTCCCTTCTTGGAAAAACCCACTTGACATCGGAGCCTGCATTGTTTGCTGTGGTTTACAAAGGGAACAAATTATTGCACCTCAAATACAACCTCTAGAAAATTCCAATTTGAGCTTTTACCCCCTTTTCCTCCCCAATTTTGTGATATCCAATTGGTAGATACAGTCTTGTCCCATCACTGCAACTCCCCTACAGACTCGGGACAAGCGAAAGTCGAGAGCCATGCTCATAAAAAAGAAAAATTGGCCTAACTCATCTTAAACGGCACTGACACACATACACAAACCTCATACTCACAAACACATGCACATACACACTGACAATCATACAATCACACACAACCAATGCTGCTGTCCCATGCTATAGAGACATTGAACCACTGATCATTGAACCACGGTATCCCCGACGTAGCTCATCATAATATTTCTACTACTGTATATTTTTTTAGTTACACTTTATACACATCACATATTAATTAGTATACATAGTTTACTCTAATATATCTACTGCTGTACATATCATTCTTAGCTGATCTTGTGTAAATTATCCTGGTTTACATACAGTACTTATAGATTGCTGCTACAGTGCTATTTCGGTTGTTAATCTGATTCATTGCGCCGTTCTTGATTTCTTGTCTTTTCTTTCTCAATTTTTTTCCTTACATTTTAATTGTTTGACATTTTACATTGTTAGGAGCTAGTAACATAAGCATTTTGCTTCACACACTATTTATTTGATATACAGTACCAGTCAAATGTTTGGACACACCTACTCATTCAAGGGTTTTTCTTTATTTTTACTATATATTTTAGATTCTTCAAAGTAGCTACCCTTTGCCTTCATGACAGATTTGCACACTCTTGGCATTCTCTCAACCATCTTCATGTGTTAGTCACCTGGAATGTATTTCAATTCACAGGTGTGCCTTGTTAAAAGTTAATTTGGATAGGGTCAAAAGGTCTCCAGGACATCTATAGCACCCGGTGTCAAAGGAAGGCCAAGAAGATAAATTATTGACCTCAGCCACCCGAGCCACGGACTGTTCACTTGGTTACCATCCGACAGACAGAGACAGTGCAGGTGCATCACAGCTAAGACCAAGATACGAAAAAACAGCTTCTATTAACAGACCATCAGACTGTTGAACAGCCATCACTAGCCATCTACCAGGTGATGCACACTCTCACACACACAAAACTCAAACAGAAGGTATCACACACACCAGTGGAAGACCCTCAGAGGAGGAAGGGCAGGATCATCCTCCTCAGTGAATTTCTTAAATATAAAAATAGATAAAACATAGATAAAATAGATAAAACTATACTAAATATGTACTTGTCACCAAACAATTGATAAAAAAATACACTGTTTTGCAGTGAAGGTCCACAGCCTCAGAAATAGGCAATTAACTGCACCTCAGATTGCAGCCCAAATAAATGCTTCAGAGAGTTCAAGTAAAAGACACTTCTCAACATCAACTGTTTGGAGGAGACTGCATGATTCAGGCATTCATGGTTGAATTGCTGCAAAGAAACCACTACTAAAGGACATCAATATTAAGAAGAGACTTGCTTGGGCCAAGAAACAGGAGCAATGGACATTAGACCAGTGGAAATCTGTCCTTTGGTCTGATGAGCCCAAATTGGAGATTTTTGGTTCCAACCGCTGTGTCTTTGTGAGACGCGGAGTAGGTGAATGGATGATCTCCGCATGTGTGGTTCCCACAGTGAACCATGGAGGAGGAGGAGGTGTGATGGTGTGGGGCTGCTTTGTTGGTGACACTGTCTGAGATTTATTTAGAATTCAAGGCACACTTAAGCAGCATGGCTGCCACATCATTCTGCAGCGATACGTCATCCCATCTGGTTTGCTCTTAGTGGGACTAAGATTTTGTTTTTCAACAGGACAATGACCCAAAACACACATCCAGGCTGTGTAAGGACAATTTGAACAAGAAGGAGAGTGATGGTGCTGCATCAAATGACATGTCCTCCACGATCACCCGACCTCAACCCAAGTGAGAAGGTTTGGAATGAATTTGACCACAGAGTGAAGATAAAGTATTCAACAAGTGCTCAGCATATGTGGGAACTCCTTCAAGACTGGTAGAAAATAATTCCTCATGAATTGGTTGAGAGAATGCCAAGAGTGTGCATAGCTGTCATCAAGGAAAAGGGTGGCTACTTTGAAGAATCTAAAATAGAAAATAGAAAGAAAAACCCTTGAATGACTAGGTGTGTTCAAATGTTTGACTAGTGGTGTGTATATATAGTGGGGCAACAAATTATTTAGTCAGCCACCAATTGTGCAAGTTCTCCCACTTAAAAAGATGAGAGAGGCCTGTAATTTTCATCATAGGTACACTTCAACTATGACAGACAAAATGAAAAAAAATCCAGAAAATCACAATGTAGGATTTTTATTGAATTTATTTGCAAATTATGGTGGAAAATAAGTATTTGGTCACCTACAAACAAGCAAGATTTCTGGCTCTCACAGACCTGTAACTTCTTCTTTAAGAGGCTCCTCTGTCCTCCACTCGTTACCTGTATTAATGGCACCTGTTTGAACTTGTTATCAGTATAAAAGACACCTGTCCACAACCTCAAACAGACACACACCAAACTCCACTATGGCCAAGACCAAAGAGCTGTCAAAGGACACCAGAAACAAAATTGTAGACCTGCACCAGGCTGGGAAGACTGAATCTGCAATAGCTAAGGAGCTTGGTTTGAAGAAGTCAACTGTGGGAGCAATTATTAGGAAATGGAAGACATACAAGACCACTGATAATCTCCCTCGATCTGGGGCTCCACTGCAAAGGGACCAGAACGACTGATCCGTGTAAATGAAAGAATGAATGGGGCCATGTATCGTGAGATTTTGAGTGAAAACCGCCTTCCATCAGCAAGGGCATTGAAGATGAAACGTGGCTGGGTCTTTCAGCATGACAATGATCCCAAACACACCGCCCGGGCAACGAAGGAGTGGCTTTGTAAGAAGCATTTCAAGGTCCTGGAGTGTTCTAGCCAGTCTCCAGATCTCAACCCCATAGAAAATCTTTGGAGGGAGTTGAAAGTCTGTGTTGCCCAGCAACAGCCCCAAAACATCACTGCTCTAGAGGAGATCTGCATGGAGGAATGGGCCAAAATACCAGCAACAGTGTGTGAAAACCTTGTGAAGACTTACAGAAAACGTTTGACCTCTGTCATTGCCAACAAAGGGTATATAACAAAGTATTGAGATAAACTTTTGTTATTGACTCAATATTACCTGTAAATCTTCAGATGATTTAATGTATTCTCCCTATAGTTATTAAATCCCAGAAAGGTAGGGCTACAAACCACCTGAACTCAATTAATATTTATCACTCTCTTTTTTTCCTCTCTCCTTCTCCCCCTAATGTTCTGTCTTTCTCTAAGGTTTTGTAATAATAAAAAAAGTTCCACAGACTCCAAAGATTAGACTATATTGCTGCCTCATGGCAAGCCTCAGCAATATACAGATGTAAAATAGAGAAGGACATATGAATTATTCCGGACAGAAACCATCAGTGATACTCACGCCTTTTTCTGTGTCCTTTGAAAAAGAGAGGAGTTTTTTTTTTATTACCTGTGTCATACTACAAGTTGTGTGATGGGGTGGGCTGCCTTTGATATTACAAATTCAAAGGCTGTTTGTGTGTGTGCAATTCATACAGTTAATCTGTACACTAACAAAGGACTTGACATACAAATGTTTATTTGCACCTCCATATTAAATTATTCTCTGAGGAGCAACTGCAGCAGCAGAACCCAAATTGTATTGTGTCGAACAGCCACAATAGTTTTTTTGTTCAGTCACCCGTTTTGAATGTGGCAGATTTTCCCCATCGCCATGAATGATACAGTGTTATGGCACACTGAAATCAGAGATCAAAATGAGGCTGGAGACCAAAGCTGTAAGTCATCCTTAGTGGTGAGATCTATAATAGCGTCGCTCATCAGTAAAAGCTCTAATCACCTCCCTCATCAGAGCTGCTCCACACGCCACTGACGCTACTGCCACCACCGCAGCAATTCAATTTAATTTGTGTCGTTGTATTGACAAACTCATCCACGTAAGGTAACTTTTTAATGTCTTGAATTTTTTATTTCAAGCAGAAGCTATTCTCTCTGTTTTAATGAACAAATTGGGCTGGGCCGGGTGGGGAGTAGGAGTGGGGACAGACATTCAGATGAGAATGAGTCATTATCTGAACATCCTTTGTTTTAAGAACAGGTTTTGAATTTGATCATGGGAACTGCAGCACTGCATATTGTAGTGGTGTCATTTTAATGTCATGTTTTGAACATATGCAGGACTGAATGTAACTTAAAACTGTAAGTCCCTTACATTAATGGTGCCCAATGTAAGGACAACCCCCTACGTTATGTGGTAACCCGTGTGAGGAGAATTATGACAGAAGTTTGCCAGAAGCATACTGTGGTATTTTACATAGTGAGGTCACACTAACAAACCCAATGTCACAAGAAACATACTTGAAGGTCTTCAATGTCACTAAGGAGCAACATAATGATTGAGATCTGTCTCTTTCTCTGCTTTCATAATACAGCCTCACAGTAGTCAGTCGCCAATTCATCTTGATTCCTCAGCCGTTTTTCAAAGCCCTCCTTTGAGGAGTGCAGCTCGACTGGAAATAAGATTTGGTGCTGTGAGCACAGGCTGGGCCAGTGTAGCTGCAACCCTCTTAGCTTCTTTTCCAATACAATTTCACAGCTGAAAAGTGGAACTTCAGACAGTTGCGCAAATTGTAGAAGGTTCAAGGCATTTCACCCACAGAGATTTCCTGTTTGGGGATCTAGTGATTAGTGTGGAACAGCTTGGGCCCAGGCCTGGACTCCAATAAGCTCCCCATCACCATAGCCTCACATCAACTTCACACTAGTTTAGAAGGGAAACAGTACAGTTAACCCCTAGTATCACCCCTAGTACCACGGTGAAATTGCAATCAGGCCCACACAGCTTGTTCGATCCAAGCTTGTTCCCTCCTTTGTACACAGCAAAGACACTCACACAAACAAACATCACACACATCCTTTACTCTCTGCAGTTGGTCCTGAATTCAAAATAAAGCTTGTTTTTGTAATATTACTCTGAAGATGCAGACCTACTGAGCAGAAACCACCAATTTATCTGAGGTGTGATATCTCTCTGATTGCCCTCCATTGTAAATGTTTGAAATGTAGGCCTATGCTTTTCCAATCAAACACGTACTTCACCATAAACAACACAAGTGTACAATTTGGCCCCAATCATCCGGTTTCCCTAATTCAACTTCAAGGCATAATCATCTGGAGTGTATCAACACTGTGTGTTCTCTCCTTGGTGCTCAGTGGGAAGGTGAACATGAATGAACACAGAGCAGAAAAAGCCTCTCCAGTTTTTTTGATTAGAGAGGCTGTAATTGCGTGATTCGTTTTCTGTGGCTGATTGATAAGACTTTGAGACAGCTGGAGGATCGTTGTATTTTTTCAATTATATTTTCGGTTCAGAGAAGTGTTGTTTAAATGTTTGTTTTTATAGTGAGTTTTGTCTTTTACCTCAAAATTTGGATTGGGTAGGATATGCTGATAGCTGGGTAGCATATGCTGTAGCTCTGGTATTAACTTGAATGAGAAGTTGCTGCCATTCATCACCATGAAGGATGGTAGACATTTTCAGTGATGTCCATGATTAATATAATTACACATGATTCTGCAGATGAGAAACAGTTGCATTTTCTGAGGATCAACCACCTGTTCCGTTGCCGAGAAACAATCAGGCTGAGGTGGACAGCGAGAACAGGGAACAGGGTAGCCTATAAGCAAATGGTCTTTAAGCTCAATAAAGCATGTCCTGCTGAGGCAAAAAATGAAGTGCTGAATAATTACACTGTGGACAGTCTCTTGTGGCTGGCGCTCCCACGCATCGGTGAGAAATAATTTAATAAAATGAGGAAATGGTTCAGGAATCTTTTATCTGTAGAACATCCCCCCTAAATGTTTAACAGACATATTGCTGAAGTGAAAAGGGTGTATTTCATTATTTAGCTAGCTGTAAACTTGAACATAAATATTTGTAGTGGGTAAGTCCTTTATTTTGCTCAAATCTAATACTCAAGCCTGTTTTGATTATGTGGACACTGGATTGGTTTTCCTCGGTAATCATACTGTAGCTACTTGTCTTGGTTTCCCACTAAGCAGTTTCAATTTAGAATGTTCTTGTAAAATCCCACTCATTTAGCTCAGAAACAGGCCTTGGACCACAGAAAAGAGGCATTCTTTGTTTTCATGGAAATTAAAGCAGATTAAAACAAATCACAGATGAGCTAAGCAATTTATTTGCTTGAAATTAGAGCATAATGCAACAATGCTAGAGTAAACTTTATCCTAGAAGCTATGGAATGTTGTGTCTATGATTCATTACAAAGAATAAATGAGAATGCCTAGTGGGATCTGGAGACGCTTTTTAAAATGTGACAGTGATGCCCACCCAGGGGATAGTTTAATTGAATTTAAATTGTTGATTTTGCAGAGTAAAATTATTCTCGCTGTATTTCATATCAATGCAGAGTACAGTAATTGACTTGGACTGGGGAAGAGGCAGCACGATTTCACAGTCTCTGAGTGTACAGTATATATTCTAAGTACCCTTCACTGAGGCAGCCTCTGCCCTGTTTGCAGATCTGATTAGCAACATGACAGTGCGCTCCTGAAATTAAGGACCAGGTCCTATCGGTAGCGTTTCATCTGACTCTAATGCCATAATACCTCGAGCAAAAACTGGGTGACGCACACATAAATAATCTCGATACAAAAACATTAAGACCAGGGGGACAGCGAAACTATAGATATGGAAAGTCTATAAATCTACCAGGGACCTATATCTGGGGGCACTGATGGGACCACAGATGATGAATTTTGGCTACTATAGTCTTCTCTACCCCATAGGGGGAATTAAGTGCTGTATCTCAATACATTCGAAAGAGAGGGAGGGAAAAAACAGCTCATTACGGAAGGCTGTGTTTATTGTGTGATATAATACATATTCTAAAGAAAACATCTCTGGCTGTGGTTGGGGAATGTGTATGGAAAGTAAAACAGGCTCTAATGGGCCATCATGTTAGTACATTAAACTTTAGATATGGATCCACCTGCCAAGTGCCTTACAGGATTCACTTTCATAACCGGAACTGAGAATGTTCCAGAAGAATATGACTCAAAGCATATCACCTTGACAAAAAAATAGTGCTTTATTCCAATCAACAAATTGCACCAGGTTTCTTCCAAAGCCTTGGCCACAGAATGTAGTCTTTGGTCTGTTGCTATTTGTTTTTCAGCTGACTCTCCCCTCAGTTCCACTGATAACCTCTTTCAGTCTTCTCTCTGGATGCCTCTGAATTACAAGCAGCACATCCATATGATTTACTGCCTACCAGACAACTCTCTCTGTTCTGACTTTGAGAGCGTTCACAAACTTGTGATTGAACCTGCAGCCGTCACATTGTTAGGAGTGGAAGCGTCTCGCAAGGCATGTTTCCTGGTCGTACAGAAGGGAGATACTGCTCACCTAGATGGACCCATGCAGTGAAGCCAGACAAAGCCAGACAATGAACACTGATAGAAACACCTTGGAGGATGTCATTGAGAATTTAGACTTTTCTTGTATTATGTATAAATAGTTCGTACGCAAAATACTGCACAATATTCATTTAGTGGCATCAACTTTTATTTCTTTCAGCAGTATATTATAATTGGCACACACCCCCAAAAGGACTGAGACTTGTTGATGAGAGGTGATAATGCATTTTGCTGACCCAAGGTCTGTTCACACACTCTTTTGCTGCCAGGACTCTGCCATCTCTGAACCCCATTTGGAAGGTGAGGATAATAAAATAAAATAAAATTGTATTTGTCACATGCACCGAATACAACATGTTAAAAATTAGGAATGGAAGACCTTACTGTTAAATGCTTCAAAAAGTTTTTAAGAAAAATAAGTTAAGTAAGAAATGGAAAATAAAAAAATGATACAAATAATTAAACAGCAGCAGTACAATATCAATAGAGAGGCTATATACAGGGGGGTAGCAGTACCGAGTCAATGTGCGGGGGCACCGGTTAGTCGAGGTAATTCAGGTAACATGTACATGTAGGTAAAGTTAAAGTGATGATGCATAGATAATAACCATAGAGTAGCAGCAGCGTAAAAGAGGGGTCTGTGTGGGTAGCCCTTTGATTAGCTGTTCAGGAGTCCTATGGCTGGGGGGTAGAAGCTGTTAAGAAGCCTTTTTGGCTGGGGTCTTTGTCAATTTTTGGGGCCTTCCTCTGACACTGCCTGCTATAGTCATGGATGGCAGGAAGCTTGGCCCCAGTGATGTACTGGGCCGTACGCACTACCCTCTGCAGTGCTTTGCAGTCGGAGACAAAGCAGATGCCATAACAAACACTCAGGATGCTCTCGATGGTGCAGCTGTCGAACCTTTTGAGGATCTGAGGACACATGCCGTCTCCTGAGGGAGAATAGGTTTTGTTGTGCCCTATTCATGACTGTCTTAGGACCATGATAGTTTGTTTGTGAAGTGGACACCAATGAACTTGAATCTCTCAACCTGCTCCACTACAGCCCCGTCGATGAGAATGGGGGCATGCTCGGTCCTCCTTTTCCTGTAGTCCACAATCATCTCCTTTGTCTTGATCACGTTGAGGGGATGTCCTGGCATCAGGCCTACCACTATTGTGTCATCGGCTAACTTGATGATGGTGTTGGAGTCGTGCTTTGCTATGCAATCATGAGTGAACAGGGAGTACAAGAGGGGACTAAGCACAAACCACTGAGGGGCCCCCGTGTTGAGGATCAGCGTGGCGGATGTGTTTTTACCTACCCTTACCACCTGGGGGCGGTCCAGGATCCAGTTACAGAGGGAGGTGTTTAGTCCCAGGGTCCTTAGCTTAGTGATGAGCTTTGAGTGCACTATGTTGTTGAACGTTGAGCTGTAGTCAATGAGTAGTATTCTCACATAGGTGTTCCTTTTGTCCAGGTGGGAAACGGCAGTGTTGAGGGCAATAGAGATTGCATCACCTGTGGATCTGTTGGGGCAGTATGCAAATTGGAGTGGGTCAAGGGTTTCTGGGGTGATGGTGTTGTTGTGAGCCATGACCAGCCTTTCGAAGCACATCATGGCAACAGACGTGAGTGCTACGGGTCTGTAGTCATTTAGGCAGGTTACCTTCGTGTTCTTGGGCACAGGGACTATGGTGGTCTGCTTGAAATATGTTGGTATTACAGACTCAGTCAAGGACAGATTGAAAATGTCAGTGAAGACACTTGCCAGTTGGTCAGCGCTTGCTCGGGGTACACGTACCCTGGTAATCCGTCTGCCCCTGTGGCTTTGTGGGTGTTGACCTGTTTAAAGGTCTTACTCACACCGGCTACGGAGAGCGTGATCACACAGTCGTCCGGAACAGCTGATGCTCTCATGCATGTTTCAGTGTTACTTGCCTCGAAGTGAGCATAGAAGTAATTTAGCTCGTCTTGTAGGCTCGTGTCACTGGGCAGCCCACAGCTATGCTTCCCTTCGTAGTCTGTAACAGTTTGTAAGCCCTGCCACATCCAACGAGCGTTGGAGACGGAATGATGCGATTCAATCTAAGTCCTGTATTGACGTTTTGCCTGTTTGATGGTTTGTCAGGGGCATAGCGGGATTTCTTATAAGCTTCCGGGTGAGAGTCCCTCTCCTTGAAAGCGGCAGCTCTAGCCTTTAGCTCAGTGCGGATATTGTCTGTAATCCATGGCTTCTGTTGGGGTATGCACATACAGTTACTGTGGGGGAACGTCGTAGATGCACTTATTTATGAAGAAAGTGACTGATGTGGTGTACTGCTCAATGCCATCTTGAGGAATCCCTGAACATATTCCAGTCTGTGGTATCAAAACAGACCTGTAGCTTAGCATCTGCTTCATCTGACCACTTTCTTATTGACCGAGTCACTGGTGCTTCATGCTTTAGGTTTGGCTTGTAAGCAGGAATCAGGATGATAGAATTATGGTCAGATTTGCAAAATGGAGGGCGAGGGAGAGCTTTGTACGCATCTCTGTGTGTGGAGTAAAGGTGGTCTAGAGTTTTTTTCCCTCTGGTTGCACATTTAACATGCTGGTAGATATTAGGTAAGACCGATTTCAGTTTCCTTGCATTAATGTTCCCGGCCACCCAGAGTACCGCCTCTTGATGAGCGTTTTCCTGTTTGCTTATGGCTGTGAACAGCTCATTGAGTGCGGTCATAGTGCCAGCATCGGTTTGTGGTGGTAAATAGACAGCTACAAAGAGTATAGATGAAAACTCTCTTGGTAAATAGGGTGGTCTACAGCTTATCATGAGATACTCTACCTCAGGCGAGCAAAACCTTGAGACTTTCTTAGATTTCGTGCACCAGCTGTTGTTTACAAATATACATAGACCGGCACCCCTTGTCTTACCAGAGGCTACTGTTCTATCCTGCCGAAAAATCTTAAAACCCGCCAGCTGTATGTTATTCATGTCGTCGTTCAGCCGTGACTCATGAAACATAAGATATTACAGTATTTAATGTCCTATTGGTAGGATATATGTGATCGTAGTTTGTCTATTTTATTTTCCATTGATTGTATTTTGGCAAATAGGACCGATGGTAAAGGAAGGTTATACGCTCGGCGTCCGATCCTTACAAGGCACCCAGATCTTCGTCCCCGATATCTCCGTCTCCTTCTCCTGTGAATGACGGGGATGAGTCTGAAGTCGTCTGAAGTAAATCCTTCCCATTCGACTCATTGAAGAAAAAGTATTCCTCCAGTATAGGGTGTGTAATCGCTGTCCTGATATCTAGAAGCTCTTTTTGGTCATGACACACGATGGCAGAAATATAATATACACAATAAATAGCACAGTTGGTTAGGAGATCGTAAAATGGCAGACATCTCCTCCGATATGAAGAGGAATAACAGTTATATATTAAAACGAATGTGTTGGCAGTCTATCTTCAAACGTAAATATACAGTATCTATTTGAAGAGTACTTATGATTTTCGGCTTTATCTTCTGTGTCAAATTCTAAGCAGCACCGTAGAGTTTACAGATCATCAAACTCACAACATATCATATTATTATCTTTCCTGTGTAAACTTCAATGAAATGTCCTGGATCCCAAGGACAGGAAATGTTCAATTTTAGCCCTCTAACAAGCAGAGCAATAGCAGAAATATGGTCATCAATTTTACATAAAATTAGATGTGGTCCTTTGAATGAGCTTGCGTCCAGTTCCTGGGATCAAAGTAGTTAATGAAGAGTGAACTGGAGCAGTTCACAGCAGTGATCCTCTCTCTGAACCCGGGGGAACCTTTCTCTGCTAATCAAGCTATTGGCTAAGGTAATTGCTGCATTAGCGACTGTTTCCCGGAGTGCTAATTATTTATCCAGCTCGGGAGTAGAGGAACTTTTAACTTTACTCTGAAATCTGGTTGATCTACAGACAAAGGGTGGTGGTGGTGGTGGGTTGTTCATCTTACAATCAGGTCACAAGAAAGCTGTTTCACTGACTTTAAGCCTACAACTGGATTTAAAAGCAGGTTTCTAGTTGCGCAGGGGTCAGTGGGGTGGTGTGTGTGACTGTAATGTAAATTGATATACAGTAGTGTACCAAGAGAGAAACATTCAGGATGTCAGAGAAAAGTCAGAATCTTCTGTTTCTCTGATATATATCTGGCTCTCTGCTATGATGAACTGCACACCTACAGCACAAAGAACTTCCTCTTTAGCTTCTGAAGTAAAGTAATGGTCCTCTGGCATAAGATGGCTCATTATGAAGCGGTTGGATTCGGCTGAGCTACAAACGCAGCACTTTGGCCTAAAGACAGTCTTTGGAGACTATTCCATTTTACTCTTCATTATACTCCCCTAACCAGAGGTCATCTTGATCCCAATATTGTGCTCCGAACCAAAATGGATCCGTGAAATCCAGTGACAGGACCTGATCGTTAAAGAAAAAGCTGGACCAGATCCGGACCAAAATATGTCAGAGATGAGGGAGAATTGGATCTAAATTGAGTCAGGTCTGTATCGGACCCAAATTATTGTTTCATTATGTGAATGGTTTGCTCTTTGTTTGTTGATGTTTACTCTTTTACATTTGTATTGTATGTATTATGGATCCCCATTAGCTGCTGCCAAGGCTACTCTTCCTGGGGTCCAGCACAATTAAGGCCAAATATTTTTTGAGTGAGTGTGCATAGAAGTACCTGGACTATGTGCTGATGTAGGCCTATAAAAGTTCCAATTTTGGGATGTGTGATTGTCTTAACTCACCACCATGAGCTGCGGCGATACTCAAAGTTAACAGAGTGTTTTACATCCATTGCGAATGACAATAGTTCCTTTATGTTTTTGAAAAATCCTTCCAACACTTTCCTTCTCCGCTCCTTGGTGTCAAGTAGCAACATATTGCTGATCACATTTCTCCAGCAGAAACATCATAAAATAGGCTACCTGAACACCTTGTGCAAATATATCTGTCTGTTCTGAGCTCATTGGCGTGGGAAACAGTGAGGGTCCATTTGAAACAATGTTGCAAGTTTGCTATAGCAAGAGATAAGCCAGACAGAGAGAGAGGCAGACAGGCAGAGGATAGAGATTAATGCTTTTGACTGAACCTACTGCCATGGGTAACACATGTGATTTATAGAGTATTTATTTTCATCAGGATATTTTCTTCTTCAAATACAATTTCGGATCTGGTCGGTATTTCATATATTTGCATACAGATCCAAGGTCTGTCGCCATCAAGCGTGAACCGACTTGGGATCCGAGGGTCAACTACAGAATTTTGGATCCAACCGGGTCTGACTTACACTCAAAAAACTCTCTGTGTTTGCCCACAGTGACCAGGAACTAAAGGAGGTCCAGGGGTACTGGACATTCTCATAACAAACTTGACAACGCCATGAACATAACACAATTAAATAGAGTATATCATTGTTCATCCATTGTGGTATTAATGTAAATATTCTACCATAACATCCAAATTGTGTGATGTTGTGTAAATTAAATAATTGTATACAACAATCATTCAATTTTGTTCAATCAACAGCTAACTTAATTATTTGATGACATTACACTGTGCTGCATTTATTTTTAAATCTGTCAGCAAACTTATTTAACATGTCCTGAAAATAAGTGTTTCAAGCTAATTTGAATACAGTTTTCACAGCAACTCTGTTTAGGTATAATTGAATATAATTAGGCTAATTAGGCATGTAACTATTCCTAGAGCACTCTGAACCTCGTATTCACCTCTCTGATGACTTTAACTACCAAACAAGTGACTCCAATTGACAAAAACATGACTACTCTAAAGGTCAACTCCAGATCCACCTCAATGCAGCTCTCTTATATGCTGTTTCTTCTGGCTCTACCAATAAAAAACAAAGACAGTGTAACGTGGGTGTCGGGAAGCAAATTCAGGGCTGTGAATAATTTAATAAATGAACGAAACATAATACATAACAAGAAACACGAAAAACGCACAGACATGAAATGGAAACAGAAACAAAAACACCTGGGGAATAACGTGTGAGTGTCATTAGGCACTGATTCTGTGTTCTGTGAAGGGAGTAGTTCACAGCGTTGTACAAGATCTTCAGTTTCTTGGCAATTTCTCGCATGGAATAGCCTTCATTTCTCAGAACAAGAATAGACTGACAAGTTTCAGAATAAAGTGATTTGTTTCTGGCCATTTTGAGGCTGTAATCGGACCCACAAATGATGTTGCTCCAGATACTAAACTAGTCTAAAGAAGGCCAGTTTTATTGCTTCTTTTCAGCTGTGCTAACATAATTGCAAAAGGGTTTTCTAACGATCGATTAGCTAACACAACGTGCCATTGGAACACAGGAGTGATGGTTGCTGACAATCAGCCTCTGTACGCCTATGTAGATATCCCATTAAAAATCAGCCGTTTCCATCTACAATAGTCATTAACAATGTCCACACTGTATTTCTGATCAATTTGAGGTTATTTTAATGGAGGGGAACATATACATATATCTCCTTTTTTAGATATTGTTTAGATAACTGAGGTTGTTCCTTCCAGAATCCCTTCCCTAGGTGTACACTTGATTATGTTTGTCTCTGAGGTTCAGTTTAACATGGTAGTATTTTGCTCTAGTCTAGGAGAGGTCGATGCAGCCTTTCAACAGGAGGAAGGCCAGCTTAGGGGTCCAAGGTTTTCCTCTGCGTATTTTTTTGTTTTTAGCTGTTTTTTATTTTCTTTATATTTTATTACTCTGACCTTTCAGCACACTGGCCATGTGATCATACTAACATTAATTTCTGTTTACTATGACTATACCTAATTCACATACTCTAGGCTCCACATGCTTTATCAGCTGGGACGTGAAAGGAATTAACCAGGTGGTCAAGCGTAGCCGAGTGGATGCTCATCTTAAGCCCGGACATTGTTTTTCTCCAATAGACCTATCTCCAGTCCAGCAAACATGATAAACTAAAGAAAGGATGGGTAGACCAAATATTTCCCTCCAACTTTGATGCTAAGGCCAGAGTGGCAGCCATCCTTCAGAAAAATCCATCAGAAAAGGCACCCCGTTTGTCTCCTCCAAAGTAATTTCATATATTAATAGCAGATATACAGTATTATAGTGATGAGGAAAATGTTTAGCACACAGGTTCATCTGGCTAACGTCTATGGTACTAATTGGGATGACGATACATTTTTCTCTGACCTCATCGCAACAACTTCCCAACCTTAACTCTCATCATTTGATATTGATTTCAATTGTGTATTGCATCCAAGTCTAGACAGATCCAGACCGAAGCCCAACAGTGTAATCTCAAAATCAGGCGCAGTAATCAAATCATTTCTAGAATCCTATAATCTGTCTGATCCACAAGCAATCCCACTGTTAAACAGTACTCCTTTTTTTCTCCAGTCCACTGCTCATACTCTAGGATTGAGTTTTTCCTGCTAGATAATATAAATATTCCTTTTGAAACTAATAGCCAATAACACAGCATCATTATCTCAGACCATAGCCATGTCCAGCTAGATATCCGCTTTCCGGACAGTACTGTATCACAATGCGCTTGGCGACTTGACCCACTACTACTATCCTGTAGTGCCTTTAAAAAATACATATCAACTCACATTGTTGTCGTTTTACAGATCAACTGCACCCCTAACATGTCTCACTCTACTGTGTGAGAGTCGATAAAAGCATACGTATCCAAATGATTTCATACACAGTGTATGACAACAAACAGCGCACCAAACGCTTATCGGAGCCATCTCAACACATTCTAGATGTGGACAACAGATATGCCTCTTCTCTGACTCCTGAACTCTACAAAGATAGACTGCTACACTGAGCGAAATTTGACAATCTTTCCACCAAACAAACAGAGCAGCTTCTGTTTAAGTCAAGCCAAAAATTCTATGAATACAGAGAGAAAGCTGGCAAGTTGTTATCTCACCAGCTTCGACAATCCACTGCTAGCAGCACCATACCTGAAATCGGTGTTGCAGCTGATTTAACTTCAACCAATCCCAAAGAAATCAACAATCAATTTAAGCAATTATATTCTGCTCTTTACTCATCAGAGGCTCTTCTCGACACATCTCGTATGCATTTCTAGACAATCTGTACATCCCCTGCCTCAATTCAGATGAACAAACAAACATGGATGCCTCAATAAGCGATGATGAAGCTACTCCGGCAATCCAGTCCATGCAGAGCGGTAAAGCCCCTGGGCTTGATGGCTTCCCTTTTGAATTTTATAAAGCATTCTCCTCTAAATTATCCCCTAACCTCAGCACAATGTACAATTAAATATTTTCTCAGTCAGAAACTGCCACAGACACTTACCCAGGCAACTATTTCGGTTTTGCTTAAAAAAGACAAGAGTCCCCTAGACTGTGTTTCATACCGCCCTATAGACCTTTTGTGCTGTGATTTATACAATTCTTACTAAGTTCCTCAGTGATGACAGTGATGGCTAATACAATTAACTCTGACCAAACCGGATTTATCTCAGGTAGGCAATCCTTCTATAATATGCTCCGGCTATTTATTGTTGTTTATTCTGCCTACTCAACTCTACAGCCAAAGGTTATCATCTCTCTTGATGCTGAAAAGGCTTTCGGGTTGAGTGGGAATATCTATTTACAGTAGTGGAGAGATTTGGGTTTGGCCCGTCATTCCTTTCCTGGATTAAGATTTTGTACTCGTCCCCAGTGGCTTCTTTTCACACCAACAATGTTACCTCCAGCTACTTCCCTCTCTACAGGGGGGCCAGGCAGGTTTGCTGTTTATCCCTTTTTCTATTTGATATGGCGATTGAGCCTCTTGCTATCGCCCTGCGGGCGGAGGATAGGATTAAGGGAATATTAAGGGGCAACATATCTCACAAGGTGTCCTTATATGCAGACAATCCTCTTTTATACATATCTAACCCTGTGGTCTAGACCCTATCTCTTGGACATGCTACAAGGTTTTGGGACATTCTCTGGTTATAAGTTAAACCTATCAAAAAGTGTGCTCCTTCCCATTATTCAGTTAGCAGAAGGAATTGGGTATGCCAATTTCCCATTTAAGGTAGAGCATCAGGTCTTTACTTATTTAGGAATAAAGGACACACACTCATTTAAGGCTCTGTTTAAACATAACTTCAAAACAGTCCTGGAGCGCACTAAGCAGGATTTCATAAGTTGGCTGTCTCTTCCCATTTCATTAACAGGTCGCATTCATTCTGTTGAGACTGTACTACCTGGGTTTTTGTACTGAAATTAAATTATTCCCATTTTTCTGCCAAAGTCGATGTTCAAACAACTGGACAGCTACATTTCCAACTTAATTTGAAATATCTAGAGAGACCTATGCCGGCAGGCGGGCTGGGCCTTCCCAATGTTTTACACTACTACTGGTCAGAAAAGACATCTAAATGTGTTTATTGGGTTTCTACATTTGAAAACAAGGATGGCCCAACTTGGGCCATCATGGAGTTACAGTCAAGTCTTCCAACTTCTCCGGTCTCGCTCCTGTGCTCCCCAATGCCCATGAACCTTGGCACCCATGTGTTTAACCCCATTGTTAATCAAGAACTCCCTTAAAATCTGGTCCCAATTCTGAAGACACTTTAGCCTTAAACAAGCAAGCGGCTTCTCCCCTTTAACATCTAATCATCTCTTCCCAGCATTACAGATTGACACAGCATTCCAGTTCTGGCATAGGAAAGGTCTGGTGTTTTTTTGGGAGGGAGTGGAGGGAGGGGATGGATGGATGGGAGAATGAGGGGTTGGGGTTGTAATGTTTTTGTAATATCTGAAAATCTATAAATAAAGTTTTTAAAACATAAAAAAATAAGATTTTATTTGATAGCAACATGGGGGTATGTTGTATAATGTTTGGATCTAGCTTTCCTAAACTC
Source organism: Oncorhynchus mykiss (assembly GCF_057628025.1). NCBI lineage: Eukaryota > Metazoa > Chordata > Actinopteri > Salmoniformes > Salmonidae > Oncorhynchus > Oncorhynchus mykiss. The sequence goes on along the minus strand of NC_143026.1, from coordinate 77,742,028 downwards.
CACCTAGCAGACAACATAGCAGAGCACAGAATAAAGGGCAGAAGGCTCTGGCTTGTCATGATTTAGGGTCAAGTAAAATCTTGGTGAATGTATCTCCAATTTCACAGGCTCTTACCTGGTCATCTTACATTTCCACACCCTCCGTCTATCGCTCTTAAAAAACATTTGGGTCCGAGATGCCTCCACTGTCCACACATCTCAACCTGAGCCTCCCTCCCTCCGTCTATAGTCCATTAGACACTCTCTGTACCCTGTCCTGCTGAGAATCCACTTTTGAGCACTTTCCACTCCGGACAAATGAGATCTGGTCTCCCTCGACACTGCAGCTTAGAAAAATGTGTAAAGATGTGTGAACTTCACCTCCTCCTCTCGCTGCTGACCCAAAGAGCTTTTTTGAAGGAATATGTATATATTTTGTCTGAACTTCAGAGTGTGATTTTGGATGTCTCAAGTACAAAAGACCTCTATTAGTATTCAAGTTGACGTGTGTTTTCCCTTAATTATTCATATTGAGCTGATGGTGTCTGAAAAAAGATCTGAGAAAAGATGTCTCTTCTAAGACAACAAAGGGAATGAAGATATCTGCAGTCAAAATGCAGATACTGTACAAACAGATAGGGTTAGTGCTGGACATGAATGTCATTCTTTTAAGACATACATTACATTTCTGAGAGCAACAATGGTCATTGGTGAGGGTGGTGTTGTAGTGGTGGGAACCATCCATTAACCTGGGGCCAAGGCATACAGTTTTATTTTTATCTTTCCATGGCCAAATGATGGCAGTAAAACCTGGGGATTTCTTTTTGTTTTTGTTTTGCAGGCATATTATTACTGAATTGTTTTTATGTACTGGGTTTAATTTTTCTCATTAGCAGCTCTGTGAATACAGTAATTATCGTTCATATAATTTTTGAATATTCCTGCAGTTAAATGCATTAGCGCCATCTTAATATATGCCTTTGGATCCGGTGCCCAGAAAGAAATAGACGCATATTCACAAATGTTTTAGAAACAAGGTGGTAAAATGCATTTTCTCTCCTATGTTAATTTGTCTAATTTCGTTGAAATTGGCAAGAATTAGGGTCATTATTATTTTGCTTTCTGCGAGTAGAGCAAACCTCCATCCACAATTTTAGTCTGAATGCAACTAAAATGTAATCATTGGGCCTGGTGTAACTTGATTTGAACTAACTCAGTTTCCAAAGGTCCTTTGAAGACAATCTAGACTGTTTTGGCGATAAGACTTTCCACTGAGTTTCTCCCCTGTGAGAGGCTGTTGAACCTTGTAGTATCTGGGAAACACAGGTGTGCCAAGCCTCTCACATCCACCTGTTCCACTTAACTTGGCACCGGAAAGGAAGAGTAATGAAACTATGCAAACTGTAATGAAATAATACAGTCTGATGTAATGTATAACATGTACTGTATGAAGACTTGAATTAATAAGGCAAAAGCTATAGCTTCTACATACAGTAAACCATTCCAATTCCAACCCACTGTGAAAATAACTGTAAAGCTATTGGGTTCTGTGACCTGCAAAGAGGGTTTGACCAGCAAATGCAATGCTGACATATAGTAAGAGCCATAATAAAATGTAGAAAGCGCTATATCGTATCAGAGTCTGTTTTAAAGGGCAGACATATTCATCAAAGCTAAGCAGAATGGTCCTCACATTCTGTGAAAGGAACTCTTGCATGACCAATAGAGGTCCTGCGTATAATCGAACTAGGCCGTCAAAGTAAAACTCGACCTCTACTAGTAATAGGAGTTCTTTCAAATTGTTTTACTCACAACCATTACCCCATTACAAGTGCCAAAGACAACTTTACCTCTGAGAATTGCTGCAGTACTTTTCTCTCAATTAGGATGTTTTCATCAAGGGCTGTTCAAAGCAACCAGCGACCTTCAAGGTGTACAGACAGGTTTTTGCCAAAGGTTTGCCAACGACCTTTTAGCAGAGCATTGATCAAAGTGGTAATGAGCTTTATGTAACTACTTAACTTGTCTTCGAAAAATAACATCTCATTAGCAAAGGTCCACAAGTATTTGCTGCATTATGTTTATGACATAGCATTATTGAAAGTGGACATTCTGAGTGGCAGCATGGGGTATTTTTGTACGTATTTTTGTGAGAAAAGAGTGAAAGCTCTTGGTCATTATGAACTATCTCCTAAAAGGGAGAATTTGCTGCAGATCCATCTGACAAGCCTGTCAAATCACTCACATAATGGTGGTCACACCAGAAAGGATGACACTCTTCACTTTCTCCTCTCTTCACTCTCTCCTCTCCTTTTTATGTCTGAAACCTCAGGCGATCTTCAATCCTGTCCTTCCATAGCTCACGTTGTGACTGTAGGAGTGTATAATGTAACACAGCTAAGCTATTTATACCATTCTCCTATTAAATATCAATACCTAGTGTGAATACAGCATGGAATAGACATTCTCTCTTGTATATTATTACTGTGTTTGGACAATAGAAGAACATGAGAATGAACGTTTTTGCTTTCCAGGCGTGTCTAAGTATGAATGTCCAATGATCACCAAGGGACTGAGTTCAATGACCTCTGTAACAGCTATGATGAACTGAAAAGAGATCAAAGCAGTGCATCTTGCTTTATTTAACAACCCTAATCTTGTTGTTTAATGAACTGATCTAAATGATAATGGCAATGTAATGACACCCCTCAATAAATATTTAATCTCACCACAGCGTGCTCTGTCACCTTGAGAAGGCCAAGGCATAAACAAGAACCTTTTCAATTAAGGCTAGCTTGGATGTGCTTGATTCTCTTGGTGTAATTGATTCTGCCATATAATAATTAGCCATATTGTTGTAATGTAGCTAGGACTTTTGTTGATGACTGTATAGGTTGGAATCGGAGGGATAGGCATGCATTGTTGGCTCTTAATGGCCACATAAGCCCTATGGCAATAACAGTTTCTTTATATAATCACAGTCATTACGCTGGTTTGTTGTTGCACTGTGATCTCAAGGTCAGCTGGTAATGAGGCTATGGACCAGTTATGTTACGCAATTCTACACAATTAGTCCTTATCTAAGACAATGCTACTGGTACTTTATTTGTGCATTTTGCTGTTTTTGTTTTGTGTAATTATATAAGTATTTTGTACTATCAATTAGCGTAAAAGGCCAAATAAACCTAGCTTCTGTTTTAATAACCTGAAGATCATGAGCTGTTTCTCTGACATTTACTAAATGTTACAATGTTGAACATGCAACATAGATTAGATCATTGATCAACACCATAACCTCTAACCTTTAGCTTTCACCTAGTCGTGGGCTGATTGGCCGAACAACTTTTAATCACACCAATGTGCTGGTTCATTGGACAACATCCGTTTTCTGCCAGACTAAGATATACAAGAATCAGACAAAGCTGCAATGAATTGGCCTCATGCAAGATAAATGCCACTATTTATTCGCTATGATTTGTGAGACAAAGTGCAATTAACATTTTGACTTGGGATCTGCAGTGTACAAAATGTCCTATCTCATCCCTATTAACCTGATTATATAATTTTCCCTGTACCTTTGCTCTGAGAAATAACTTCATCTGAAAGGCTGGTGTCCATGCATTATACTTTAAGATGTCTTTCTTCCAATCAATTATAAGTGTCCATAAAACACATCCAACACTTTCAAACTTTTATTATTGTCTATATTTTAATTTAGCCCTATTAGGACCTTGATTCTTAGAGTATCTATCCTATCAATAGTGAGAGCTTTAAAGGCAGGCAGGAAGTCTCCTCTGAAGTCCAGCCAATCCATGCTGTCCACATGACGCAAGACCACCACAGGAGAGTGCTCATCGATAATATACTGAATCTCAACCTCTCTGTAAAGATGCATCATCTGGTGCAATGCTTTTATCTCTGTACTTTCCCATGTTTTATCATGCTGTGCAGGTATATGAGATGTGCAAGGGTAAACAGTTCTGAAAGCAAATCTCTCATCACTCATCAGTGGTTTGACATGAAAAGTCACCATTTCAGTTAACCTTTGAGCAACCTTTTTCAGAATTGTTCAGTATTCAAGCTTTTTGTGGTAAGTTGAGAATGAGGTAAACGTGCTGCAATTCATTTCAATTCAAACTTGGAATGCGTCAGACACTTGATTTCTTGGAACACATTTTCTATTACACCTGACTGATGGAAATCTGTCCCATCTACAGAAATACCACAGTTGATAACAGTGAATGTGGCATTAAATCCCATCATTATGCAGCAATCATCCATTACTATTACTTAGCTGTCATTCATTTATTTGTACAATAACATATTTTAAGTTTAATAAGATTCAGTGGAATATTGGAGACTGAAGGGTATGTGTGCCACACATTCTAAAATGTTAGCATGTGGAAACAATGCCATGGAAACTAAACCAAAGTATGTTTTGCTGCAATAGCTTGTCCATAGGCTGCTTACATGGTAAGGAAATCAATGTGTTATTTTAGAATGTGGATGAACTATCCCTTTAAGGTAAACTTAGAGCTGTTGTTATATTTGGGAACTGAACAAATTAAGATGCAAAAATATATTTTGTAATGAAATAACATTTGTTGTAATGACCTGATGGAGACACTTCACTTTGAATACATGTGAGAATATGAATTCAAGAGAAACGTAGTTTGAATATTAGATGCTTGCAAATCAATTACAAGAAAACCAATAGCTTTTTGAGTAAGTGGGAGGGGGGGGGGGGGGCTGTTTGATCCTACTAGAACAAAAAAATACTAATTTTTCAGGGAGAGGATGGGATGGGAGTACATTTTCAAAAAAAACATTCATCAGAAGCGAGGTTCTCTTTTCATGGTATATTTCAGTAGGCTACACAGAGCGTGCTTGTTGTCTTTATTGATACAGCATTTTGTTTTTTAAGGCAGCGTATACAGTGGGGATGATTCCCTAGGGGGCAACCAAAGCAGTTCAGCCCGACGCTCAGCGCTCATTATTGCTGTAGTTAGTTGTGTAAAACTTTAACTCTAACCATCTGGAGACTTGTACTTTGAATTTTTTTAAATAAGATAATAATCACATACATATCAGATATGGGTTGTTTTAATGACAAACAGGATCTGTAGCCCTTGGCAAAGATGATGTGATGATGATGTTTAATATTTTATTATATTTATTTGAATACGTTTGTTTTGAGCTACGTTATGAGCAGCCTGAGAAATAATAGCTGATAGATACTATATACATTCATTTCTGTATGTATTTTGGTCTGTGGCGGTTATTTCAAAGTAGTTTTCCGAACGTTTACGTAGATAGTAAATTACTGGATATTAAGACGGTTGATTAACGGTTGTCATTTACAATACTCTGAATGCAAAGTATAGCATGCCACACATGTTTTGCTCCACTTGATATTCAAGCCAATCTTGAAACCACGTTGCAGTGGTACAAGAACCCACTCCTGATTACACGCATTACTTGTAATCGTCAACAATTAGTCTAAAGTGAGGATGGGCCATCAAAATCCTGACACCGTAACAGCTTTAGCGTGAACATGACGATAACCAACTCTGACTGATCAACGATGGAGAGATAGAGTCACTAATGGACTAGGAGTGGCTGTGAGGTGTTTACTGTCAGGCCATCAGTAGTGATGTTAGAGATAGCAGGTAACAGGAGGAATAAAATAACAACCAAATGAATAGGAAGTCAACAGATGTCTGTTGCGAATCTTGGATATAGAAATGTTGTGACACCTAACTTAACTTTGTGGAGTATAGTGTTTGATTAGATCGGCATAGTCGTTGTCTAAAATGTTTAGTTCATCATCCCAGCTCTAATTTGCTGCCTATACTCTCATATACGATGCTGTATGTTTGACTGCTGCAGAAGCATAATCCCAATCTCAGAGCTGTATGCATCTCTCCAGTGCCCTCTCTGGGACAACACTGTAAATATTTAGACACAGCCATCTACCATGCTACTGTATTTTATGTATCTCACTGTAAGAAGGAGAGACACAGATATCCGACTGGCACACCGTGCTACAGTATGTAATCGTCTCATCTCATTCAGCGTGAATGAAAGCCTGCCAAGTCAAATGCTGTGGTTTAGGTTTGACGGCCGTAGAGTATCATTGTTATTCCCAGACTGCAAGTAGATACGTGCTTGCCATATCATAGTCTGTGCCATTCACTGTAAATTACCTCACAAGACCTGTACATATACAGGAGAAAGCGAGTTAAGACTAGTATAAGCAGCTTTTCTTCAAAACAAAACTGTGGTCATGGTTGTTTTTAGTTTAAGCTTATACAGCACATTTTGAAGGCATAGAATTTTGTTGATATAACATTCTAATGACACATTGTTTAAGGTGTAAAATGGTGAAACAGCAACATTCATATCATTCTCTACAGTACACTACACGCTTCTGCAGCTTTTCTCAGCTTTTGTATGTGGTTAGTGTAGTGCTAGACATCATTTGTTATTTATATTCATAATGATGTGTACCACTAGCACAACAGCTGGCTACATTAACGCTTATAATTCATCTGGACACTGATTAGGGGAGTGCTAGTTAACGCCTGCAAGCTAGCAGGCTAATTTTAAGAAGGGCATACTGTTTGAGAAATTGATACAATGTTAAACAATTAATTAACAATGACCAAACAGGTGTTTGTTGACAAAAACACTTACGGTGTCAAGGGAACACCACAAACACCCCTGGAACACAAACACCCACGCATGTACACACACCTGCTCCTTATATGATGAGGTATAGGTAAAATAATGTAGGAGTAAGATTATTACTTCACCCAATAAAGTCAATTGATTAGGGTAAGGGGCTACATAGTCAGTTGCACAACTGAATGCATTTAACCCAACCCCTCTGAATCAGAGAGGTGCGGCGGGCTGCCTTAATTGACATCCACGTCATCGGCACCCAGGAGCAGTTGTTGTTGGGGGCAGAACGGTAGATTTTCCCACATGCCAGCTAGGGGATTCGAACCAGCGACCTTTCGGTTACTGGCCCAACGCTCTTAACCTCTAGGCTTCCTGCCACCCCTTACAGTAAACAAAGCTCCCAAACGATATTCAATGTAGAACAACAGCAGTACAAAACACATGGCAACGTCCTGAACAATTTTACAAAGTCCTTATTCCCATGATTCAAAACATCTTTGAACGTTCCACTTCTTAGAATATATGAAGATGTCCCTGTCATGTAAAGGAAACAAAAAAACAGCCTCCTGAAGTTTGAGCCAAAGAGAAAACAATCTGGACATAAAAGTGCTGTCATGTATAAAGTACTTGGGCTTAAAGCTAAAGCCCACATAATGGGGAGGGAAGCAGTGATGAGACTGGCCTCACGCTGAGTCTTTGGCGTTGTGCTTACAATTAGCTAACTGGCAGCTAGGCAAACTGAAGCTGTTATTCTCAGCGCTAGCCTCCTCTGTTCCAGAACCAAGGACAGAGTTTGGTGGCATGTGACAAAACAGCTAGCGAAATGAGCCTTGTATCCTCAAACAGTGCCTGTAATTAAAGACAAAATCTGTCCTTAGCTTTGTCTTCACTCCGAATCACTGCTGACAGGGAAAGGCTTCAAACAAAAGGATAGTTTGTAGTACTTTTACTCAATATCTTTCCCTCTGTTTTTTTTCTATATTTCTGCCCTCTGTCTTTTTCTCTCATCATTCTCTCTCTCTCTCATCACTATAAAGCCCCATTTCTATTGGCACTTGGAAGTCAACCCAGGTTGGGCTGGCCTTGGTTTTCCTTGCGTTTCCCCTGCTGCCTCCAGAAACTAGAAATTATTTTATGTTGCTAGGTAGCCAATATATGACTGCAGCTGGCTTCGCTAATGTTTCTGACTAGCTAGCAAGATGCTGAAGAATTTAATTCACTCTCACCATGCTGTAACTAACGTTACCCCATACTCCTACCAGTGCCAGCCAGACTCATGTATTTAGCTTGCTGACATTAGCTTGATAGCTAAACGAGCAAACCAGATGACAGGCAAACCAGACGACAGGTTTGATATGAGGTAGCTAGCTAGCTAGCTAGCATTCAATACTACCTGGCCAGCTAAAATTCCTGCTCACTCATGTTAGCTAGCTAGCTAGCTTGTTTCGACTCTAATTTGCTAGCAAACGTTAGATAGCTAGCTTTCGAGGACTGACCGTTCACATAAAAATATATTATATAGTGCAAAAATGAATAAAGGATCCAGGTATGGTGGCATTTTGTGTCATGTCTGACTACTGCAGTACTGTTTGTCCATGTGCTAGCTAACAGCAACAATCCGAGCTAGCTAAGTGGTTACATGGTGGTTGCATTGTAACGCCATCACCAGCCCGAATTCTAATCGAGCTGGCACCAGTTGTGAAACTGGGCGGTGCTGGCCCGGGTTTCTCTCGACCCAGCTCGAATTTGAGAACTCCATTCGATCCAGCTCGAATTTGGCCTTAATTTTAAGTGCCAGTGCCAAGGCTTTTAGGTGAAAATCAAACACATGTTTGGCATGGCTGCTTTCCATCTCTTTCCTTCCCTGGTCCATCCATCTCTGGAGCCTGCAGGTTGACTCCGTTATACCCCTCGGCTGTCCTTGAACTCACATTCAGGTAAGGTCAGCCTAATGCTGCATTGCCCGGCCCAGCGCATGCAGTGTTAATAATAAACTTTGCTAGGTAATATAATTTATTGTGTGTGCAGGATAACCTTCAGGGTCTTCAGATGTGTAATAAAAGCCTGCCTGCAGGGGGCCTCAGATGCGAGGAGGTTTATAAAAGATTAAACAAACTATGATGTTCTGGGTCATAGTTAACGAGGTAGAGGTAGGTGCCGACTGCTCACCTTCAGAAGGAGAGAGAGATAGGGGGAGGAAGGGTGGAAGAGAGAGAGAGAGACAGAGAGGCTAGTGATTTCCACAGAAAACTGCACAGACCCTTACAAAAATGTACCATGGTACTACTGTGGTACTTTCATTCATACCATGTTACTACTATGGTACTTTCACTTATACCATGGTATAGTCTGAATCATGGAAATGTACCATGTGTTTAGCCTTGAAGTATGGCGGTAATTATTACCACTGTATTGCATCAGTTATACCATGGTATAGATCTGAAATGAATCATGGAAATGTACCATGGTTTTATTTTTATTTATTCAACTAGGCAAGCCAGTTAAGAACAAATTCTTATTTACAATGATGGCCTACTTGTAAGGTTTACGACACTTCCTTTTTCTCACCATACCCTATCCAGGTCCCAAGGTGTTAATAGGGTACACTACACTACTAGACCATGTGTTGTGGTTTTTCACTGTGAGCTAACGTAATATAAGAGGGTACTAGGCCTATGCTTTGCAAGTGTAGAGCGAGTAGTCAATGTTGCATTATGTGAGTAGCATAAACGATTATGTTTTTGGTCACTTTACCCCAAAAAATACATGCTGCTAGTACAAAACCATGGTATTTTTTTCATTGTACTACTGTACTACCCACACCAAACCAAAATAAGCAGATTCAGACTTGTGATTATCATAACATGTAGCAACACTAAGTTGATTCCTCTCTCTAAAATATACTCTTACATAGGCAAAGTAGCATGCAGTGTTTAAGCGCTGCAAATTATATGGGAATTCACTGTAGGTTGGTGCATACAGCGTTGCTCCCACCAAGCACAGAGAAAGCATCTCAAAAGAGTTTAAACTCATCTTTATTCCACACTCCATTATTATGACCGCTTCAATGAAAGCCATCATTCCAAACAAATACACACAACTCCTCTCTCTGCGGCACGTTTCGCTGGGATACTCAGAAGTGTCACCTGCACATTTCCTCATTATGATGAATAAATTAAGCCAGTGAGTGGTAACAATGTCTCTCCTCACTCTCTCAAAAACCGAGGCACTTTGTGCCAAAGAGCCGCTGAGTTAGAAGAGACTCTCTGAGATGATATACAATCCTGTTCTGGCGCCTGTCCTGAGGATAACAAGGGTTTAGACTCCGCACTATACCTCATGTATTCTTTATGAATGATCATCCTGACTGACTCATCCATGGTAAATATTTCACTAACATGCCTACCGACTGACTGACTACTGCTCTGGTTGCGGCTGAGACTGGGGCTGAACGTGATGGGAGCTGCCAGGATGGAGCTAGTGCCTCCTCCAAACAGGCTTGCGCTCTTCACCAAGGAGATGACAGGAGATGACACCTCTTGCTGGGAAAGGATTCACAAGACAGTGGGACATGTGAAAGATGGAGGACTGGTAGAAGGCCTACGTTAAACAGCTCGTCCCTGAGTCGAAGGCTTGTTTGCATTGTGCAGCGCTGTGCTAGAAAGCAGGGAGGGACACATGTTGAAGGAGGCGGGCTGGGAATACCTAGGTATTGATTTTGAGGACAATCTGGGAGGATTGCAGTATGGAGGGTAGTCAAAGGCAAACATCTCTCTCTCTGGTCTCGGATCGAATTGCCTCAGAGGGACTCCGAGATGAGCTTGTATCATTTATAAGAACCTTTCACAAATTGGACCTAGGTCAGTCACTCCCCCATCCGCAGACTGGGATCTTTCTTTTTAATAGAGTGGCCCTGGGACCCCAGTGGAATGTCAGCTTTATTTAGAAATGGATAGAACTCACACTTTCTCATATTTCAAACATATCCTCTGACCCACAGGTGTCTACCTACTACACACTGCATACAGTGGGTTGGCATGAATTGTTGATTCACATTGCTAGTTAGCCTAGTCTAAAGTAGGGGGACACGCATGATTCAACCCTTTGTCCTTCACACAGACTGTAACCCCCAAACATGTCATCTGAAGTATTAAGAGTGATATTTTAACAGCCTTCATAATGCTTCCTATGAATTGAATTCTTGTCTCCGTGAACAATTCCTGAACACTAATATTTAGCTATACAAGAGGTGTGAATACTGGTAAGAGAGAGAAACAATAGGCCTACTATATGCAACACTACATATTCCTTAAGCAAAGTGAATATTTTACAATACAGTGATCTGTATGGAATATGTCTCAGACATATAAGATAAATCAGGTTTCCATTTGTTGGCAGAAAGTTTGTCTTGCTGGCAGGTTGAGGGTTGGGGTCGATGGGGGGGCGGGGGGGGTGACCCTCTCTCAGCTCACCTGATATCCAATCAGTCGGAGTGGCTTGCACACACACATCAAACACACACACACAGCTCTCTCATCATATGTCATCGTGTGTCATCACTCTCAACATTTCAAGGTGCCCTAAGGTCACAGACGACAATCTGTTAATGTCTCAGCCGCTGTATGTGTCTGTTAGGGAGAGGCTCTGCCTGACCACACACACACTGACACACTGACACACACACACACACACACACACACACACACACACACACACACACACACACACACACACACACACACACACACACACACACACACAGGGTGAGCTACATGCTTCTCATTATGCTTTTCAGAACACATCTCTCTGTCTACTCCCTCTCTTCTTCAGCTCCTGCCTTTCCTATTCTCTAATCTAGAGGAAGGCACAAATCAGCAGACCACTGGGACAACGTTGTCACTTTATCAGATGGATGTGGGGTTTGTGATGTTGATGTATAATTTCTGTTTCACTAAACACTCCAAAATCCATTTGCTTTTGTTTTGAAATGCATTGCTGTTGAATGTCACATACCAATAATAGTAGTTGTCTCACACACTCTCATTCCATGTCTGTTACTGTTTTGGTTTATATTCTCCTGCTCATTGGGTTTCTCACTGAAACCTAAGGGTGGCACTGTTGCCTTTCTCTGGTCCACATTCCTCTATAAGAATCTAGGCCAGTATCATTCCTGGGTGTACAATTTGTTTCATGTTAAATATATGATACCAGCATGTAATAAATGTACAGCTCAAATGCTAATGGTAAAACATCCTCCACAGTGTTATTTCAGAGATGAGCTGTATGACACACACTCAGACAGCAGAGAGGAGTCTCCCAGCAGCTCAGGTCAACACACAGTAGGGGGCAAACAAGACCCTTGAATAAACCACTACATATCAGCTGATTGGGAGAGCATATCTGTGTGTGTGCGCAAGGGGGAAAGAGACACATGCACATAGAGAGTGGGAGTAGAGAGTGTAGGGTGAGTAGAGAGAAAGAGTTTATAGGGAGTGAGAGTGTAGAAAGATAATAGAGAGATTTGAGAGAGAATAGAGAGATGATGAATGAAAAACTGTGTGCTATGAATGTCATATAAGGGTGAGTCGATATGTGTAAACCTAAGCCATAGAGACATATCCCCATTCTCTTAAATGTTGTGGGTTTCACAAAATCATGCCTTTCTATAATGAGTCATCCAGTCATTATAAAACGTTCATACCCTACAAATCATTGTTCAGGTCCCACAGAAGATACATCTGACAAGAACCAAACATGCAATTCACCACCCATGCCAGTCAAATCCATTTGCACATTACAATCTCCACTGCCGCACAAATCACATTTTCATATAACATCACCTTTAGTGGAGCAAGAAGACATTTTTGGCAAGATGTCATCTGTCTTTGACCTGTGAGAATATCACTCTGCAGCATGAATTTCACATTGGCTGTGTCAGATTCGTGACTGTGCATTTCACCCATAAATGATGGATATGATTTTACCTGAACAAACTTATGTAAGTTCAGATATTTACATTTGAGTAATTTAGCAGGCGCTCTTATCCAGAGCAACTTACAGTTTGTGCACTCAACTTAAGTTAGCTAGGTGGTGCAGCCACATATCACAGGCATACAAGACAAATTGCACAGTTGTCTAAATAGATTAAATCAAATAACTTATTTCAACATGCCTCTAGTGGAGTTGATGGGAGGTCAAATGGCTCCATGGTGTGTAACTGTAATTCACAACACAAAAAATCACTATCTTAACTTTACCCTTCACTCACAAATCTCTGTTGTTTTCTGTGGAAGAAAATGTTTACATATAGTCATTTAGCACTGGTCTCTCATCCAGAACATCTTACAGATAGATGGTGCATACAAAGACAAAATAATTTCAGGAGTTGGGATTGAGTCCAGGTTTGACTTTACAAGATGAGAGGGAATGTTGCAAGGTGCTGCACTGCTTCAAACAAAAGCATAACAAAGGCTACAGCAGCCATCCGCTTACAGCACAATGGCATACGGAGTCCTGAGATGGGATAAGCTCCTTCAATGTCTTTCTTTCTCTCTCTCTTTCTCTCCCTCACTTCCTTTCTCTTGCTCATTCTGCCTTCCTCTCTTTTTCTTTCCCTCTCTTTTGTAATGGTAATCAAAGAGTCATTCCCGGGAAAGACGTTGACAACTTTCAGCTTTTTGTTTGAAATGTAGAATTTCAAAGGGGTTGTAGAGAGAAGCTGTTAAGACTCTGTAGCTGGTGATGAAGACTCTCCAACAGACATAGACCTGATTTCCCCCCCACCCCACCCCCATTAGTATCTCTTCTCTGCGGGATGAGGTCCCAACAGTCCTCATCCCAACTCACCTGTCATGTCGTTCTGTCCTCGCTGTGAATTCTCAGGCTTTCAGACCCCCTTTTCTGCCCTCTTTGATGTACAGAATGAGCACATTGCATGGAGAGAAAGAGAGAGAGAGAGAGAAGAGGAAAGGGGAGGGGGTGGGAGAAGGAGGGAGTGGGAGTGGGAGAGAGAGAGAAGTGCTTCCATCTATTCCATCTCTCCTCCTTTGGCCTCATCTGTGATTAATTCTTGAGCCCAAAACAGTGACTTCCTCTTACATTAATTTCCTAAGTAATGTGACACCTGCGTACAGAGAAGGGCGAGCAGGTTCTGAGGATTCCTGAATGCCGAATCCTGCCCTGTGATAAATCATTACCCATTAAAGACCTGTGAGTGTGTGTGTGTGCGCGTGTGTGCGTGCGTGTGCGTGTGAACTAAATGAGTTAAACAAATGAACTTGTCTGCTTTAATAAGACCTTCAGTTACATGGATGTAGTCGATGCAGATTAGTTTCTTTAAGAGAACGGGGAAATTTCTTCTGAACTTATCTTGTGCGGAAGTTTTAACTGCTCAGTGCTTTTTTCTTTGGCTCTGTTTTAATAAATGTACTTTCCTTTTATAACTTGTTATTCAACATTATATTTTAGCAGATGCTCTTATCCATAATGACTTACAGGAGCAATTACGGTTAATTGCTTTGTTCAAGGGCACATCGACAGATGTTTCACCTAGTTGGCTCAGGGAATCGAACCAGTGCCTTTTTGGTTACTGGCCCAAAGCTCTTAACCACTAGGCTACCTGCCGCTACCTGCGAATCATGTTGGAAATAAGATATTGATGTTAAGTAATGATGTTCGACAATGAAAATTTGAGAAAAAGGTGTAATACCATTCTGCAGACACGTTGTTCCAGCAGAGTATGGCCCAAATGAGCATTTGTACTAACTCGGGCTGCAAAAAAGGGCTGCAAAAGGGTTCTTCGGCCTATGGAAAGTCTTTCACGTGTGTGTGTGCTTGGATGGGGGCTACACCTCTCTGGTAAACATGGGGATGGCTAGGTCGAAGGGTTCATTTTAGAGTAGTCAACAGGGCACAACTAGGGGGAGAGAGAGTGAAAGAGAGCAAAAGAGAGAGAGAGAAATAGTAAGTGGAAAGGACAGTGAGAGAGGAAATATTTAAAAATTTTAGGAAGAGGGACTAGTACACCGAGTGAGAGAGGGCTGGGAGGGTGTAAAGCGTAAGCAGATAAAAGTTAATGTTCGAAGCATGTTGCCTTCACAGCTTCCCACAATGGACTTCCAATTGAATCCATAGCCTGGCTCCGTGGCCCTGGCAGTTTCCTATCCACGGCCCAGAGCCCAGCTCGATCATGCTTTTAATCTACCATAATCCCTGCATTCAGAAGGTTCCGCAGTGCATGGAGCATCAACAACACAGGGATGGAAGCGCCATGATACATACATTAATCAGGAATCACACTTCCGTAAGGAAAGAGAAGGACCTGGTTGGCTTAGCCTCCAGTGACACACCACCTCTCAGCGTTGTATTTGAAGACAGATACTCATAGTAGGCTACAACTCTCTGTAGTTGATAGATGTGATTGTTATTCCGGTGCAACTGCATCCTTGCATAAAATAAAGATTTTTGAGGTGTTGAGTGCATCTTGGTATATGAAAAACATGCATCAATTGTCCTGTATGTCTCCCCTAGGGGCTATCAACTAGCAGAGTACATGATGCTTTGAATTAATGCCCCATAGCCAGTCATCA
Source organism: Oncorhynchus mykiss (assembly GCF_057628025.1). NCBI lineage: Eukaryota > Metazoa > Chordata > Actinopteri > Salmoniformes > Salmonidae > Oncorhynchus > Oncorhynchus mykiss. The sequence goes on along the minus strand of NC_143026.1, from coordinate 77,726,777 downwards.
ATCATAAAAGTACACAGACACTGTGTACAATTACCCAGAGAATGGATTTTGCCAGTATGTCTCTGTGAAGTCTGCAGTGAGGTCCACATCAAGTCTACCACAGGTTAATTAGATAGCGCTAATAGAATCCCTGCACTGCTTCTTCCCCCGACACTCCAGCCAAGCAACTTAAATACTGCATTAGAATGCTTATTAGCCGTTTGGGTGTCACATCCAAAAATTGGCATACTCCACAAATAGAGAATTCATTAAGACCGGTCTTACATTACACAGTCCACATTTAATGGCGAGATATCGTTTTGATACAACAGCAGCGATGATTAATTAAATGTATAATTGCATTGGCAAGACCTGGGTTCTGTCTGCTTTCTTGGCAAAACAAACCTGACAATGCTTGCTGGTAGATATACAGGCAAATCTCGGTCATCTAAATTGGTGTGCATTGTATTATGGAGAGTTGATGGGGTTGACTGTGTTGTTGTATTGTTTAACCACTTAGAGGTGAGAGGCTGTACACTCTCAAACAAATGAATGAATTAAACGGGTACAAACACTTGTCATTGACAGTTGTTGTACCCTGTAACGTACTTTCATTGTACCATTAGTTATAGGTACACATTTTACCCTTGCAGTTCATACCTTTAAAGAGCCAAAAGGAAAAAGTGTGCCTTTTTAAGATACCACCACAGTGACAAAGCCATGTGTTCCTTTTAAGTGGCAAACATTTAGCTCTTCTCTATACCATGTGCTACCTCGGAAATGTAACCTTTCTTTCTGAGTGGAGAGATCGCATTGATGTGTGTTTAATGTATGTACTTGTTTCCAATGATTATTGTTAAAGGGAGTTTAAAAAGCTCCCAAATAAAACGCTTTTAACGCTTTTAATGACGTCTGATTGTGTCAATGTTGATCCCAGGAAAAACCCTTTATTTGGGAATTGAGTAAATAGGGGCATTTGCTGATGGGTTGTATATTTGATTCCTTTAAGCTTCATTAAAACATCCAAATGTCAAGAGCTTAAATATGTTTGCCTGAATATGTGGTCATACATTTAGCTTGTTAAACTAAACAAGAAAATAGTATCTGTTGTGACGGCAACTGATGTCACCTAGGATGTTTCAATGTCATGTCAGACCAACAGGAATTGGACAAATTCACAAACACGAAAACGCGTGAGCACACACACAAACGCACCTGCCGATGTGCCCTTGAGCAAGGCACTTAACCCTAATTAATTCTCTAGGGTAGGGGGCAGCATTTGGAATTTTGGATGAAAAGCGTGCCCAAATTAAACTGCCTTCTACTCAGGCCCAGAAGATAGGATATGCATATAATTAGTATATTTGGATAGAACACTCTAAAGTTTCCAAAACTGTTAAAATAATGTCTGTGAGTATAACAGAACTGATTTGGCAGGCGAAAACCTGAGAAAAATCCTTTCAGGAAGAAGGATTTTTTTTAATTCTATTTTTCTATTCAATGCCATTACAGTATCCATTGACTTAGGACTCAAATTGCAGTTCCTATGCCTTCCGCTAGATGCCAACAGTCTTTAGAAATTGTTTCAGGCTTGTATTCTGAAAAATGAGGGAGCAGGAGCGGTCGAAATGAGTGGACCCTGTTGCGACCAGAGCGTTTTCATGCGCGCCCGAGAGAGTGCCTTTCTTGTTTACCTTTATTGACGACGTTATTGTTCGGTTGAAATATTATCGATTATTTTGGCTAAAAACAACCTGTGGATTGAATACAAACATTGTTTGACATGTTTCTATGAAATTTACGGATACAATTTGGATTTTTTTGTCTGCCTGTTGTGTCTGCGTTTGAGCCTGTGGATTACTGAAGAAAACGCGCAAACAAAACTGAGGTTTTTGGATAAAAATAGAGACTTTATGAACAAAAGGATAACTTATTGAATAAATAAATGTCTTCTGAGTGCAGCCATATGAAGATCATCAAAGGTAAGTGATGAATTCTATCTCTATTTCTAACTTTTCCACTTGGCTGATTACTGTTTGTAATGATTTGTCTGCTGGACTATGTTCTCAAATAATTGTAAGGTATGCTTTCACCGTAAAGCATTTTTGAAATCTGACACCGTGGTTGGATTCACAAGAAGTTAATCTTTAAACCTATGTAAAATAGTTGTATCATTTATGAATTTTTATAATGAGTATTTCTGTATTTGAATTTGACGCTCTGCAATCTCTCTGGATGTTGGCCAGGTGGGATGCTAGCGTCCCACATGCACTAGAGAGGTTAAGGGTCACCGTTGATAATGGCTGACACTCTCCGAATTTGTTTCAGGGGGAGGTGCAATGTCAAATAACACATTTCCAATTCACACATGATTATAAAACATTTGTACATGTGTGAAATAGGACAAATGTAAGCAACCACCAAAATAATAATTCATTATTATTACCTGCTATTCATGCAAGGTCTATGGGCAGAGAGCAGTTCTCTGTATATGCTCTGGTCTTTAAGTGCTGTTAATTAGATGCAACTCATACTCTACTGCGTTAGTATAGGTCACCGCAGGTGAGATCGAGGTACAGTGCTACAGAGTAATGGAAGTCAATACAATTGCTGCAGGAACGTACCCTAATCACGCTGAATGGAGTTCAGTTGACACTATTCACTAAAACCATTCCTTTTACCCATTTAGCATTTCTATAATCACCATTCCACTCCCATCTACAGCCTTCCCAAGTTCCCAATGTTAAACGTATCGAAAATGTTTCCTTTGAAAGAAACTTTGAAAAAAAGTATACAAGAGAAATAATAAAAGCGGGAGTCATTTTGATAATTATATTGACAAAGTAATTACGCTTTTTTATTCACAGTATCACAAACCAGGTTTCCACCTGTCCTTTTTAAGCGAGTAAAGAACATGTTGGATAAAAACTGTCATGACAGGCCTGATGGAAACAGCTAATATCTGTAAACTTTCCAAATGTCAAAAAAAAAAAAGAACACTTGACAAGGTGTGATCTTTTTGTGTCGGTAAAATAAAATATGCGAGAAATGGCAAATGTTGATATAATAGCCGTAATGTCAAAGTAAACTTGGAGTCGCGCAATGTTGTGTGGTCCTCCCACTACAACTCAGGAAGGCATACAGTTTATTAGGCTACAGATGAAATAAATTATGATGAACTTTTATGAACATTTATACATTTGCTGTGTTGCTGTTGATATCCTAATAATGAAATAGTTCTCTCAATATTGCTCATAATGAGGTTCCTCAATATGTAGCTAAGTGTACAGATGTTGGATCTTAATTTGATCACTGTTTTGTTGCTAAGAATTTTCCTGAACCGCAGAAAATGGGGATGAGCTTCATGATTTATGCAAATTCACTGAAAACCCACACTAACACAGTATGGCACTTTTTATATAGCCTACTTTTGGCCAGCTAATAGCCTAACCACCGATCGATCAAGCAACATTATGGACTACAAGTTAAAATCCTTTTGCTGCAGGATTATTTAGTTTCTAACAATATAGGTCAAATTAAGATCCTTCATCTGTTTTGTATGGTGTTCAATCCTCTCATAACATGTCTAACATAAGTGTGTTAGTTCATTCTTTGTTGACATCCATGTTTTTGCCAACTGTTCCATTTTTAAAAGGATCCAGCACTGGAAAGTTTTGAAAGTACTTCCTGGATAACAAGCTCACCATTGACTTAATTTCCAGGGAAATTCAAACTAGAGCAAAATGGTTGATTCTCATGCTAACGCCACTCACTGTTATGACCTGAATAAGGAGAAAGAGAGCCCTGCCCAGACAGTGGAATCAAATTAGCCCCACAACCAACTTTAATGTGTCTGAAAATGAGATGATTCAAGTAAGAGCTGGGTAAGTGGGTGGGGTGGGTACTTCCGTGTAGGTGTGTGAGTTCCTGTGTTCACACAAGCGTATGTAAGTGTGATCAGCCTCCCTTCACCCAGTCCTTCTGAAGGCTTACACAGATTTCTGAGAACACACTCCCTGATGGGGCTTTCACTAACTATTCGACTGTATGTCCCTTTAGAAGACCAAGAAAAAGTTACATCATACCATCTAGTGCACTTTTTTCTCTGTGTCTGTATATATCCTCCCTTAGCTGTTGAGTGTTTCTCTTTTTTCTACACAAGGGCTGATGAACTGCTTAGATAGTCATGATGCAAGAAGAATCTGTTAACAGAGATCACTAACAGCTATTTAATCTCTTCTATTAAAGGTGTGTGTGTGTGTGTGTCCACGCATCTTTATTTGTATATCTATGCTACACTATATGTATCCAACCCGCTGTACTCTGCCAGCTGGAGAAGGTGTGGATGTCAGGTTAAATGTTTTCTGCCAAGCATTTCGCTAAACCTACAATAACATCTGCTAAATATGTGTATTTGACTAGTACAATTTGGATTTGTATAGACGCACAAACTGTACTTTGCCTTTTCAACTTCTTGATTTTATTCTCAAATTCCGGCTGTGGAAAAATAACACTGCATTCCTCATGAAAACTGATTCCTGCCTGTTTCACGGTGACATCATAATTTAAACAGATTTTCAGGCTAGGACATTCAGGTCAGGGTAGACTATGGGTGAGATATTAAAATGTGACAAGTACCATTATTGTAAATATTCTTTGACAATCTCCTGCATAAATGTGATTTATTGAAGTGTGTTTGTTTACTTTACTTTGGTGGATAGGATATGTGCTGAATGGATGTATGTGATAAGACTGGAGAATTCAGCATTGTATTATTGAAATAAAATAACTTGTAGACCTACTCTTTCTCTACAGATGCGAGATACCATAGTGGGTTGACTTGTGTCAATATAATCTTAAACATGTTTGAAAACTCAGTTTCCTAAATCTACAGTATATAATGACAGTAACTACATAGTACTCATCATGGAGAACAATCAAAATCATCGACCCATAACAGCCAAGGCGTATGGGTCCAAGGTCACAGCACTTCAGGTCTCAGGAAGCAACATCACTGCACATGCTTTCTTGCTACACCAACATATCAATACATGAGTCGAGAAGCATGCTGTGTCCTTTGGGTATCCAGCCTCTCTACACAGGAAGTTGCAGCTGAGTTCAGCAGACCTTGGGTGCTCTGGAAATTTCCAGGCTCCACTTACATGCTGTATCTCCACTACATACTTCACTTGTTAGAATGGTAGTCATTCAAACAAAGCTCTTAACCACTCCTGCTTACAGTACTTGCAGAGTTTCACTTTTTGTATTGAAGTGCACATTTATTAGAATGGTAGTCATACCTTCAACATTTGACTGCTACTTCTGGTTCTAGGGTGATGGTATCAGTATGATATCCACCCCTCTGGTATGGCTTTTGCAGCAATGAGGCAATGATCCACTTCAACCTGGCAGATGAGTGCTCTTCAGCCGTTAAATGGGTTAGGCTAACCAAGGACGCATTCCCCAATGGATGAGCATGAGATAATTGTTACCGTGGCACATGTTATGTCAGAGGGACCACACTATAAAAGCTGTTGTTCAATCTTCATTCAGAAAGAGAGTTGTTTGCACACTGATTGATGTTCCAGCTGCATAGAGAGAAATACTCAGTATTGGAAAAATAATCTCCAGCACACTGATATGTTTTCAATGGACCATTGAAAACCTAGTGGAGCATATAGAGTCAACAAAAAATATAAATGCAATATGTAACAATGTGCGTTGAGAGTTGGGAAGCAAGTACAGGGAGTGAGTGAGTGTTTTAATAAATAAACAAAAGACACAAAACTCAAACAACACACCGACATGAAACAGAGTCAATAACACCTGAGAAAAGAACCAAGCGGAGTGACAGATACAGGGAAGATAATCAAGGAGGTGATGGAGTCCAGGTGAGTGTCATGTGGCATTGGTGCGCTTGACGATGGTGACAAGTGTGCGGCATAATCAGCAGCCTGATGACCTAGAGGCCGGAGAGGGATTATACGTGACACATTTAAAGTGTTGGTCCCATGTTTCATGAGCTGAAATAAAAGATCCCAGAAATGTTCCATAAGCACAAATATGTTTACATCCCTGTTAGTGAGAATGTGTCCATTGCCAAGATCATCCATCCACCTGACAAGTGTGACATATCAAGAAGTTGATTAAACAGCATGATCATTACACAGGCTGCAGCAGATGTAACTGTGCTGTGGACAATAAAAGTACACTTTAAAATATGCAGTTTTGTTACACAACACTATGCTACAGATGTCTGAAGTGTTGAGGGAGTGTGCAATTGGCATGCTTTTGCCAGAGAATTGAATGTTCAGTTCTCTAAGATAAGCCACCTTGGCAGTACGTCCAACCAGCCTCACAACCGCAGACCACATGTATGGCGTTGTGTGGGTGAGCGGTTTGCTGATGTCAACATTGTGAACAGAGTGCGGTGGGGTTATGGTATGGGCAGGAATAAATTACGGACAACGAACACAATTGCGTTTTATCGATGGCAATTTGAATGCACGAAGAAAGGGATTTTTAACTAACCTTTATTTAACTAGGCAAGTCAGTTAAGAACTAATTATTGTATACAATGACGGCCTACCCTGGCCAAACCCTAACCTGGACGACACTGAGCCAATTGCGCGCCGCCCTATGGGACTCCCAATCGACGGCCAGTTGTGATACAGCCTTGAATCGAACTGATCCACACACATACCTTTACGGTATCTGTGACCAACCGATGCATATCTGTATTCCCAGTCATGTGAAATCCATAGATTAGGGATCCCTTATGTGAACTGTAACTCAGTAAAATCTTTGAAAGTGTTCCATGTTGAGTTTATGTTTTTGTTCAGTATAATAATACCAGTGTGCTGGATATGTTTTCCCAAAGGAAATGACATGCAGTACCAGTCAAAAGTTTGGACGCACCTACTCATTCAAGAGTTGATCTTTATTGTACTATTTTCTACATTGTAGAATAATAGTGAAGACATCAAAACTATGAAATAACACATATGGAATCATGTGGTAACCAAAAAGTGTTAAACAAATCAAAATGTGTTTTATATGTGGATTTAAGTAGCCACACTTTGCCTTGATGACAGCTTTGCACACTCATTCTCTCAATCAGCTTCATGAGGTAGTTTCTTGGAACGCATTCCTTCTTAACGTGTTTGAGCCAATCAGTTGTGAGGTGACAAAGTAGGGGTGGTAGACAGAAGACAGCCCTATTTGGTAAAAGACCAAGTCCATATTATGGTAAGACCAGCTCAAATAAGCAAACGGAAATGTCAGTCCATCATTACTTTTAAGACATGAAGTTTAGTCAATTCGGAAAATTTCAAGAACTTTGAAAGTTTCTTAAAGTGCAGTTTCATCAAGTGCAAACTATCAAGCTCTCTGATGAAACTGGCTCTCATAAGGACTGCCACAGGAAAGGTAGACCCAGAGTTACATCTGCTGCAGAGGACAAGTTCATTAGAGTTAACAGCCTCAGAAATTGCAGCCCAAATAAATGCTTCACAGAGTTCAAGTAACAGACACAGCTCAACATCAACTGTTTAGAAGAGACTGCATGAATCAGGCCTTCATGGTCAATTTGTTACAAGGAAACCATTACTAAAGGTCACCAATAAAAATAAGAGACTTGCTTGGGCCAAGAAACACGAGCAATGAACATTAGATTGGTGGAAATTTGTCCTTTGGTCTGATGAGTCCAAATTTGAGATTTTGGTTCCAACTACTGTTTCTTTGTGAGATGCAGAGTAGGTGAACGGATGATTTCCGCATGTGTGGTTCCCACTGTGAAGCATGGCGGAGGAGGTGTGACGGTGTGGGGGTACTTTGCTGGTGTAGGTGATTTATTTAGAATTGAAGGCACACTTAATCAGCATGGCTACCACAGCATTTTGCAGTGATACGCCATCCCATCTGGTTTGCACTTAGTGGGACAATCATTTGTTTTTCAACAGGATAATGACCCACAACTCACCCCCAGGCTGTGTAAGAGCTATTTGACCAAGGAGAGTGATGGAGAGCTGCATCAGATTATTATTTTTTATTTTTTTTAATCAGATGACCTAGCCACAATCACCCGACGTCATCCCAATTGAGATGGTTTGGGATGAGTTGGACAGCAGAGTGACGGAAAAGCAGCCAACCAGTGCTCAGAATGTGGGGACTCCTTCAAGACTGTTGGAAAAGCATTCCAGTTGAAGCTGGTTGAGAGAATGCCAAGAGTGTGCAAAGCGGTCATCAAGGCAAAGGGTGGCTACTATATAGAATGAAAAATGTATAAAATATTTTGATTTGTTTAACACTTTTTTGGTTACTACATGATTCCATATGTGTTATTTCACATCAAATCACATTTTATTTGTCACATACATATGGTTAGCAGATGTTAATGCAAGTGTAGCGAAATGCTTTTGCTTATGGTTCCGACAGTGCTGTAATATCTAACAAGTTATCTAACAATTCCCCAACGACCTAATACACTCAAATCTAAAAGGGGTGAATGAGAATATGCACATATAAATATATGGATGAGCAATGGCCATGCGGCATAGGCAAGGTGCAATAAATGGTATAAAATACAGTATATACTGTACATATGATATGAGTAATGTAAGATATGTAATCATTATTAAAGTGGCATTGTTTAAAGTGAATAGTGATCCATTTGTTAAAAAGTGGGCAGTGATTTTGATTCCATGTAGGCAGCAGCCTCTCATAGCAATCATAGTGATTGCTGTTAAGCAGTCTGATGGCCTGGAAATAGAAGCTGTTCTTCAGTTTCTCGGTCCCAGCATTTATGCACCTGTACTGACCTCGCCGTATGGATGGTAGCGATGTGAACGGACTGTGGCTCATGTGATTGTTGTCTTTGATTATCTTTTTTGTCTTCCTGTGACATCGGGTGCTATAGGTGTCAAGGAGGGGAGGTAGTTTGCCCCCGGTGATGCATTGTGGAGACCACATCACCCTCTGGAGAGCCTTGCAGTTGAGGGCGGAACAGTTGCCATACCAGGCTGTGATACAGCCTGACAGGATGCTCTCGATTGTGCATCTGTAAAAGTTAGTCAGGGTTTTGGGTGACAAGCCAAATTTCTTCAGCTTCCTAAGGTTGAAGAAGTTATTTTGCGCCTAAATCACCACACTGTGGGTGAACAGGAAGTACAGGAGGGGGCTTAGCACGCACCCTTGTGGGGCCCCAGTGTTGAGGATCAGCGAGGTGGAGATTTTGTTTCTTACCTTCACCACCTAGGGGCAGCCCGTCAGGAAGTCCAGATCCCAATTGAGCACCAGGGCCTCCAGCTTGATGATGGGCTTGGAGGGTACTATGGTGTTGAATGCTAAACTGTAGTCAATGAACAGCATTCTTAAATAGGTATTCCTCTTGTTCAGATGGGATAGGACAGTGTGCAGTGTGAGGGCGATTGCATTGTCTGTGGACCTGTTAGGGCGGTATGCAAACTGAAGTGGGTCTAGGGTGGCCGGTAAGGTGGAGGTGATATGATCCTTGACTAGTCTCTCAAAGCACTTCATGATGGCAGAAGTGAATGCTAAGGTGCGGTAGTCATTTAGTTCAGTTATCTTTGCATTCTTGGGTACAGGAACAATGGTGGCCATCTTGAAGCATGTGGGGACAGCAGACTGGGATAGGGAGTGTTTGAATATGTCCGTAAACACACCAGCCAGCGGATCTGTGTATGCTCTGAGGACGTGGCTAGGAATGCCGTCTGGGCCAGCAGCCTTGCGAGGGTTAATACGTCGAAATGTTTTACTCACGTCGTCCATGGAGAAGGGGGAGGGCACAGTTCTTGTTAGCGGGTCGCGATGGTGGCACTATATTATCCTCAAAGTGAGTAAAGAAGGTGTTTAGTTTGTCTGGAAACATGACGTCGGTGTCCGTGATGTGGATGGTTTTCTTTTTGAAGTCCATAATTTCCTGTAGACCCTGCCACGTATGTCTCGTGTCTGAGCCGTTGAATTGCGACTCCACTTTGTCCCTGTACTGGCATTTTGCTTGTTTGATTGCCTTGCGGAGGGAATAACTACACTGTTTATATTCAGCCATATTCCCAGACCTCTTTCCATGGTAAAATGCAGTGGTACACACTTTCAGTTTTTCACGAATGATGCCATCCATCCACGGTTTCTGGTTAGGGTAGGTTTTAATGGTCACAGTGGGTGCAACATGCACTTCCTTCTAAATTCACTCACCGAGTCAGCGTACAGGTCAATGTTATTCTTTGAGTCTGACCGGAACATATCCCAGTCCAGGTGATCAAATCAATCTTGAAGCGTGGATTCTGATTGGTCAGACCAGCGTTGAATTGTTCTAGTCACCAGTTTGAGTTTCTGCCTATAAGACGGTTGGAGCAAGATGGCGTCGTGGTCGGATTTGCCCAAGGGAGGGCGAGGGAGGGCTTTGTATGCATCGTGGAAGTTAGAGTAGCAGTGGTCGAGTGTAATACTCCCGCGCGTAGTGCATTCAATACGCTGATAGAATTTAGGTGGCTTTCTTCTCATATTAACTTTGTTAAAATCCCCACCTACAATAAATGCAGCCTCAGGATATATGGTTTCCAGTTTACATAGAGTTCATTGAAGTTCCTTGAGGGCCATCTTGGTGTCTGCTTGAGGGGGAATGTACACAACTGTGATGATATCTGATGAGAATTCACTTGGAAGGTAATATGGCCACCATTTGATTGTGAGGAATTCTGAGTTGGGTGAGAAGAAGGACTTGAGTCCCTGTATGTTGTTATGATTACACCATGAGTCGTTAATCATGAAGCATACACCCTTCCTCTTCCCGGTGGCTGAACAACAACATATCCAACAACATATCCCGAGAGAGCCATGTTTCCGTGAAACAGAGAATGTTACAATCTCTGCTGTCTCTCTGGAAGGCAACCTTTGCTCGAATTTCGTCTACCTTGTTGTCAAGAGACTGGACATTGGCGAGTAGTTTACTCGGGAGCGGTGGGTGATGAGCACGTCTACGGAGCCTGAACAGGAGGCCGCTCCGTCTGCCTCGTCTGTGGCGCTATTGTCTTGGCTTCTGGGATTAGATCCATTGTCCTGGGTGGTAGTCCAAACAGAGGATCCGCTTAGAGAAAGTCGTATTCCTGGTCGTAATGTTGGCAAGTTGACGTTGCTCTTATATCCAATAGTTCTTCCCGGCTGAAGTTAATGAGACTTAAAATGTCCTTTCTTAAAATGTAAGAAATAATAGAATAAATAATAATGTAGAAAATAGTAAAAAATAAAGAAAAATCCTTGAATGAGTAGGTATTTCCAAACTTTTGACTGGTACTGTATACGTATAATTGAAAATATTTCCATCCCTCAATAACTAATTGTAATGGTAAGACTATCTTTTAAATCAATATTTCCACGGAATTCATAAGATGTACATACAGTTGAGGTGAGTAATGTACTTCTGTATGACAAGTCTCCAGTTAGGACAGCATCATGGTTTCTACATTCCATATGCAAATCAATAACTTGTCAAGGTCCTGGTGAGGGCATGCATTCGATGCCAGAGACTCCATCACAGTGTGGTAATCATAACTCTATGACTAGTTTGTCTGCTCACATTAACACAGTTAAACAATAAACTGTTTTAATATAGTCTGCAAGAGGCAAACGCCATTAGCTACAAGTTGTTATGAATGTGTGACAGAGCGACAAAGTTAATCCAATTCAATGACCTGTATGTCTTATTTTATTTCTACTGGCTCATCTTCTATGTCCAGCTGTATCGCTCAGTAACATGTCCTGTTTGTCACATACTACCTCCCAGCTAGACTAAGAATTCAAGTGTGCATATCATTAACGACTATGCTGTGACTGGGCTGGTCATTTGCATGTGAATTACAGAGGTCACCTTCACAATCCTCTTGGATTTATTGCTAGGGGTCATACTGTAGGTCAACCACGACTGTCTGGAAGCACATCCACAAGAGGGCAAATTATTCAATTTAGGTTGAGAAGTTACCAATATGACTTAAAAAAACATGGGTTTGCTTTTAGTGTAATGTGTAGGGACAAGAACTTGCTGCCTGGGAAAATAGGTGCCACCCACGAGCAAATCTTTAGAAATAGCATCCATGCTTCTCCGAACCAACCCATTATAATTCATACTGCACCCCTCAAGGAAAGCTGGGCTAATCTACGTCATTCTGTCAGGATGAAATCATGCAGTTAAGGCTCTATTGATGTTGTGTAACTAAGATCTGGAATAAGTAATATTGGTCCTGTTGCTTATAAGATCTTGCACTATAGAAGCATAAGAAAACCCATCTGTGCTGACTCACTCCATACAGCTCTTAAGTCAATGTCAAGATCACATACACATATATTGTTACGCGGGGCAGAGCAGGTGAACCCAAGTGCACACTCAGACGAGGAGACAGAGATAAGGTAACTAAGGTATTTATTGAAAAGCATATAGGACATGGGGTGCAGGCCAGGGGAAGCTCGGGCAGGTAACAGGGAACCAGGAACTGACCCTGAGGCAAGGGGAGTAGGGGCAGGGTAAGCAGGTCCAGAGCGGAATCCAAGGAAGCAGTAGAATGGGGGTCCGGGGTAGGGAAGCAGGACTGAGGAGACGAGGGACTGGAGACAGGGACCAGAAACAGAGCGGACGGAACTGTAGGAGAGAGAAAATCAGCATCAAGCTAGGGAAAACAGGCGCAACAGGATAACAAGATCTATAAAAGGAACAAACGGCTTGAACCGCAGACTGACTTAGCAGAGGCTACGAACTGGTAGCGTGGAAGTGGCAGGGCAGAGTATTTGTAGATGCCTTGATTATAGAACAGGTTGCAGCTGGTGGGGATCTGCTCTGCCTCCAGCACACCTGTCTCCACTCACACAATCACATACACACACACAGAGAGAGAGAGGGCGAGAGCACTGGGGAGTGGCGGCAGGTTAAGGAGACAGGATGAGAAGTAGAGGGTGTGGCAGGTGCAGATGTAATATATAGAATAACTTAGAACACAATGCTCATATAGCTGCATATACTTGCTATTGTACATCACAACTTTAAGCTGCTCTTTTTGTGGTTATCCATAGACATGGTGACAATCCTTTGTGCTGGCTTCACAGTTGCATCTTAACCAAATTTTGGTTCGACCAATCCTTTCACAAATGTACCACCTTCTTTCAAGAGTCTTACCCGAGCTCCACTAGCTTCAATAAGACTCTTTCTAGGTTTAAGCAGGGCTGCCAGCCGAACACATACTCATCTATTTCTCTGTCTGACAATACCTCACTGATTTATGCTACAAAGTGCATCACACTGGAATCTCGGACAGCCTTGTGCATAGCTGAAGGGATTCCAATATTTTCGTTAAAATCTGCAGAGAGATCTATTCAGCATTTGCTAATAGCTATGTTTCATTTAAACCGACTGTATGGGTAAGGCCCGGCCTTTGAAGCACATTTGTAATCCTCCCAACATGGCAAAGGTTCACTCAATTGAGAATAATAATGACTTTAGCCATGACCTTCTGTTTAATACAGTGGACTGATAGCCATGACCTTCTGTTTAATACACTGGACTGATGCCAACACTATGGCTAGTAAACACGTCAACATTTCCAGTGATAATGTTACTAAAGGGTAGTTGAATGAACTCAAGGCACTATGTAGAAGTAGCTTTCTCTATCTCTCAATTCTTGTATGTTTAAGTGTGTTGGGCTAATTGTGCGGACAGATGAAGTATTGCTGTTCCATACATACATAACCATTGACCCTTGGTAGAAGCACTTCAGGACACAGTGTAAATATGCACAGACAAATCTTCAATCGGAAACAGTGTTAATAGCAAATATAAAGTATTTAAGCAGCTTCAGGGCATTTTTATATTGTAATAATTAATGTTCTTTTGCCACCGTAATTTAGGAGTGTCAGAAGCTTAATTTAAATCCCACTCAATTTATGCTGAACTTCATCTTCATTATTTTCTCATTGCTGGCAACTTGTTTACCAGTGATTACAATTTTTAGGAGCAATGAAAGCTTCCAGTTATGCTGAACGCTGGACAAGGCACCTTCCTAAGGATATTTTCATATGTTGAAATTGTACAACTATAAATCCCAATGTTTAATCACATCTTTAGTGCTATTGTAAGTGTATATGGGCATGTTAGGACTAACAACTTATAACAGTAAGTGCTGTGGTTTATTTATGTCGTTCCATTAGAAGAATGGTAATTTGTAATCCAAATTGATACAGCAGTTGCTGTAACACAACGTCGGACTATGGAAAACATTTGGAAAACTTAGATTTTTTTATTCATTAGCTCCAAAATTGGCTGCAGTGAGACGCTGGTGGATATAGTGTAATTAACAACACAATTACAGGGTCAATCAACACCTATTAGTGTTAGGTGGCAATCACTCTGAGCAGGGGCAGATCATTTCCAGTGACAGGGGAAGCTGCAGAGGAAGAAACATATACAATACATCAATCAATTCAATTTATTATCATATAATTATTTAGAAATATCATCACTGCAATGGGATAATATACCATACAATACCATAGAAATGTTGTGATATTGCTGAACTCTGGGGTTGGTATTCTCCTTCTGACATAATTCAATATGTGTACTCAGTTGTGATTAATTAAGATGGAAATATCTATAATATATCTGATTGGTAATAACGGTCTCTGGAGACTGGGTTTCTGCTTGATGACTGTCATTGACTCAGGGAAATTGATTACCTGAAGTCCATTGGTTTCTATGCAGTCTTCTACTGCCCCAAGCCCACTGTGAGAGGCTTGTCTCATAAAGACTACATTTTGTATTAGTTTATACATTTGAGAGAGTTGATGACGTGATCTAAAAAAAGGACATTGTCTATCTGTTTTACTTATTTAGAACAGTTTAGAACACACATTGAGCCATACAACATCATTCACTTTAATAATGTCGCTCCACAGTTTGGAAAAATAAATAACTCTATGTTATTGCTCCAAAATAAATCCCATTGTAGACCCTCTTGAATCTAAATGATGATCTTTTTCCATCACTGTGGATTACGTGATAGTGCAGGGGAAGATTCTTTGCTCAGTGGGGTTAACCAGATTATTATCTGTGAAGGCGTTGAAGGTGACTCATTTAACCCCTGGTGGGGGATAATCTGTCTGGATCCAGTTGGCTGTTAGGGTAGCCTGCACCCCAAGATAAGAACCAGAGGGCCCAGGAAAATAACTTAAGCACTCCGGTTTGTGAGGATTTGGAGGTTGAGACACTATGGCATACAGTATTTGGTGAACCGGTAAGAGTACAGAAGGAAAATGTAACTCTCTCAACAACATCACATTATTTTCTCTGTGCAGGGCGATTTTTCTACATCGTGGAAATCTAGACAAACACCTTCATTTTATGGGGTTAGTTTATGTCGTGGACTTACAGACAGAGCAGTGCCCTGGTGATTCCAATGTAATTGCATATTCAAGTTTTAGAGTTGTGTTTTTTAGGGGGAGACTCGTGTTCGGCTGTTATCAAAAAATTTGAAGCAGAGAAGTGCGTGGGCATCAAAGATAAACCCAGGCAGGGCTGCCTTCTTTGCCTCTGCTCTACCAGCATAATGTCAATGCCAGATGAATATAACACAAACCAACCTGCATCTACAGATTACACTCAGCAACACTGATAGCACTGTCTAACACTGAGAGTATTGCTATCCTATTCAAAAATGCATTATGGGATTTATTTTCTGGGGCCTGAATGGAGAGGTAATGCATTATCTAGTGGAAAAACACTGGTTGTTATCAAAGCATTGCCAGGTGCACTGTATGGGGAGATGTGTTTACATCCTGCTTGAAATTAGTAAGAAATTTGCTTCGCAATGCAAACACTGTTAACGATAGACTTCTAATTAAATGAGGAGACTGTTGATAATACAAACGGATCTAAGGAGTAATTGGTGTTACACCATATAAATGCACAAGGTGCATCCAACATTATATTAATATTCAGGTCCAGGAAACTCCTGGAAGTAGGGGTGCTGAGGGTGCCCCACCCCCTGATTAAAACAAAGAAAGAAACAAAAGAGTGAACTAGCAGCATAGAGAAGACCAGCAAGGAGGCCCTCCTCAGCATCATGTAGACATGCCCACACTGTGAGCCTTCCTATGAATGGAATAGTTAGCCACACGTTGGCAAGCATCCGGCAAGCAACCTTCCCCTGTTAGCAGCAACAGCTTTCACAGGCTCATAATCGTTACAACTACAGAAGGTAACCCATTTCATTACTTTGATAAATTTGATTAACATAATTTATGTAAACTGACATTATTTGTTGCTTGTTTTCTACTCTACATATACAAAAGTACGCTACCGTTCAAAAGTTTGGGGTAACTTAGAAATGACATTTTTTGTCCATTAAAATAACATCAAATTGATCAGGAATACAGTGTAGAAATTGTTAATGTTGTAAATGACTATTGTAGCTTGTAGCTAATTTTTAATGGGATATCTAATTAGGTGTACAGAGGCCCATCAACAGCAACCATCACTCCTGTGTTCCAATGGCACGTTGTGTTAGATAATCTAAGTTTATAATTTTAAAAGGCTAATTGATCATTAGAAAACCCCTTTGAAATTATGTTAGCACAGCTGAAAATTGTTGTCCTGATTAAAACTGGCCTTCTTTAGACTAGTTGAGTATCTGGAGCATCAGTATTTGTGGGTTCGATTACATCCTCAAAATGGCCAGAAACAAATAACTTTATTCTGAAACAGTCTATTATTTTTCAGAGAAATGAAGGCTATTCCATGCGAGAAATTTCCAAGAAACTGAAGATCTGGTACAATGCTGTGAACTACTCCCGTCATAGAACAGCGCAAACTGGCTCTAACCAGAATGGAAAGAGTAGTGGGAGGCCCCGGTGCACAACTGAACAAGAGGAAAAGTACATTAGTGTTTAGTTTGAGAAACAGACGCCTCACAAGTCCTCAACTGGCAGCTTCATTAAATAGTACCCGCAAAACACCAGTCTCAACGTCAACAGTGAAGAGGCGACTCCGGTATGCTGGCCTTCTAGTCAGAGTTGCAAAGAATAACCATGTATGCCTATGTAGATATTCCATGAAAAATCTTCTGTTTCCAGCTACAGTAGTCATTTATAACACACACTGTATTTCTGATCAATTTGATGTTATTTTAATGGACAATAAAATGTGCTTTTCTTTCAAAAACATGGAAATATCTAAGTGACCCCAAACTTTTGAACGGTAGTGTATGTGGACGCTACTTCAAATGAGTGGATTTGGTTATTTAAGCCTCACCCATTGCGGACAGGTGTATACAATTGAGTACACAGCCATGCAATCTCCATAGACAAACATTGGCGGTCTCCATGGCTGAGCAGCCGCATAAAATAATAAGATCACCATGCGTAATGTCAAGCGTTGGCTGGAGTGTAAAGGTTGCCGCCATTGGACTATGGAGCAGTGGAAACACGTTCCCCCGGAGTGATGAGTCATGCTTCACCATTTAGCTTTCCGACAGACAAATCTGGGTTTGGAGAAAGTTACCTGTCTGAATGCAAAGTGCCAACTGTGAAGTCTGGGGAAGGAGGAATAATGTTCTGGGACTGTTTTTCTTGGTTTGGGCTAGGCTCCTTAGTATCAGCGAAGGGAAATCTTCACGCAAAAACATTCCAGACAATTCTGTGCTTTATTTAATTTTTATTTAACTTGGCAAGTCATTTAACAACAAATTATTATTTACAATGATGGCCTACCCAGGCAAAACCCTAACCCGGACAACGCTGGACCAATAGTGCGCCACGCTATGGGACTCCCAATCACAGCCGGTTCAGATACAGCCTAGAATCGAACCAGGGTCTGTACTAAAGCCCCTAGCACTGAGATGCAGTGCCTTAGACCGCTTCGCCACTCGGGAGCCCAACATGTATTGCTAAATAAAAAGGTTAAGGAAATACAGGCAGGCACTGCATTACTACAAAACAAAACAGTGCGATCAATCAAGCATGGTGGTCTTGTATGTATAAAAGCAAAGCTTGTTTCCATAAAATAAAATAAAAATCCAATACTTTATATTTTATGCAGTACAAATCACATTATTGTGGGAGCACCCCCTCTAAGAGTATTAATTAGGATGTTGGAGATGATTTGAATCCTAAGCAACCCACATGCACATTGTTTGAAGTACAATAGACAAACATAGCTTCTGTAGTAGGTCAAAGCTGTGTGCTGGAAAACCTTGGTAGAACATGGGTAGAGCAGGCATTGTGTTGCTCATGTGAATTTAATTTATTTTTCAGACCATTGCCTACTTCTCACTTAAAACATAGTTTTGTGTTTTGAATATATTAAACTGCTCGATGGATGGTTCTTAGAACTGCAAAGTCCTTCTGACAACCAATGCCAAATGCATAATTACACACAATCAAAACCTTCAAGTGAACTTTACTATCATTATCTGAAGACTGATAGTTTTTATCAAAGATTCTATGTAATTAGTTATTACACGATCAACTGATTAGTCACGTAACTAATTAACTAGGAAGTCAGGGCACCAAGGAAAAATATTCAGATTACAAAGTTATCATTTCCTAAAATAACTTTTCAGATATTTTATCTGATCAATTAGTCTTCGAATTAAATTATTTATTTACTTTACCTCAAGTTAGTCTCATTCCAAACGTCGTAAATTGTTGGTTATCTGCACAAACCCAGTCTTCACTATGAGTCATCCATACATCAATTGTCTTAAATCATTTATTTATTACTAACTAAGTAATTCACAAAAATGCATACAAACAAACAAACAAGGTAAATGTGGTTACATGAAATGATAGGAGAATGTTCCCTAGTGGGCTAAACCGGCATGGCGGCTTGTTAGACAAAAGGGGAAGTGGGGGTCGACTAAGAAGTCACTGCAGAGTGATAATTATAACAATTGAAATGCTAATCCTTTGCACATGAACGCTCACTCATTCGGGAACAATTGCAATCAATATATATATTTACGCTAGGTGTATCGTCTTGATCGCTGGTGAAAAGTTCATTTATTTTTTAGAATTGTCCGTCTCTCTCCCTCTCTCTCTCGGTTGTGGTTAGAGGGGATTGTTCAGAGTGACATTCGTTATAGAATGGATGTTTCGCCGGTTGATGTTCTTCGTGTTCAATGATACCGAATTCCTAGCTGCAGACTAGTAATTAAAATCAAAGACTTGTTCTTATTCTTTCGGTATCGATAGTCTAAGAGTTTAACCACGTGGTATGGTTAAAAGATTCAGCAATGGTCTACAACCTTTGTCCTCCTAATGGAGAAAAACATGGTCTGCAACCTTTAGCCATCTCGTAATTGAGGTAAGCTCGGTCTGCTGATCGAAAACCCGAGTGGGGTTTTTATTTGGAATGGTAGAAAAGGCTGTCTCGGGATGTCTGACCATAACTGGGCTCAGGGGCGGTCCTCTGATTTAGTTCAAATCAAATTCCTTTTTGAGTTTTCCTTCATTAAACAGTCCAAAATCGCATTGTAAAATTGTGTAAACGGATTCATACAAACTCATTCATCTCATACAACAATTAGATGTAAACCTTATATCTGGGGCTATTATATAAACAGTGTTATGGTAATGTGGCCACACCGTCTCCCATGAGCTTTCCCAAGTTGTGACAAACGGACCAGTTCGTAGCTGGATTCTTCACCGATCTTTTATACTTTCTCCGGAACATGAAATTTGTTCATACCTCAAGTTCTGTGAAGTGGAAGGATTTCCTTTGTTCTCCATGAAAATCTACTCTCTCTCTACTATGTGGCCATATGGCAGGAGAGGGGGATGGGCTTGCTATACCCAAAGAGGCCAGCGTCATGACACTAGTTTCCATCAAACTATCAGATATGAAGATAAGACCCAGATGCAGACCACATCGGATAATGAATAGTTTAAACATCCCAAAGGGGCAGGCAAATAGACAGGTCAAGGCAGGCAGGGGTCAATAGTCCAGAGAAGTGGGGGAAAGGTACAGTACAGCAGGCAGGCTCAGGTCAGGCAGAGGTCGGTAATCCAGAAGTTGGGTAAAGGTACAGGACGGCAGGCAGGCTCAGGGGCAGGCAGAGTGGTCAGGCAGGCGGGATCAGAGACAGGACAAGCAAGGCAATGGTCAAAACCAGGAGTGCGAGGAAAACGAGAGCCTGGGGAAAAGCAGGAGCTGAGACAAACCGCGGCTGGTTTGAACAAACAAGATGAACTGGCACAGACAGACAGAAAATACTGGTATAAATACCCAAGGGATAATGGAGATGATGGGCGACACCTAGAGGGGGGTGGAGGCAATCACAAAGACAGGTGAAACAGATCAGGGTGTGACACAAACCTTATCTTGTTAAATCCCTACAGTGGCGCTGACACATCACACTAGCAGTCAGATATGTACCCAAAGCAAAGCTAGTTGCCTAGCACTATTCCAGGTGCCACTCTTCTGTATTAGCAGCTCTGAGCCCCTCTGAAGCGAGGGTCCCTTTAGACCTGGCAGGCATTTAAAGCAGTCCTAACAGCTAGCTAATGAGAGGCGCCAGCACAGACATACGCCTCATTTTGACACCTGCCTTACCTTACAGCAACACTTCTGAGAATTAATCTCCTACACACACATTTTTTATTTATTTATTGGGTTTTAATGCTGCCAGCCATCACCTGCCTGGCTGCACTAAGACAGTGGTGAGAAGAGTGGTGAAGGCTGGTAAGGAGGAGACTCTGCAGTCATTTGCTCTGAGTGCTGTGGGTTTGATGTCATTGGAACAATTATATAATTAAAGCTGAAGCCTTGGCATTTGCATTTCTAACCCAAAAAATCCTGCATGCCTGTCATTGACATCAGTGCTTCACACAAATGTTTGATCTATGCAGGTATATCTACATGTATTATTCAGCCCATAAAGAATAACAGTTTGGCCTATTACATAATGAAAGTTAACCTATTCCACTTCCCTCCCGCACAGGAAAGCTCTGAATTACACCACACTCCAAAACAACACTGTCTCATTCAATACAACTGAACTTCTGATTCACCTGTATGTGTCATCTCTACTCATAATCAAAATGTTAAATGAAAGAGCAGGCTTTGAGCATCTCTCATACCCTCCAGGCATCTCACACTGACCATGACCCTGTCTCTGGTTGGAATAGAGATATCATCTCCTCATTTAGGGAATAAACACAAACATTTACCTCTCACCTGCCTTCTGTCTTTATCCATTATACCAGCTGAAAGATGTGTTTTAAAGTATTCTGGATGGAATAAGATAGCAAATAATAGTACTTAATTTTTATTCATCGTTGCAAAGAATGGCATCTTTGGCCCTGAAACCAATGATAAAGTCAAGAACCGGCCAATATCAAAGGATAACTTATATATATTTTCATCAATTAAAAAATGTAAGTATATTATCAAAGTGATACTGGATATACCAGTGATGTGTGTGGGTAGTCTATGTGGGCAGAAAACGTTTGAGGAGGAAAGATTTACATTTTCTCTAAGCACATCTTTTAGTTACCATTTCCCCAGTGTTCAATCCCTTGAACACTCCAGAGCAGTCCTCACTTACACATGTCCAATCTCTCTGAAGGTAAATTAAATCAAAATGCGAACAAGCGGATGAACCAAACATTACACAAATGTATGTATTTGCATTTTTCCAGACAAGGTTAATCAATACTACTCATACAGTATGGCTCAATTCCTCATTACACTCCCATGTAGCTGTCAGAGGAAAGCTTTTTCCCTTTCCTCGGCCTCTTTCTGCGAAGCATGCAGCTGAATCCCCAGCTCTGCCTCAGCCGCCTCAGATGAGCATGATCTAAAGCCTGTCTGGGCCGCTAAGAGAGAGTGCATGTGCTGTGTGCTAATTCCCAGTCCACAAAGCTCCACTTCAAAAGTATGAACTCATCAGGGAGAGAAAGGCAAAACTGGTCCCCTTCTCCTTTTCAATTCCAGCCCTAATGAAAAAATGTACACCTGGAAATGGAGGCTTTATGTATGAGGGGGGAGAGCCAGCTAATGGTACTCAATACTTAATAAGGTGTGTGTGTCTGTGTGCATGTATGCGTGCGTGCATGTGTGTGTGTTCGAGAGGGAGTAAGAGAGTGTTTGTTTGGTGGGTGGATGAGAGAACTGTATATAAAAGCAAATCCAAGATGCAATGAGAACCATAGTGAAACCCAAATTGGGAGATGGGTCAATTTCAAAACCTCAAAATGAATATAGTCAATGTGGGTGGTATATGAAAAAAAAATATGCATGGTTATCTGTGAGCGAAGTGGACAGGAGCCAGACATTTTACCTAGAACCTATAAAGTTTAGAAGGTGGAGAACTTGGTAGTAGACTGCATTTCATATTTATTCATCCTTTGTTTAGTATTTTCTTGAACATAGTGCTTATCCCCTTTTTGTGTGAATACGCATTTGTTGAGTAAACAACAAATTGAGCAATTCTGACATAATCCTATTGTTCTTTTCTCCACAGAGACTCAATTAGACAAACCTGTGTAAATTTATTCTGGTGTGCGAACATAAGTCATGTTTGATGATTGAGAGGAAGTATTGTATGATAATGTAATTACAAGTTTCAAGCTAACAGACATAGATGGCTTAAGTGTATTAACAAGACCAGCACCATATTAGCAGAGATTTTCAAGACATTCTGTGACACTGTCATTGACTGCATAGATACTGAACAGCGTGAGACCACATATCACTGATAACAGAGATTTAGTCACAGTTTCCCCTTATCTTATCACACGGCTGCTTCTGTTAATCAACTACACTTATCAACTCTACTTGAAGAAAAAGTTAGAAAAGTCTTCATTCTGGAAGTAATTGACAGGAAGATTATACCGACAACTGAAAACACCTGTTCTCGGCATTCACTCCTCTAACACTTCAGTTAGGAGAGACTGCAATGATTCAGGCACAGATAAGGTGTTTGGCGAAATGGGAGGACATAGATAATTATATTTGTCTTGGTGGAAGGCTTTTCATACCATTAATATTTATCCTAACATCAGTCACTTTTTATGTATATACTGTACTGTACCAGTCAAAAGTTTGGACACATCTACTCATTCAAGGGTTTTTCTTTATTTTTATTATTTTCTACTTTGTAGAATAATTTGGAACCACGTAGTAACCTAAAACGTGCTAAACAAATCTAAATATAATCTTCAAAGTAGCCACCCTTTGCCTTGATGACAACTTTACACAATCATGCCATTCTCTCAATCAGCTTCACCTGGAATGCTTTTCCAACAGTCCTGAAGGAGTTCCCACATATGCTGAGCACTTGTTGGCTGCTTTTTCTTTACTCTGCAGTCCAACTCATCCCAAACCATCTCAATTGGGTTGTCAGGTGATTGTAGAGGCCAGGTCATCTGATGCAGCTCTCCATCACTCTCCTTCTTGGTCAAATATACCTTAAATAGGCTGGAGGTGTGTCTGGTCATTGTCCTGTTGAAAAACAAATTACAGTCCCACTCAGCGCAAACCAGATGGGATGGTGTATCGCTGCAGAATGCTATAGTAGCTGTGTTGGTTAATGTGCCTTGAATTCTGAAAAATCACTGACACTGTTACCAGCAAAGCATCCCCACACCATCACACCTCCTCCATGCTTAACGGTGGGAACCATACATGCAGAGATCATCCGTTCACCTACTCTGTATCTTACAAAGACACGGTGGTCTAATGTCCATTGCTCATGTTTCTTGGCCCAAGCAAGTCTCTTCTTATTATTGGTGTCCTTTAGCAGTGGTTTATTTGCAGGAAAAAGAGGATGAAGGCCTGATTCACGCAGTCTCCTCTGAACAGTTGATGTTGAGATGTGTCTGTTACTTGAACTCTGTGAAGCATTCATTTGGGCTGCAATTTCTGAGGCTGTTAACTCTAATGAACTTATTCTCTGCAGCAGAGGTAACTCTGGGTTTTCCTTTCCTGTGGCAGTCCTCATGAGAGCCAGTTCCATCATAGTGCTTGATGGTTTTTGCAACTGCACTTGAAGAGACTTTCAAAGTTCTTGAAATTTTCCAGATTGACTGACCTTCATGTCGTAAAGTAATGATGGACTGTCATTTCTCTTTGCTTATTTGAGCTGTTCTTGGCATAATATTGACTTGGTCTTTACCAAATAGGGCTATCTTCTGTATACCACCCCTACCTTGTCACAACATAACTGATTAGCTCAAACGCATTAAGAATAAATACATTCCACAAATTCAATTTTATCAATGCACACCTGTTAATTGAAATGCATTCCAAGTGACTACCTCATGAAGCTGGTTGAGATAATGCCAAGAGTGTGAAAAGCTGTCATCATGGCAAAGTGTGGCTACTTTGAAGAATCTCAAATATAAAATATTTTACACTGTCTTGGTTACTACATGACTCCTTATGTGTTATTTCATAGTTTTGATGTCTTCACTATTATTATACAATGTAGAACATTTTTAAAATAAAGAAAAACCCTTGAATGAGTAGGTGTGCCCAAACATTTGACTGGTACTGTACCTAGTTCAACCCCTCCAGTACATTGAGTATGGTACTGGCACTGACCTGTATTTAGCTGCATTCTCCTGTTTCTGTATCTTATGTTGTATCTCTTGTAGGTTTATATTCTATTTTTTACTATCTGTATTATTACTTTTATTGCAGCACTGTTTGGAAACAACTCGCAAGTAAGAATTTCACTGTTCTGTTCACACCTGTTGTATCCTGTGCCTGTAGTAAATAAACTCTGAAACTTGAAAGATAGCCAACCCCTGTCAACAGCACTAATGGCTTCTTCTAAGGATATTCCTTAATGGAAAAAACACCGTTTGTAAGATATACACCAACAAAAACTAAAACAATGCATCAATGCATTAATATTACAATTCTGCATTCCGTGACATTTTCACATGTGCAAATAGCACTTGTTTCTATGATACTGTATAGTGCTCTAGGAATATCTTTGCCTTCTAAACAACAGCTCAGGCATATTGGAGGCAACATAAAAATGTTCACCAGTGAAATTGTGTTGTGCTGACATGTAATTTACATATGCAGTCATAGCCTTTAAGATTTAATGCTGGCATTATTATTCTGAGCTGATGAAGCATTTGTTATTCAAGGGACGATTCATAGGTACAATAGAAAGTGATTTGAAAGCCCCTTCAGAAATGTGTGTGTGTGTGTGTGTGTGTGTGATCAGCAGTTTTTTCTCTGCTTCTAAATTATAAGCAACGCTTCTTCTTCTGTCACAGCACAATGAAACATTCATAACCTACACCTTTCCATTGTTAGTCCTCAGAGGAATTTGAAGTCATGTCTGAGGACTAGGACAAGGTAATTACCTGGGGAACCAAACAACGCAGAGTAAACACAAACACACTTTTTTATGAATCATTACTTCCTTCAGGAAATGTACACAGCCTTTTATGTTTCAAATATCAAGTCCATTAAGTAATTCACAAGGCTAGAAAAGTGATGTGTTTTCAGAAAAGGTCAGGCTTCATATTACGAGAGCTTGGGATTAAGGTTCTATCTGCAAAAAGATGATTCTGAGATAAATGGCTTGATGGTATCAGTAATTTGTATATTGCATTATTTTGAACATAACATTAATTGGGGGCATTTAGAGTACTATATAGGTAGAGAACATTGAACAAGGCTATGCCATATAACTAAAGTTTTACAAAAATGCAGATAGGACCTTATAGTCCCAAGCACTCAATTATACAAAGAGCCAAAGTCAGATTTCTGTTACAGACTTTGTCAAAAGCTAAACATTTGCTTCCTGTTTCCTGACAGTTTTCAGGCGCAAATCCATAATTATCACTTTTGTGATCATTTCTGTCCTTTTATATTTTATAGAGAATTTCAGAATTATGAGGTTCTTGAATAAGAGCTAAGTACAATCTAATTATTGTGATCTAAAATAGAAACGTTAAATGGAAAAAGGCCATGGTACCTATCAAAAGGTTCTCATAATCTGCCAAACACTTATATCCACAGATGTAGGATCTTAATTTGAGCCAGTTTTCAACAGCAAGAAAACAATCTTGCAGCTATAGGAAACGTGAAATTATTATGTAGATTATAATTGATGGACATTTTTGTAAGGGTTAATATATTTTTCTTAATGGAAAAACAATTCTGAAATTTTAGTGGAAATTACAAAATTCAGAAGCCTTTTTAAACCTCAAAGATATTACAGGTTTTACATTTCTTGCAATACAGTAGCGTTTTCCTGCAACAGGGTGATCAAATCTATGTGTTACATTACTGCTCCTGAAATTAACCTGTACACTGAGCTTTTCTGTATTGAATCATCAGAAAAACCAATCTGAAAAATGCATCTCTCAGTGAGTGAAAAAGGACACATGGCTCTCAGTAGCTTCCCCTATTGTTTAAGGTGGACTGATGTACCATAGCAGTTATCAAGCAGAGTGTGCTAAAGCCATGTCATAACATAGGTCAAGCTATGTTCACTTGTTTAAATAATCATACATATTATGGATTTTAAAGATTTAGGTACATGTAAGTGTCTTATATCGGCTGAAAGCTTAAATTCTTGTTAATTTAACTGCACTGTCCAATTTACAGTTGCGATTACAGCGAAAACATGCCATGCGATTGTTTGAGGATGGCGCCCCACATCAAAATATGTTTCCACCGGCACAGGTTTCATACATTTACATATAATGATTAGATATTCACTTACTTTTAGAAAATCTTCCTCTGATTTGTCATCCAAAGGGTCCCAGCTATAACATGTAGAGTCGTTTTGTTAGATAAAATCCTTCTTTATATCCCAAAAAGTAAGTTTAGTTGGCGCCATTGATGTGAGTAATCCACTCGTTCAACATACAGAGAAAGGAATCCGAAAATCTACCCATAAACATTGGTTCAACAAGTCAAAATACGTTTCTATTTACTCCTCTGATACCCTAAAATGTAATCAAACCATAATATTTATTTTGGAAAGACGTTTGTTCAATAGGAAACAATAGGAAACATAGCAAACAGCAAACACGAATTTCCAAGACTGTGTCCTTCTACTAAAACTGATATTTCTTATTCGTTTTTTAAAGTTACAAGCCTGAAACCTTGAACATAGACTGCTGACACCCTGTGGAAGTTATAGGAATTGCATCCAGGGAGCAAATTTTCAATATGACCTTATTCTTGCCATTCTAAGAGGGTAGTCGTTCTCAAATAAATATTTCCGGTTGGTTTTTCATTGGATTTTCTCCTACCATATATATTGTGTTATATTCTCCTACATTATTTTAACATTTCTACAAATTTCAAAGTGTTTTCTTTCCAATTGTACCAATTATATGCATATCCTGGCTTCAGGGCCTGAGCTACAGGCAGTTTAATTTGGGCACATCATTCAGACAGGAAGTGAAGAAAAAAGGGGCCATGGCTCTCAGTAGCTTCCCCTATTGTTTAAGGTGGACTGATGTACCATAGCAGTTATCAAAGCAGAGTGCTAAAGCCAAGTCATAACATAGGTCAAGTTATGTTCACTTGTTTAAATAACATTCCCAACAGGATTGTAGCATCACTTAATAAAAAGCTTTGCTTTTGATTTTATAATGACAGGAATGTATTGACTGGTGCTGAGTGGGCATTTGTATTGTTTTTCAGGCTAAGTAGTTTCTGTTACAGTGTTACTCGGATCTTTCACTAGCTCACTTATCTCCAAGGCACTGACTGGTGCATATGACAGAAAACAAATGATCTACATTTCTGGTCATCTTCAATTACTTATCCATTGATTCATACACTGTTTCAGATCACACTGGGCGCAAACTGGTCGAATCAACGTTGTTGCAACATAATATGTCAACGTATTGTGAAGTGGAATCTACATGGAAAATACATTGGATTTGAAAACGTATGTTTTGAGGGTGAAATTTCAATCATCGGATTATGTCATCATGGTAACTACATTTCAACATAGACAAACCTTGTATAAAATACGTTGAATTTGTACCTTTAAAACAATGTCAGATTTCAATGTTATATCCACTATCAGAAAAAAAAGTCTAGACATCACCTCCTTCTGGAAAATGTACAGTATCACCTACAGCTATCTTTTGTTCTCCCATCCAGGGATTTTACCAAGCTTAGCTATAATATTTGTCACTGACTATCACAATTGTGCTATCATGAGAATGATTTGAGTGATCGCCACTTAAAAACTACATTGAGAAAAACACCACCAAAGTGTTGGTCCCATGTTTCATGAGCTGAAATAAAATATCCCAAAACTGTTCGATAGGCACAAACAGCTTATTTCTCTCAAATGTTGTGCACACATTTGTTTACATCCCTGTTAGTGACCATTTCTGCTTTGTCAAGATAATCCATCCACCTGACAAGTGTGGCAAATTAAGGAGCTCATTAAAACAGCATGATAATTACACAGATGCACCTTGTGCTGGGGAATATAAAAGGCCATTCTAAAATGTTGCATTTTGTCACACAACACAATACCACAGATGTCTCAAGTTTTGAGGGAGCGTGCAGTTGGCATGTTAACTGCAGTAATGTCAACCAGAACTGTTGCCAGATCATTTTATGGTAATAAGCCGCCTCCAATGTCAATAAGCCGCCTCCAATGTTGTTTTTAATAATTTGGCAGAGTACCACTGACTTCACAACCGCAGACAATGTGTATCCACTCCAGCCCAGAACTTCCACATCCGGCTTCCTCACCTGTGGGATCGTCGTAGACCAGCCACCCGGAGAGCAGATGAAACTGTTGGTTTGCACAACCAAAGATTTCTGCACAAACTGTCAGAAATGTTCTTAGGGAAGCTAATCTGTGTCCTCTTCATCCTCACTAGGGTCTTGACCTGACTACAGTTCAGCATAGTAACCGACTTCAGTTGGCAAATGCTCACCTTTGACGTCCACTGGCACGCTGGAGAAGTGTGCTCTTCACAGATGAATCCCAGTTTCAACTGTACCGGGCAGATGAAAGATAGCGTGTATTGCGTCGTGTATGCAAGAGATTTGCTGATGTCAACATTGTGAATGTGTGTGCCCCATGGTGGCGGTGGGGTTATGGTATGGGCAGGCAGGCATGAGCTACGGACAACAAACACAATTATATTTTATTGATGGCAATTTGAATGCACAGAGATACGGTGACTAGATCCTGAGGCCCATTCATCCGTGCCATTCATCCGCCGCCATCACCTCATGTTACAGCACGATAATGCTCGGCCGCATGTCACAAGGATCTATACACAATTCCTGAAGGCTGAATATATCCCAGTTCTTCCATGGCCTGCATACTCACCAGACATGTCACCCATTGAGCATGTTTGGGATGGTCTGGATTGATGCGTACGACTGCATGTTCCAGTTCACGTCAATATCCAGCAATTTCTCAAAGCCATTGAAGAGGAGTGGGACAACATTCCACACCCCACAATCAACAGCCTGATCAACACTATGCAAAGGACATATGTCCTGCTGCATGAGACAAATGGTGGCTATCTGAGCCATGCCACTACTTTTACATATCAGTGACCAACCGATGCAGATCAGTATTCCCAGTCATGTAAATTCCATAGATAAGGACCTAATTATTTATTTAAATTGACTGATTGAAAAAAATGACTTAAATCAGTTAAATCAATTAAATTGTTGCACGTTGAATTTGTTTTTGTTAAACCTCTTAAGGCATAGGGGGCCGCATTTTCACTTTTGGATAAATAGCGTGCCCAATTTCAACTTCCTTCTACTCATGCCAGGAATATAAGATATGCATATTATTAGTAAATGTGGATAGAAAACACTCTGAAGGTTCTAAAACGTTTTGAATCATGGCTGTGAGTATAACAGAACTTATGTAGCAGGCAAAACCCAGAGGACTAACTGTTCAGATTATTATTTTTTGGCCTCTGACTGTTCCCTGACTTGTCTTTGCCAAGGGATATTTTATAGGAACCTGTTGTCAGTTCCTACCACTTCCACTGGATGTCACCAGTCTTTGGAATTTGGTTGAGGTTATTCATTTGTGCAACGAAGAAGAAGCACATCCTGGAACAACGTTACACTATTGAGAGTTGCGCAAGACGTAAAATGGTTTGTTTACTTGCTGTATTGAACACAGATAGCCCCGTCTACAATTTGATCGATTATTAACGTTTAAAAATACCTAAAGTTGTATTACAAAAGCAGTTTGAAATATTTTGGCAAAGTTTATAGGCAACTTTTGAAATGTTTTGTAGTGACGTTGCGTTTTTTGGCAGCTGTTTTTTTCTGGATCAAACGCATTAAAGAAATGGACATTTTGATAAATATGGACGGAATTAATCAAACAAAAGGACCAATTGTGATGTTTATGGGACATATTGGAGTGCCATCAAAAGAAGCTCGTCAAAGGTAATGCATGTTTTATATTTTATTTCAGCGTTTTGTGAAGCGCCTTCAGGGTTGAAATATGCTACCCTCTTTGTTGACATTGTGCTATCATCAGACAATAGCTTCTTATGCTTTCGCCGAAAAGCTTTTTGAAATCTGACACTTTGGCTGGATTCACAACGAGTGTAGCTTTAATTGAGTATCTTACATGTGTGATTTAATGAATGCTTGATTTTATATAATTATTTGAATATGGCGCACTGCATTTTCCCTGTTTTTTTCCTATACCATAAGAAGTTTCAGTGTAAAAACATCAAATCATATTTTATTGGTCACAAGCACATGGTTAGCAGATGGTATTGTGAGTGTAACGAAATGCTTATGATTCTGCTTCCGACAGTGCAGCAATATCTAACAAGTAATATCTAACAATTCCACAACAAATAACTAATACACAGAAATCTAAGTAAGGAATGGAATAAGAATAAATACATATAAATATATGGATGAGCAATGTCCGAGCGGTGTAGGCTAAGATGCAATAAATAGTATTGAATACATTATATACATATGAGATGAGTAATGCAAGATATGTAAACATTATTAAAGTGGCATTATTAAAGCGACTAGTGTTCCTTTTATTAAAGTGGCCAATGGTTACAAGCCTGTATGTAGGCAGCAGCCTCACTGTGCTAGTGATGGATGTTTAACATTCTGATGGCCTTGAGATAGAAGTTGTTTTTCAGTCTCTCGGTCCCAGCTTTGATGCACCTGTACTGACCTGGCCTTCTGGATGGTGGCGGGGTGAACAGGCAGAGGCTCGGGTGGTTGTTGTCCTTCATGATCTTTTTGGCCATCCTGTGACATTGGGTGCTGTAGGTGTCCTGGAGGGCAGGTTATTTGCCCCCGGTGATGTGCCACCCTTTGGAGAGCCCTACGGTTGTGGACGGTGCAGTTGCTGAAACAGGCGGTGATACAGCCCGACAAGATGCTCTTAATTGTGCATCTGTAAAAGTTTGTGAGGGTTTTAGGGGACAAGCCACATTTTTTCAGCCTCCTGTGGTTGAAGAGGCGCTGTTGCGTCTTCTTCACCACACTGTCTGTGTGGGTGGACCATTTCAGTTTGTCTGTGATATGAATGCCGAGGAACTTAAAACTTTCCACTTTCTTCACTGCTGTCCATTCGATGTGGATAGGGGGGTGCTCCCTCTACTGTTTCCTAAAGTCCACAATAATCTCCTTTGTTTTGTTGATGTTGAGTGAGAGGTTGTTTTCCTGACACCGCACTTTGAGAGCCCTCACATCCTCTCTGTAGGCTGTCTCGTCGTTGTTGGTAATCAAGCCCATGACTGTTGTGTCGTCTGCAAACTTGATGATTGAGTTGGAGGTGTGCATGGCCACACAGTCACAGGGAGTACAGGAGGGGGCTGAGCACGCACCCTTGTGCGGCATCATTGTTGAGCATCAGCGAAGTGGAGATGCTGTATCATACCTTCACCACCTGGTGGGCGGCCTGTCAGGAAGCACGGTAGGGCGCTCTTGAAAAAGAGATTTTAATCTCAATGAGCCCTTTCAGGTTAAATAAAGGTTAAATAAATAAACATGACCCATGTTCACTGGGCGGTTTTGAGGCCCATGAGCTTGGAGGGTACTATAGTGTTGAATGCTGAGCTATAGTCAATGAACAGCATTCTTACATATGTATGTATTCCTCTCGTCCAGATGGGATAGGGAAGTGCGATGGCATCATCTGTGGACCTATTGGGGCAATTTGAAGTGGGTCTAGGGTGACAGGTAAGGTGGAGGTGATATTATCCTTAACTAGCGTTTCAAAGGACTTTGTGATGACAGAAGTGAGTGATATGGGGCAATTGTCATTAAGTTTAGTTACCTTTGCATTCTTGGGTACAGGATCAATGGTCACCAACTTGAAGCATGTGGGGACAATAGACTGGGATAGGGAGAGATTGAATATGTTGATAAACACACCAGCCAGCTGGTCTGCGCATGCTCTGAGGATGCGGCTAGGGATACCGTCTGGGCTGGCAGCCTGGCGAGAGTTTAGACGTTTAAATGTCTTACTCACGTCGGTCACGGAGAACGAGAGCCCACAGTCCTTGGTAGCGGGCCTCGTCGGTGGTACTATTAACCTCAAAGCGGGCAAAGAAGGTGTTTAATTTGTCTGGAAGCAAGACATGGCTGGTTTTCCTTTTGTAGTCCGTGATTATCTGTAGACTCTGCCACATATGTCTCGTGTCTGAGCCGCTGAATTGCGACTCCACTTTGTCTCTATACTGACATTTTGCTTGTTTGATTGCCTTGCGTAGTGAATGACTACTCTGTATGTATTTTGCCATATTCCCTGTCGCCTTGCCATGGTTAAATGCTGTGGTACGCGCTTTCAGTTTTGCACGAATGCTGCCATCTATCCACGGTTTCTGTTTAGGGTAGGTTTTAATAGTCACAGTGGGTACAACATCCCCTATACACTCCCTTATAAACTCACCCACTGAATCAGTGTATACGTCAATATTATTTTCTGAGGCTACCCGGAACATGTCCCAGTCCGCGTGATGAAAACAATCTTGTAGCGTCGATTCCGATTGGTCAGACTAGCGTTGAATAGTCCTTATTAACACAGGTACTTCCTGTTTGAGTTTCTGCCTATAGGAAGGGAGGAACAAAATGGAGTCATGGTCAGATTTGCCGAAAGGAGGACGGGGGAGGACCTTTTATATATCATGGAAGTTAGAGTAACAATCGTCCAGTGTTTTTCCAGCGCGAGTGCTACACTTGATATGCTGATTGAATTTAGGTAGCCTTTTCTTCAATGTATTTGTTAACATCCCCAGCTACAATAAATGCAGCCTCAGGATGTACGGTTTCCAGTTTGCATAATGTCCAGTGAAGTTCCTTGAGGGCTGTAGTGGAATCGGCTTGAGGGGGGATAAACACGGCTGGGACAATAAACGAAGAGAATAACCCAAGAGAGCAATGCTTCCATGAAACAGAGTATGTTACAATCCCTGATGTCTCTCTGGAAAGCAACCCTTGCCCTGATTTCATCAACTTTGCTTTCTAGGGACTAGACATTAGCGAGTAATATACTTGGAAGCAGTGGGTGGTGTGAATAGAAGACCGGTCCGACTCCCTCTTCTCCGGCGGCATTGTTTGGGTCGGCCTCTGGAATCAGTTCAAATGCCCTGTGTGGTGCGGACAAAGGATTCGCTCGGGAAAGTCTTATTCCTGGTCGTAGTGCTGGTAAGTTGACAACGCTCTGATATCCAATAGTTGTTCCCGGCTGTATGTAATAACCCTTAAGATTTTCTGGGCTAATAATGTAAGAAATAATACATTAAAAAAAATACTGAAAAGTTTCCTATGGACTAGAAGCGAGGCAGTCCTCTCTGTTGGCGCCATTACTTCTACTAGATGCAGTTCATATAAGGAAATCTGTCAATTGAAATAAATTCATTAGGCCATAATCTATGGATTTCATATGACTGGGCAGGGGCACAAGAGCTGAAGAACATACGCATATTCAGGTTCATTCTGCAGGTGCTGGAGTTGTAGGCAAACTCATGGAAAACAGAAAGGAAAACAATGCTACTTATGCTCCCAGGTGATTTTATTGTAACAACGTTTTGACCATTAGGGCTTCATCAGGCATCCATATCGCAGGTGGGGGTGGAAGGTCCTATGCATTCAGTTGAAGTTGGAAGTTTATATACACTTAGGTTGGAGTCATTCAAACTAATTTTTCAACCACTCCACAAATTTCCTGTTAACAAACTATAGTTTTGGCAAGTTGGTTAGGACATCTACTTTGCGCATGACAAGTAATTTTTCCAACAATTGTTTACAGACAGATTATCTCAATTATTATTCACTGTAATCACTGTTTAAATTTACTAAATTGACTGTGCTTTTAAACAGCTTGGAAAATTCCATAAAATTATGTCATGGATTTAGAAGCTTCTGATAGGCTAATTGACATCA
The DNA here is from genome assembly GCF_057628025.1 of Oncorhynchus mykiss. Lineage (NCBI taxonomy): Eukaryota > Metazoa > Chordata > Actinopteri > Salmoniformes > Salmonidae > Oncorhynchus > Oncorhynchus mykiss. The sequence continues at coordinate 77,692,384 of NC_143026.1, read as the reverse complement.
TTTGAGTCAATTGGCGGTGTACCTGTGGATCTATTTGAAGGCCTACCTTCAAATTCAGTGCCTCTTTGCTTGACATCATGGGAAAATCAAAAGATATCATCCAAGACCTCAGAAAAAAAGTTGCAGATTTCCACAAGTCTGGTTCATGCTTGGGAGCAATTTCCAAGCGCCTGAAGTTACCACGTTCATCTGTACAAACAATAGTACGCAAAAATAAACACAGTGTGAACACGCAGCCGTCAAAACGCCCAGGTCTGTCTCCTAGAGACACAACGCGTCTTTGGTGCGAAAAGTGCAAATCAATCCCAGAACAACAGCAAAGGAACTTGTGAAGATGCTGGAGGAAACAGGTACAAACGTATCTATATCCACAGTAAAATGAGTCCTATATCGACATAACCTGAAAGGCCCCTCAGCAAGGAAGAAGCCACTGCTCCAAAACCGCCATAGAAATGCCAGATTACGGTTTGCAACTGCACATGGGGACACAGATCGTACTTTTGGGAGAAATGTCCGCTGGTCTGATGAAACAAAAATAGAACTCTTTGGCAATAATGACCATCGTTATGTTCGGAGGAAAAAGGGGGAGGCTTGCAAGCCCAAGAACACCAACCCAACTGTGAAGCACGGGAGTGGCAGCATCATGTTGTGGGGGTGCTTTGCTGCAGGAAGGACTGGTGCACTTCACAAAATAGATGGCATCATGAGGGATGAAAATTATGTGGATATATGTCAAGACATCAGTCAGGAAGTTAAAGCTTGTTGCAAATGGGTCTTCCAAATGGACAATGACCCCATTCATACTTCAAACATTGTGGCAAAATGGCTTAAGGACAACAAAGTCAAGGTATTGTAGTGGCCATCACAAAGCCCTGACCTCAATTGTATAGAAAATTTGTGGGCAGAACTAAAAAAGCGTGTACGAGCAAGGAGGCCTACAAACCTGACTCAGTTACACCAGCTCTGTCAGGAGGAATGGGTCAAAATTCACCCAACTTATTGTGGGAATGTTTGACCTAAGCCAAAATGTTTGACCCATGTTAAACAATGTAAAGGCAATGCTACTAAATACTAATTGAGTGTATGTAAACTTCTGACCCACTGGGAATGTGGTGAAAGAAATAAAAGCTGAAATAAATCATTCTCTCAACTATTATTCTGACATTTCACATTCTTAAAATGAAGAGGTGATCCTAACTGACCTAAACCAAGCCATGAGGTCAAAGGAATTGTCCGTAGAGCTACAAGACAGGATTGTGTTGAGGCACAGATCTGGGGAAGGGTAGCAAAACTGAGCAATCAGGGGAGAAGAGCCTTGGTCAGGGAGTTGACCAATAACCCAATTGGGTTAGACAACCATCTCTGGAGCGCTCAACCAATCAGGCCTTTATGGTAGAGTGGCCAGACGGAAGCCACTCCTCAGTAAAAGTTACATGACAGCCCGTTTGGGGTTTGACAAAAGGCACCTAAAAGACTCAACAATGAGATACTCTGGTCTGATGAAATTATTACCTGAATGCCAAGGAGGAAACCTGCCACCATCCCTACTGTGAAGCATGGTGGTGGCAGCATCATGGTGTGGGGATGTTTTTCAGCGGCAGGGACTGGGAGACTAGTCAGGATCGAGGTAAAGATGAATGGAACAAAGTACAGAGAGATCCTTGATGAAAATCTGCTCCAGAGCGCTCAGGACCTCAGACTGGAGTGAAGGATCACCTTCCAACAGGACAACGACCTGGGACAAGTCTCTGAATGTCCTTGAGTGGCCTAGCCAGAACCCGGACTCGAACCTGATAGAACATCTCTGGAGAGACCTGAAAATAGCTGTGCAGCGACGCTCCCCTTCCAAACTGACCGAGCTTCAGAGGATCTGCAGAGAAGAATGAAAGAAACTCCCCAAATACAGGTGTGCCAAGCTTGTAGTGTCGTACCCAAGAAGACTCAAGGCTGTAATCACTGCCAAAGACGATCAACAAAGTAAAGGGTATGAATACTTACAAATGTAAATATGATATTTCCGTTTTTTTTTTTGTACATTTGCAAAAAAAGTTCTCGATTTGTCATTATGTGTAGATTGATGAGGAAAAAATGATTTCATCAATTTTAGAATGAAGCTTAATGAGGAAAAAGTCAAGGGGTCTGAATACTTTCCGAATGCGCTGTAGATACACACAATTTTCATTTAGGATTAAAATCACAATACTTTTGGACATTTTGAAACTATAATAATGGTATCTAGTCAAACTCCTCATTAAGGCCAAGAGCAGGCAATGTGTTGAGCCTGTGGATCCAGAAAGATTCCCTTTGAAGAAGTTTCCTCTCAATGTCCCCTCCCATGCATGACATCTATTCTATTCTATTCTGTACATTCTATTCCAATGTATCTCAGAAAACGAATAGGATGTCCCGCTTGCACAAAATTAACAGCAACTGGATTTTTTCCCCACCTGTCCGTATATTGCTGCGATGCTCACTGATCCGGTCTTGAGGCTTCTGTGGGTTTTCCCTGTGTAAGACAGACCATAAGGACATTTCAACATGTAAATAACATTGGTGGACATGCAGGTAATCAGGCCTTTGATCTTAAACCTGTGTCCTGTGTGGGTGTAGTTAAATGAGTCACGTTTGTATTGTGCAGCCATGGGTGGGCCTGGGAGGGCATAGGCCCACCCACTGGGGAGCAAGGCCCAGTCAATCAGAATTGGTTTTTCACACAGAAGTGCTTTATTACAGGCATAAATACTCCTGAGTTTCATCAACTGTCCAGGGTGCTGGTCTCAGACAATCCTGCAGGTGAAGAAGCCGGATGTGGAGATCCTGGTCTGGCATGGTAACACGTGGTTGTGAGGCCGGATGGACCTACTACCTACCTCTCTAAAACAACGTTGGAGGCAGCTTATGGTAGAGAAATTAACATTAAGTTCTATAGCATTACCTCTGCTGGACATTCCTGCAGTAAGCATGCCAATTGCAAACTACCTCAAAACTTGAGACATCTGTGGCTTTATGTTGTGTGACAAAACTGCACATCTTAGAGTGGCTTTTATTGTCCCCACCTGTCACGCCCTTACCTTAGTTATCTACACTGCTCAAAAAAATAAAGGGAACACTAAAATAACACATCCTAGATCTGAATGAATGAAATATTCTTATTATATACTTTTTTCTTTACATAGTTGAATGTGCTGATAACAAAATCACACAAAAATGATCAATGGAAATCTAATTTATCAACCCATGGAGGTCTGGATTTGGAGTCACACTCAAAATTAAAGTGGAAAACCACACTACATGCTGATCCAACTTTGATGTAATGTCCTTAAAACAAGTCAAAATGAGGCTCAGTAGTGTATGTGGCCTCCACGTGCCTGTATGACCTCCCTACAATGCCTGGGCATGCTCCTGATGAGGTGACGGATGGTCTCCTGAGGGATCTCCTCCCAGACCTGGACTAAAGCATCCGCCAACTCCTGGACAGTCTGTTGTGCAACGTGGCATTGGTGGATGGAGCGAGACATGATGTCCCAGATGTGCTCAATTGGATTCAGGTCTGGGGAACGGGCGGGCCAATCCATAGCATCAATGCCTTCCTCTTGCAGGAACTGCTGACACACTCCAGCCACATGAGGTCTAGCATTGTCCTGCATTAGGAGGAACCCAGGGCCAACCGCACCAGCATATGGTCACACAAGGGGTCTGAGGATCTCATCTCGGGAACCTAATGGCAGTCAGGCTACCTCTGGCGAGCACATGGAGGGCTGTGCGGCCCCCCAAAGAAATGCGATGCTGGAGGATGTTGCAGGCAGCAGAACGTTCTCCACGGCGTCTCCAGACTCTGTCACGTGCTCAGTGTGAACCTGCTTTCATCTGTGAAGAGCACAGGGCGCCAGTGGTGAATTTGCCAATCTTGGTGTTCTCTGGCAAATGCCAAACGTCCTGCACCCTCATGGAGTCTGTTTCTGACCGTTTGAGCAGACACATGCACATTTGTGGCCTGCTGGAGGTAATTTTGCAGGGCTCTGGCAGTGCTCCTCCTTGCACAAAAGCGGAGGTAGCGGTCCTGCTGCTGGGTTGTTGCCCTCCTACGGCCTCCTCCACGTCTCCTGTTGTACTGGCCTGTCTCCTGGTAGCGCCTCCATGCTCTGGACACTACGCTGACAGACACAGCAAACCTTCTTGCCACAGCTCGCATTGATGTTCCATCCTGGATGAGCTGCACTACCTGAGCCACTTGTGTGGGTTGTAGACTCCGTCTCATGCTACCACTAGAGTGAAAGCACCGCCAGCATTCAAAAGTGACCAAAACATCAGCCAGGAAGCATAGGAACTGAGAAGTGGCCTGTGGTCACCACCTGCAGAACCACTCCTTTATTGGGGGTGTCTTGCTAATTGCCTATAATTTCCACCTGTTGTCTATACCATTTGCACAACAGCATGTGAAATTTATTGTCAATCAGTGTTGCTTCCTAAGTGGACAGTTTGATTTCACAGAAGTGTGATTGACTTGGAGTTACATTGTGTTGTTTAAGTGTTCCCTTTATTTCTTTGAGCAGTGTATGTTTCATGTAATATTTTGGTCAGATTTTGTGACGAGGGTGGGTATGTGTGTTTTTCACCTGTCTAGGGTTTATGTATATCTATGTTTTTTTTGTATGTCTAGGTAATATGGTGGCCTGAATTGGTTCCCAATCAGAGGCAGCTGTTTATCGTTGTTTCTGATTGGGGATCCTATTAAGGTTGCCAATTTTCCATTTTGGTTTTGTGGGTTTTGTCTATGTGAAGTTGCATGTCAGCACTCGTTCTATATAGCTTCACGTTAGTTTGTTTAGTGTTCTTTCTTTATTAAAAGAAGAATGTATTCATATCACGCTGCGCCTTGGTCTCCTCTATACGACAAACGTGACACCACCATAGGCACTTGTGTAATGATCGTGCTGTTTAATCAGCTTCCTGATATTCCCCACCTGTCAGGTGGATGGATTATCTTGGCAAATGAGAAATGCACACAGGGATGTAAACAAATTTGTGCACAACATTTGAGAGAAATGCGCATTTTGTACCTTTGGAACATTTCTGGGATCTTTTATTTCCACTTTTATATTTGTGTTCAGTTAATTTACGTCTACCCTATACAGCATTTGCAATGTCATCAACAGCTATTGTTTCAATTCAACCTAAAGTACGCAAAAACATTTACAAAACATGTAGGCCTAGGGTTTCAAGCTCTGGTTGATTTCAAATGTGATATTGAATTGCGTTTGGTTGTCAACAAAACTAAATATCAACATTTGAAGGACATTTATCTTCTGCTGGGATAGTTCCATCTGTTCCACTGGCTTCAATTCCAGTTTGTCTTCAAATTAATAATTGATATATTGGATTCACATCTCCATCTTAACCAAAGATCTAAATTGAAGAATATGACTGAATAAAAACATATTTTTATTTAAAGTGCCTTTACAGTTTGATTTGATTTGGTCCTATTCTTTAACTTAGATTTTTGGTTGGGATGGAGATCTGAATCCCAAAAAAGTATTCATTCATTTGCAGACAAACTGGAATTAAAGCAGACTAATTCAGTGGCACAGATGGAACTATCCAAGCAGAATATAAATCTCCTATAAATGTTGATATTTGGTTGCCTTGACAACCAAATAAAATGTAATATCACTTTGAAATACAATGAATTGCCTATTAACTTGTCTACAAGTTAAGAAACTATATGTTGGATTCAAGTCTCCAACTCAAACAAAAATAAAAGTGAAATAATGTGATTAATTTAGTGGCTCAGATGGAATTATCCAAGCAGTTAATACATTACCTTAAATATTGATATTTGGTTGCTTTTTCATACAAACTCAATTCAATATTACTTTTGTAATACAGTAAATAGCCTAAAGTTAAGTTTTACAAAATAATGTAACATTCAACCTTAACATTTTGAGTTTACTGTAACTACATGTTTCTTATGTAATCATGTACAGTGTGCATGTTCAAGATTGCATATATAGGTAATTGCAGGTCTTTGGAGAGCTTCACTGTAATAATCTGCGCAAAATCTCCAACGGCATTGATCACTTGACCATGTACTTTTAATGTAATCTCAATTGCAATGCAGGTCATTTGGTTCTGTTATCAGATGAAGCACACTGGTAACACATTAATCTGTTGTGCTTTTAAATAGTTGAAAGCGCAGTGATTTTGGTGACAACTAAACCAAAAATCAGACATTGTTTTTCCATTGGAATTAGACTGAGCATTTAAAATGGTTGAAAGCATAGTCAAACACTTTGAAAGTTCAACTAACTTTTGGCTGTCTTTTTGAGTAGGTGAATATAGGTTGTAATCTCATTGATCAATATTTCAACCACAATGTAATTATTAAACTTTGAAATAACATGGTGTGCCCAGTGGTTAGTGAGTTAGCATAATAACAAAATGTCAAACTCAAGCTTATGTATTTGCATTGTTTGTATTTGACCGTTTCTCCTAAATGTACAGAATGATTACCCTCTGTTTCATACTGGGTCTGGTCTCATTTAGAATGAATCAGTGCAGACCTATTTTTACCGGTCTGAATAAAGATTACAGTTAAAAAGGGCTTGGCAGTATACACACTTTAGACACACAGCCTCTATTGTCTGGCAGCCTTTGTGAGGCTAATAATAATTGCTTTCTCAACCAGCAGAAAAAGAGAAAGAAAAGAGAAATGTAATGTCAGTACAGACACTGCCACTGAAAATTAACACCCGAGATGCCTATCATTTATTTTATCTTCCTTGGTGTAAAATATTCCAGTAGGAATGAATAATAATATACAAGACACAATGGACTGTGTGTGTTAGTGTGTGTGCGCGCGTGCGTGCATGTGTACAGTATGTGTGTGTGTGCATGGGCACGAGAAGTGAAGTGGAGAATTCATTCAAAACTGTCTCTGCCATCAACCACCACATGCTATTCCATTTTTTTTTCTATGTGCAGGTTATTTCAGTGTATTTGCTAAAAGGAAAAGCTTGACTGCTGTTTGAGTTTAATTAATTTAGTGATATGATGGAAATGATTACAGCCCAATTTCAAATATGCCTACCTCCAGGGTATATTAAGAGGAAATCTGTAGAGAGGGAAAAAATAACAATTACAACTGTCACAGACTGCCTTTTAAAATGTGTAATGATTTCCTCTTTACCTATCTTATTTCTCTTTCTTTTTTAATCTGAGTTGAACTTATCTTAAGCGTTTTTCCCCTAGCCTCTGTTATCAAAAGGAAAGTTCACATTCTGATATGAAAAATAGCATATTTTATTTTCCTGCTCTGAGAGATGGGAGCTCTGGTAGCATTTGTCTCTTTGGGCAGCTGTATAAGACTTATCTGATACTGTGGAACCATCCTGATGACATGTGAGTGATGGTGGACTGTAGATTGTCTCTTTGGGCCATAGAATTTCCACGATACACAATGAAGCACTAAGAAATACTGTACTGTTACTATTAGTTCAATGTCTGGTTGAAACCTCTGGAGCTACAATCACTGCTATATAATAATAGTCTTACAGAAAGGACACCTGGGGGGTTTCTAGGTTGTGGGACTATACAACTGTTTTTTCTATCTATGGCATGTACCAAACTGTTGAATTTGACACCTACTGAAGCAATATTCAATCATCATCCTGTTAGTTTAAAACTGAGTGAACCTTGTGACACTAGGCAAGAAACATGCTGGAATAGAAACGTTAAAGTGATTTCTGAGAATTTCGATGATGAGAATACTCACAGTAAAATAGGCTGTACATTACCTTTGGATGTGAGTATTTCAAGGTTTTATCTCTTTATTATCTCATTGTACAAAAGTACTATTTGCATTTCACCACTAAGCACACACAGGGCACCAAGGTAAGAACCTTGTAAGCTCATGCGTATACAGAACTTTCCTACTGCTTCTGACTTTCCCACTGCTTCTGACTTTCCCACTCACAACCTTAACAAAACTAGCCAGGTAAGAGGTGAGCAGCATCCCGCCTGACAAACAATATCCTATTGCTTTATTTCATATCCCCATCTCCTTCTGTGGAGGTAATGGCACAGATAGATTGAGGTGAGCGCTCCCATTCAAGCGCTGCTGAATCTTTGACCACATCACTATTGATTTTGTCACCCGATAGTGGTCGCCAGACAGCTGATAGATTGTGAAGGATACAGTTCATTAACTCTGACTTTCTTCTCCATCTGCCTCCTAACTCTCCCTCATTTTTATCAAGGCACCTGTCAATACACTCACTATCATCAGAGAACTGGAGCTTGTCTGTCCTCCGCTCCACATTCTCTCTATACAAAATTAATCTAAATCAAATCAAAGTTTATTGGTCACGTACACAGATTTGCAGATGTTATCACAGCTGCAGCTAAATGCTTGTGTTTCTAGCGCCAACAGTGCAGTAATACCTAGCAATAAAACAAAAGCAATACACTGTCACGTCCTGACCAAAGAGAGTCCTTATTTTCTATGGTAGAGTAGGTCAGGGCGTGACTGGGTGGTTAGTCTAGTTTATTATTTCTATGCGGGGTTCTAGGTTTGTTTTTCTATGTTGGTGATTGTGTATGATTACCAATTAGAGGCAGCTGGTAATCGTTGTCTCTAATTGGGGATCATATTTAAGTAGCTGTTTTTCCCACCTGTGTTTATGGGATATTGTTTAGAGTTAGTGCACGTAGCATCTCTGTTGTCACGGTTCATTGTTAGTTTGTTTATTTGTTTTTGTCTTTGCTTAGTTTGACTTTTAATTAAATAATGTTGAACTCAACATCCGCTGCGCCTTGGTCCGACATTTTTTCTAGCGAACGTGACAGAATATCCCATCACAACAGGACAAGCAGCGTGCCCAGGAGGAGAGGGTAACATGGACATGGGAGGAGATTCTGGATGGGAAGGGATCCTGGACTTTGGAAGAAATCCTGGCAGGACAGGATCGCCTTCCATGGCGGGAGACGCAAGGAGAGAAAGGCAAACAACGATGACGCTGGGGTTCGCGGCCACAAGGAAAGCACAAAAGACAGCCCGAAAAACATTTGGGGGGGGGTTACACGGGGTGGTCGGTGGAGCCGAGGTGTGAACCAGTGACAACATGGGAGGAGGTAGAGAGGTGGTCGGTCGACACAGGGAGGGTGCCAGCACCCACCTGGGAGTCAATGGAACAGTGCGAGGAGGGATTACGGAGAATGGAGTTGGCGAGGAGAATGCGGCAACGCAGGCGTTTGGAGGAGCGTGTTACCTGTCCAGTGCAATCTATGCCGGTTCCACGCATCAGGCCTCTAGTGCGCCTCCCCAGTCCAGTACGTCCTGTGCTAGCTCCTCGCACCATGCGAAGCGTGTCATCGAACCGGTACCATTGATGCACCAGGTCTCGGGTGCACCTTCACAGCCCAGTGCCTCCTGTTCTTTTTCCCCGCACTCGCCCTGAAGTGTGTGTCACCAGTCCAGTGCCACCTGTACCGGCCCCACGCATCAGGCCTCCAGTGCGTCTCCCTAGTCCGGTACGTCCTGTGCCTGCTCCTCGCTCTCGCCCTGAGGTGCGTGTCAACAGTCCGGTACCACGTGTCATGTCTTTACTATCATTAAATTGAAGACATAGTTTTTATCAAAGTTTCTCTGTAATTAGTATTACGGGATCAACTGATTAATCGTATAACTGTAATTAACTAGGAAGTCGGGGCACGAAGGAAAAATATTCAGATTACAAAGTTATCAATTTCCTAAAATAACTTTTCAGATATTTTATCTGATCAATTAGTTTTCAAATTAATGAATTATTCACTTTACCTCACATTAGTCTCATTCCAAACGTCATAAATTGTTGGTTATCTGCACGAGCCCAGTCTTCACCATGAGTCATCCATACATCAATTGTCTTAAATCATTTATTTATTACTAACTAAGTAATTCACAGAAATGCATAAACAAACAGTAAATATGGTTACAAGAAATGATAGGAGAATGTGCCCTTGTGGGCTAAACCAGCATGGAGGCTTGTTAGATAAAAGGGGAAGTGGGGGTCGACTAAGAAGTTACTACAGAGTGATAATTATAACAATTGAAATGTTAATCCTTTGCACATGAATGCTCACTCATTGGGGAACAATTGCAATTAATATATATATTTACTCTCAGTGTGTCGTCTTGATCGCTGGTGAAAAGTTTGTTTCTGTTGGAGAGTTTCGTCCTCTCTCTCTCTCTCTCTCTCTCTGTCTCTCTCTCTCTCCCTCTCTGTCTTGATTAGAGGGGATAGTTCAGAGAGATATTCATCTATTTGTTATAGAATGGATGTTTCGGCGGTTGTCATTCTTCGCGTTCAATGATACTGAATTCCTAGCTACAGACTAGTAATTAATATCAAAGACTTGTTCTTATTCTGTCAGTATCGATAGTCTAAGAGTTTAACCACGTGGTATGGTTAAAAGATTCAGCAATGGTCTACAACCTTTGTCCTCTCCTAATGGAGAAAAACATGGTCTGCTGATAATTTCTCAAAGTTGGGTTTTATTCGGAATTGCAGAAAAGGGCTGTCCCAGGATGCCTGACTGTAACTGGGCTCAGGGGCGGTCCTCTGATTTAGTTAACTCCAATTCCCTTTTTGAGTTTTCCTTCATTAAACAGTCCAAATTCACATTGTAAAATTGTGTAAACAGTATCATACTCACTCATTCATCTTATGCAACAATTAGATGTAAACCTCATATCTGAGGCTATTAAATAAACAGGGTTATGGTAATGTAGACACAGTCTCCCATGAGCTTCCCCAAGTTGTAACAAACGGACCAGTTCGTAGCTGGATTCTTCACCAATCTTTTATACTTTCTCCGGAACATGAAATTTGTTCGTACCTCAAGTTCTGTGAGGTGGAAGAAACTCCTTTGTTCTCCATGAAAATTTACACTGCCTCTTATACTCTGTTGCCATGTGGCAGGGTCTTCTCCTCAGGAATTTACGACCTCTCTCTGACCACAGCAGCCTAGTTGAAGGAGGCAAGGGGGAGGCAGGGAGAGGGGGAAGGGGCTTGCTATACCCAAAGAGGGCAACGTCATGACACACCAGTGCCGGCCCCACGCACCAGGCTTCCTGCGACGATCCCCAGTCCAGAGCTTCCGGCGACGTTTCACGGCCCGGAACCTCCAACGACGGTCCACGGTCCGGAACCTCCTGAGACGGTCCACGGTCCGGAACCTCCTGCGACGGTCCACGGTCCGGAACCTCCTGCGATGGTCCACGGTCCGGAACCTGCTGCGACGGTCAACGGTCCGGAACCTCCTGCGACGGTCAACGGTCCGGAACCTACAGCTCCATGGCCGGAGCCTTCCCCTGCGCTGATGCCCAGTCTGAGCACGGCGTCCAGTTCAGCCCAGAGTCTTCTTCTGCATTGGTGCCCAGTCCAGGCATGGCATCCTGTCCCGCTCCATGGCAGGAGTCTTCCTCTGCACCGATGTCCAGGCCTGGGCCGGTGTCCAGTCTCGCTCCATGGCAGGAGCCTTCCTCGGCATCTAAGTCCAGGCACAGAGTTCAGCCTGGGTCTATGGCTGAACCTCCTGAGACGGTCCACGGTCCGGAACCTCCTGAGACAGTCCACGGTCCGGAACCTCCTGCGACAGTCCACGGTCCAGAACCTCCTGCGACGGTCCACGGTCCGGAACCTCCTGCGACGGTCCACGGTCCGGAACCTCCTGCGACGGTCCACGGTCCGGAACCTCCTGCGACGGTCAACGGTCCGGAACCTCCTGCGACGGTCAACGGTCCGGAACCTCCAGCTCCATGGCCGGAGCCTTCCCCTGCGCTGATGCCCAGTCTGAGCACGGCGTCCAGTTCAGCCCAGAGTCTTCTTCTGCATTGGTGCCCAGTCCAGACATGGCAACCTGTCCCGCTCCATGGCAGGAGTCTTCCTCTGCACCGATGCCTATGCCGGTGTCCAGTCTCGCTCCATGGCAGGAGCCTTCCTCAGCATCTAGGTCCAGGCACAGAGTTTAGCCTGGGTCTAAGGCTGAATCCGCAGGATGAGCGGGTTTTTTGGCCCGCACCAGAGCCGCCACCAAAGATGGTGGATCTGCAAGCTGAGCATGATCTTCATCCCGCACCAGAGCCGTCCCCGATGCTGGCGGATCCGCGGGATGAGCGGGTTCTTCATCCTGCACCAGAGCCGCCACCGACACTAGACACCCCCCCCCTAACCCTCCCTTTTGGAATCAGGTTTTGCGGACGGATTCTGCACCTTTGGGGGGGGGGGAGAGTCCTTATTTTCTATGGTAGAGTAGGTCAGGGCGTGACTGGGGGGTTAGTCTAGTTTATTATTTCTATGTGGGATTCTGGGTTTGTTTTTCCCAACTGTGTTTATGGGATATTGTTTTGAGTTAGTGCACGTAGCATCTCTGTTGTCACGGTTCGTTCTTAGTTTATTGTTGTTTTTTTAAGTCTTTGCTTAATTTCACTTTTTATTAAATAATGTGGAACTCAACATCCGCTGCGCCTTAGTCCGACATTTATTCTAGCGAACGTGACAAACACACATAATCAAGAAAATTCTAATACAAAATAAAGAAATTAAGACATTTCAGAACGAGTACTGTCAGAGACCAGAATATAAAAATATCTACACATATAATATATAGAAATATATATTAATATATTGATGTCTATAGACAGTATGGACAGTATATGAATAGAAAAGGTGTGTACAGCAGTAGTTATATAGGACGAGCCATGATTAGAATACAATATATATAAAGTGGGTGAAACAATATGTAAACATTATCAAAGTGACCAGTCTTCAGACTATGTGCATAGGGCAGCAGTCTAAGGAGCAGGGTAGAGTTTAACAGTCTGATGGCCTGGAGACAGAGGCTATTTCTCAGTCCCTCGGTCCCAGATCTGATGCGTCTGTACTGTCCGCCTTCTAGATGGTGGCGGGGTGAACAGGCAGTAGCTTGGGTGTCTGAGGTCATTGATGATTTTCAAATCAAATTTGATTTGTCACATACGTGTTTAGCATATGTTATGCAGGTGTAGTGAAATGCTTGTGTTTTTTCCTGGCCTTCCTGTCACACCGGGTGCTGTAGATGTCCTGGAGGGCAGGCAGTGTGCCTCCGGTGATGCGTTGGGCTGACAGCTCCGCCCTCTGGAAAGCCTTGCAGTTGCAGACGGTGCAATTGCGGTACAAGGCAGTGATACAGCAAGATAGGATGCTCTCATTGGTACATTTGTAGAAGTTCAGGCGAAGCCACATTTCTTCAGCCTTCTGGGGTTGAAGAGGCGCTGTTGTGCCATCTTCACCACACTGTCTGTGTGAAGGGACCATTTCAGGTTGTCTGTGATGTGCACGCCGAGGAACTTGAAACTTTTGACCCCCTCACAGAGAGATGAAGAGATAAACAAGTCATAGTAATGGATGAGAGAGAGAGAGATAGAGAGAGAGAGACTGACTGTATGTGGATGAACATGGTTCAGCTACGATAACTCAATTGTGAGAGCACTGTTGACCACACACACATCATCTCACAGAAAATGCCTTACAAGGTTCTATAAGAGATGCATACTCAGATATGAAACTAGCCTTCATAATGGGGCTGTAGACATGGGTTCAAATGTATTCACTTTCTTTACATCGACCATGACAATGTGCTAAACCAAAGCAGTGGTAGGCAACAGCCAACAATACATCTCCAGGACATTATCTATGAGTGTGGAAGCTCTGTAAACACATTAGCTCTACAACAACCAGCAATGAAGTATGCAGTCCAGACGTTCCTGGTGCGAGTGCACTCCCTGCGAGCCTGTTTAGAGTCTGTTTCTGCTGTACAGCAATGGAGAGCTGTAAAGGTTAAATAAAACTACAGAGTAGAACAGAGCAGAGCTACCAAGCATCAAGACAAAATCCTGCTTTTTATGGAAATACCAGTGGCTCCTCTATAACATTCACATTATATGATTAAATATCACAACACATCTGCAGTTAGTGCTAAATACGGCTGCTAGAATCCTGACTAGAACCGACAAACTCCAGTGCTAGCCTCTCTACACTGGCTTCCTGTCAAAGCAAGGGCTGATTTCAAGGTTTTACTGCTAACCTACAAAGCATTACATAGGCTTGCTCCTACCTATCTCTCTGATTTGGTCCTGCCGTACATACCTACACGTACGCTACGGTCACAAGACGCAGGCCTCCTAATTGTCCCTACAATTTCTAAGCAAACAGCTGGAGGCAGGGCTTTCTCCTATAGAGCTCCATTTTTATGGAACGGTCTGCCTACCCATGTCAGAGACGCAAACTCGATCTCAACCTTTAAGTCTTTACTGAAGACTCATCTCTTGTGGGTCATATGATTGAGTGTAGTCTGGCCCAGGAGTGGGAAGGTGAACGGAAAGGCTCTGGAGCAACGAACCGCCCTTGCTGTCTCTGCCTGGCCGGTTCCCCTCTGTCCACTGGGATTCTCTGCCTCTAACCCTATTACAGGGCCTGAGTCACTGGCTTACTGGGGCTCTCTCATCCCGTCCCTGGAGGGGGTGCGTCACCTGAGTGGGTTGATTCACTGATGTGGTCATCCTGTCTGGGTTGGCGCCCCTGTGCCGTGGCGGAGGTCTTTGTGGGCTATACTCAGCCTTGTCTCAGGATGGTAAGTTGGTGGTTGAAGATATCCCTCTAGTGGTGTGGGGGCTGTGCTTTGGCAAAGTGGGTGGGGTTATATCCTTCCTGTTTGGCCCTGTCCGGGGGTGTCCTCGGATGGGACCACAGTGTCTCCTGACCCCTCCTGTCTCAGCCTCCAGTATTTATGCTGCAGTAGGTTATGTGTCGGGGGGCTAGGGTCAGTTTGTTATATCTGGAGTACTTCCCCTGTCCTATTCGGTGTCCTGTGTGAATCTAAGTGTGCGTTCTCTAATTCTCTCCTTCTCTCTTTCTTTCTCTCTCTCGGAGGACCTGAGCCCTAGGACCATGCCCCAGGACTACCTGACATGATGACTCCTTGCTGTCCCCAGTCCACCTGACCGTGCTGCTGCTCCAGTTTCAACTGTTCTGCCTTATTATTATTCGACCATGCTGGTCATTTATGAACATTTGAACATCTTGGCCATGTTCTGTTATAATCTCCACCCGGCACAGCCAGAAGAGGACTGGCCACCCCACATAGCCTGGTTCCTCTCTAGGTTTCTTCCTAGGTTTTGGCCTTTCTTGGGAGTTTTTCCTAGCCACCGTGCTTCTACACCTGCATTGCTTGCTGTTTGGGGTTTTAGGCTGGGTTTCTGTACAGCACTTTGAGATATCAGCTGATGTACGAAGGGCT
This sequence comes from Oncorhynchus mykiss, assembly GCF_057628025.1. Classification (NCBI taxonomy): domain Eukaryota; kingdom Metazoa; phylum Chordata; class Actinopteri; order Salmoniformes; family Salmonidae; genus Oncorhynchus; species Oncorhynchus mykiss. The sequence continues at coordinate 77,677,069 of NC_143026.1, read as the reverse complement.
ATATAAATAAATTTGATTTGATTTGATTTGAATAAAAACTGTATGGCTCTTCAAAAGCATCTACAAAGAATCTTTGAAATTGAGAAATGTTGTTGATTGAACCATTCTTCAAAAAGGTTTTTTAAAGAAACATACATTTTTTTTGTTCTATATAGCCCCAAAAAGGGTTGCAACCATAGCGGAACCCTTTTTTGGTGCTATCTATAACCTTTTTTAATGGTTCTTTATAGAACCTTAGGAGAAGGGTCTTTATAGCAGCATACAGGTTCCATTTAGAACGTCATGAGCATGGTTCTTTACAAAACCTTTGAAAAAGGGTCCTATGTAGCACCAAAAAGGGTTCCGCTATGGTTACAAGCCATATAACCCATATCTGGTACTATTTAGAGAGAAAAAATGTGTGTGCATATATGGCAGTCCATGCACGAAACTGAGATTAGATTCATTAGGGAGGTCATGATAAACATCACAACCTAGTGGACAGCCCTCTTAGCTAGTAAATACCGTTAGATACTCCAGCTCAATCCCTTCTCACTCTAAAGCCCCCCACTGTCATTCGCTGAGAGATATTCAACACAGTAATGGGAGAGAAATGTCACTTTTCTTAATTATCACCCCCCCCCCCCATCATTTTAAACTCAACGACACTACAGAATAAAAGGGTCCCAGTAAAACAATCACAAGTGACAGCCTTGTTTTATTATTAAGTGCGACTGATTACTGAATGTTGTTGTATTTACCAATAAATGAATTATACACAGACGCATTAAATGCTAATTGTGATAATATCCAAGGCATTCTCATGATGCATTTTAACTCTGTGTTATATGTCAGCCTAGAATAAGGCTTCTGCTGAGTATCTAAGTTGTTTATTTTGCTAAGCAATAAAGTAAACACGTACACAGTGATTATTCCAAATCCGCAATATGTTTTTGTTAGAGTTGACCTGATGGTTGAGGAAACTGCTCCTGTGAAATCAAACTTGATTTAGTCGACAGTGTTTTACTGATGATTATAAACACAGCCACATAATACTATGACATATACAGTGTCCTCAAAATGTCCCTGACTACCTTAGGTCAGGCCTAGCCCACTTTGACAACCGACAGAGTGAAACTGCATTTGTAAGCAAAACATGTTGTCTTTTAGATATCATTTGGAAAAAGACTGCAGTGGTCCGTCACAGTGCACTTGACTCCATTAAACAGGCCTACCAATGTAAGCGTTCTGAGCCTGGGGTGCTCTGCTCCTCTCCTGTCTCCTGTTTGTGCCATAGAGGCTTGTTTCCCCTTAATAGATTTCCCTCTTTATACACCAAGAAGCTCATGCATGAATATTGAAAAACTCACACGCATGCATACACAATCACTTACACACACAAAAATACGAGTGCACAATCAAATACCTGAGCATTTTCAAACCACATACACAAAATACGCAAACATGAATGTTGGAACACACACACATTTTTTTTTCATCACTGTGTAATGTGGAATGTAGTGGACATTAATTGATGAGAACCTGAGTGAGTCGTTACGCACGCTGATTGACTAGTATGAGCAGTGTGACAGCCGCTCATTACTATCGTCATCTTCAAACACCATGTCCTCCTGACAAAGACAGAACCACTGGAACACTGATCAATATCTGCTCAACGGATTGTGTTACAAACAGCATAGTGTTCTCACTCAACAGGAAATATTGATGTCTCTCTGTTTCTAAAGGCATGCATAGATCTGTTTCAATGCTGTGCAAAGACCTTGAAGCAAGCCTTTTCATGTCCTTGCCTAGTGTGGTGTATTGTTGGGAACATGCTTGCTAACACTGTAAACAATAGGCTAGCTTCCATCGGGCAGCTCCTAGCTTCATCCTGAGAGTCTTCAGCACGCACACACACGCACACGCGCACACACACACACACACACACACACACACACACACACACACACACACAGGGAATGTTAGCTGAGGATCCACTGTGACATATTCGCTACTGTGTTTGTTCTACAAATTCAATTTTCCTCAAATTGTATGTATTCAGATGAGACGAGAATACCATACCTGGGGACTGGGTGAGGCTAGAAGCTTGTCTCTGAAGGAGACAAAGTTGTGAGACTAATAAAGACATGTTAGTGTTAGTCACCATTTCCAGTCTAGTATGACTTCCTATGTTACTTTACATGTTACTGTACATTCTTGGCTATATTGAAGACTTGAAGGTGTAGGATGAGAGATGGATGAGGAATTGAAACCAAATCCATCTCCAAGTGTTAATATTTCATCCTTTAATTAAACTTGTGTCAATCCATCATAGTTTCCGAGAGATAGATGGATGACCAGAGACTAGATGAATAGATGGCTATGTTTTATTGATGTATAGGTAGTTATTTTTGATTGCTTTGACATTTGGCTCAACTGTGGCAGTAGAACTATTGTGTCCTTGCTGTTACTGAGTGATCAATGTGCACAGCTCTGTTAGGGTCATGTTTTAATCCAAGTATTTAGTTTATAATCTTAACCTAGATTAACATCTCAACAAAATCAAAATACTTGGAGCTACTGTTGGTAATGCTCCCTTCTCATCACACTATTTGTAGCCCTTGGTTGCATTCAACTGTGGTAACAATTTATTTGGATCTGCAGATGCTCTACATACTATCTACAGACAATCAGTAACCTTTCAACTAACTCTCTATTAACCCTATCCCTGGCCCTAACCCTAACCATTGTCCTAGCCCTTACCCTAACTCTAAACTTTGACCTAACCCTAACCGTAACCTTAGGAAGCAGTTGGACAGATGGACCATGCATACTATCCAAATAAAGTGTGACAAAAAGTAGAATATTGGATATTGCATTCAATGTGAGTACTAACAATTTATAAGGCAGGACCAGCCGTGCAAAGCATCTGAGTTCTGTCTTTCCCATCACCATTCACTCCAGTTTTTAGAAACTAGAAGCATTCTGTTATCGTAAATAGAAAATCTATTGCCAGAGAATCCATTAGAAAGAATGAGCTTTCGACATGGCCACATATTATGAGTTTGCCAGAAATTAAAGCAGAGCTTGAAAGGAAGCATAAAAGCATGAGGAAATCCTTCTGTGCTGGGAGACATCCTATGGCAAATTAAAAAGGTGATTCCTTTTCAAAAACCCAGAGCTTGATTCTCTTTTTTCATTATTTTCTCTTTCAAGAAGCCTCATGTCATATTGACACTAGTGTGTTCATACTCATTGTCTCACTTTGCAAGGCACACGTACAAACATACCCACACCCTCACAAATGCACACACACAGACGGTCAATGAAACATATGTTATTTCACCAATCTCTTAGGGCCCATTCAATTGATCACACATGAGATAGTCATCCAAAAGAGAGTAATTAAATAATGTAAATAATGTCTTCTCACCGACCGTGACAGACACTTTCTTCACTGGTCTTTCCATTTTGGGACACAACCACACTATTTGTGGACACACCTACTCATTCAAGGGTTTTTCTTTATTTATTCTTTATTTCTACTATTTTCTACATTGTAGAATAGTTAATGTACCAAAACTATGAAATAACACATATATAATCAAGTAGTAACCAAAAAAGTGTTAAACAAATCAAAATATATTTTATATTTGAGATGATTCAAACTAGCCACTCTTTGCCTTGATGACAGCTTTGCACAAAAGGCATTATCTCAACCAGCATCACAAGGAAATCACCTGGAATGCATTTCAATTAACAAGTGTGCCTTGTTAAAAGTTCATTTTTGGAATTTCTTTCCTTGTTAATGAGTTTGAGCCAATCAGTTTGTTGTGACAAGGTAGGAAGGGTATACAGAATATATCCCTATTTGGTAAAATACCAAGTCCATATTATGGCAAGAACAGCTAAAATAAGCAAAGAGAAATGACAGGCCATTATTACTTTTAGACATGAAGGTCAGTCAATCGGGAAAATTTCAAGAACTTTCTTCAGGTGCAGTCACAAAAAACAAACGTTTTGATGAAACTGGCTCTCATGAAGACTACCACAGGAAAGGAAGACCCAGAGTTACCTCTGTGGCAGAGGATAAGTTGATTAGAGCTAACTGCACCTCAGATTGCAGCCCAAATAAATGCTTCACAGAGTTCAAGTAACAGACACATCTCAACATCAACTGTTCAGAGCAGACTCAGTGATCAAATTGCTGCAAAGAAACCACTACTAAAGGATACCAATAAGAATAAGAAAAACGAGCAATTAACATTAGACCAGTGGAAATCTGTTTTTTGGTCTGATGAATCCAAATGTTAGATTTTTGGTTCTAACCGCAGTGTCTTTGGGAGACACAAAGTAGGTGAACGGATTATCTCTGCATGTGTGTTTCCCACAGTGAAGCATGGAGGAGGAGGTGTGATGGTGTGGGGATGCTTTGCTGGTGACAGTGTTGGTGTTTATTTAGATTTCAAGGCACACTTATCCAGCATGGCTACCACAGCATTCTGCAGCAATGCGCCATCCCATCTGGTTTGCGCCTGGTGGGACTATCATTTGTTTTTCAACAGGGCAATGACCTAACACACTATTTGACCAAGATGGAGAGTGATGGAGTGCTGTATCAGATGACCTGTCCTCCACAATCACCCGACCTCAACCCAGTTGAGATGGTTTGGGATGAGTTGGACCACAGAGTCTGAGGTTTTAGGTACTGGAGCAATACAATGATCTAGAGAGAGCTCTTGCCTTTTGTCAACATGCAGATCATGTCCTATGGTCCTATAAACAAGACAGAGAATTCAAATGGAGATACTCAATGCTGTGTACTTCTCCTGGACATCAAATCAGAATACTTGCACCATTCCAAATAGGGCTTTGCCTTTCCAAATGTTAATTATTTTTTTTAACACCATCAATCAGAGCTGTCAGAGCAGGATGTGACAGGCACCAACTAACTACATGCTGCTGAGTGTTGCTGCAGGGAGTCCTAGGGCTGTCAGTGTGCATAGCAGATCTCCGACTGGGGATGGCTGACAGCTTAGCTAGCCTAGCAGGACTGCTCTTTCTCCTGTTCAGACAGACAGTGTGTCAGCCAGCCTCACACGGGGCCCTGTCTAGCCCTGCCTGGCCTCTCAGACTCTAATGGAACACGAGTCTCCTGTTTAGATGATCTGAGCAAAGCTTCCAGAATGATCATCATCAGCCATGGAACACAGAACATTCTAGAACAGAGCCTCATCAAGGAGCATCAGCTGATTCAGTGGTGAAGGCACACAATGCTTACACAGGCTTAAAGGAGACAAGCAGTCAATGGGAATGGAAATGGTCATGTAGCCATAGCGGTACAAGGATCAGGCTCCTGGCTATCGGGTCGCATATTATTTCAGATCTGCTTAGCAGACAGTTGGCCAGCGAGCCGTGGATCCACGAGATCACAGCAGCGAGAGAAGAGATTGCTTACTGTTGGACTTCTCAAATCGAAATTGGGAACAATGCCATCTACATTTTTTAAGTCATGCCCATGAAATTTTGAATAAGTTGAATCAATCTGTGGTGTCAAAATGTCTACCGCTTGACAGAGGGGCCCTGAAATACAGCAGGTGATGAAGATAACATACATTGAAAATGGATGCAGGCTTAACTTTGAAACATTTGTTTTCATGATAATTTGAACAGTAATTTCACTTACATAGCTACATTTCAAAATCACACAGAAGTTTCTGAAACATTTTCTAAAAAAAATTTGCCACTATGTTAATGAAAATCAAATGTAACACTTCCCCTCGACCCCCACCACAGAACTCGAAACACTGTTGGATCCTGGGTAATTATATGACTACAGAATGCCTGCCCCTGAGAGTTGCCATGGAAAAGCACTGCCAACAGCGCCATGCTTGTAGACATTTGTGATGGTCCCCTGAAAAAGCCCTCCAGCCAACTCTTGCACCAGTCATTAGTCTGCTGTGTCTGCCTTCATCACTCGACAGCACAGTCTGAATTGTCAAACACTCTTCCACAACGTGAAGGTCAAATCAGACCTGATGCTGGTACTCTTATGACGTTGGATAATGAAAAAAACAAACAATTATTTCTCCCTTATTTGAGCTAGTTACATTGTTTGTACCTCTTGTACTTCAGTGTATACGACATGGTTATTTGCTCTTTCAAATGTCTCTATTGTGTATTTTGTTTGCATGCGATGAACTAGACAATTTGACAAAACTGGTGTGAACAATGGCAAGGTCATGAAAATCCCAAAATGGTTTCAATTGTTGTGTAGGCTATTCACCAGTGACGGCTATTCAAATGGGATGAAAATACATTTTATTTTAGCGTAATTTGTTTAACCTGATGAAAGTGTTTTATCATAACAGTCTGCTTAGCTGTTTTGTAGAACACAAAAGGCATCTGAGGCAGCCACACCACACACACACACACACACACAAAATTGCATTTGTGACTGTGAGGAGGAATTTAAGGGCATGTTTCTCCCATCAATAAAACAGGCTTGTAGGGCCACTTATCTAAACTTACAGTATGTATTTGTAAGGTGCATGAAGAGAACAAGCAAACTGACTGGCAGGCGAATAGAGCTGAGACTAAACAAGATATTTCGCAGTGCCTGAAAAACACAAAAAAAATCAGATTAAGCAAACAGGAACCCTGGGATAACACACCACAGTTCCATCTAGGGATAGAGGCAGGTCAATATAAAAGGTAAACAAGAAGTGCAATCTCTCGGGATTTCGCATGAAAAAGCTCTGTGACAGGTCAGGGTCCACTCATTCAGACTGGTCTTACTCCCTCATTTATCAGAATACAAGCCTGAAACAATTTCTAAAGACTGTTGACATCTAGTGGAAGGCATAGGAACTGCAATTTGGGTCCCAAGTCAATTGATACAGTAATGGCATTGAATAGAAAACAACAAAACAAAAACAAAAACTACTTCCTGAATGGATATTTCTCAGGTTTTCACCTGCCAAATCAGTGCTGTTATACTCACAGACACTATTTTAACAGTTTCAGAAACTTGAGAGTGTTTTCTATCCAAATCTACCCATTATATGCATATCATATCTTCAGGTCCCGAGTAGCAGACAGTTTAATTTGGGCATGCTTTTCATCCAAAATTCCGAATGCTGCCCCCTACCCTAGAGAAGTTAAAGGCACAGTCAACTTAGTGTATGTAAACTTCTGACCCACTGGAATTGTGATACAGTGAATTATAAGTGAAATAATCTGTCTGTAAACAATTGTTGGAAAAATTACTTGTGTCATGCACAAAGTAGATGTCCTAACCGACTTGCCAAAACTATAGTTTGTTAACAAGAAATTTGTGGAGTGGTTGAAAAACGAGTCTTAATGACTCCAACCTAAGTGAATGTGAACTTCCGACTTCAACTGTATCTGCAAAAATTCACCTCACCACTGTCACAGACTGGTCTTCCCTGGCTGCCTGAACCTGCTGAGACCTGTGTCACCATCTGATCCTCCTAAAATGAGGCATGACAAAGAATTACCTTGGTGTACATGTATATATTATAACATCTAAGAATAGAATCAATGCTTCAATAATCTAAATTACCTAATTCCTAGATCCCAGAATGTAGTTTTAAGCTTAAGCTGCTGTCCTGTAGCGTCTGTAGATCTAGCCATCAATTCAAGATGGTACTTTATATCATTCACTGAATATACTACAAATTCACCTGAGCTCCATAGACTGCTCTTCCCTGTCTGACCCTGCTGGGACCCCTGTCACCATCTGATCCTGCTAAGACATAATGAGCATAGTGTTGTGTACTGACTGAACTAGAGGGCTGCATTCCCGCGGGATGACAGATCATTGCGGCCACAGTCTGAATTTTTCATGCTGCAGGCGGGAGCGGGCGGTCAGACAGACGACCCAGCTAGCAGTGAGGAATCGGCCCTCTTCCGGGGAGCCGGAACTGATTGAATCGGCCTGGAATCGGGTGTCGGACTCGGCCAGGAATCAACATGAATGACTGCCCAGAATCAGCCCAAGTACATCGGGCTGTTTCCATCTACTGGAATTCAGCCGACTTTTTTACCAGAATCCCCGCAGAAGCGGCCTAATGCAACTTTAAATAAATGTATTCAAAATTACCCTATTTAGTCATTTTAGATATGTCTATTATACATTTTATACACACAAATTATACCCATCCACAAAAAAAAATGTGTTGGAGGAGACACCATACATCATACACCATACAGGCAGTTAACCCACTGTTCCTAGGCCGTCATTGAAAATAAGAATTTGTTCTTAACTGACTTGCCTAGTTAAATAAAGGTAAAATTAAAATAAAAAATACCTCCTGCCACAGGAGTCTCTACAGCGCGATAGGACAAGGACATCCAGGCGGGCCAAACCCTCCCCTAACTCGGACTACGCACGGGTCTCCGGGTCGCAGTCAGCCTGGGTCTCAAACTAGCATCTCTAGAAATAGAGTTTGCACTGCATTGCAGTGTCTTAGACCACTGCGCCACTCGGGAGGTTCCATCCACAAAGTTTTTAATGCTTATCAATTGCCTTGCACAAAGTATCAAAATACTAAAATACTACACAGGACTCTTAAAGAATTTCATTAAAATGTTAAATGTATTTTTTAATCACAGAATCAACGTGGAAAATATGGATAATAAATAAATAAATAATGAAAAGCTAATTATATGAAGCAGCCCGTGTTATGATCTGCCAGATATTAGCCCCAATCGGCCCGAGCCCCAAGTAATACATTTGGGCCAGATAACTCACACCGGAATCAGCCTGAGCTCAATCCTCGCATCCTAGCCATAAGTGATACTGCCGAAGGCGGCCCAGACTCGTGTCACATGACGTCGGACGAGTGTGACTCTCAGCCGAGTGCCGCAACTCTCAGCCGGAATCAGCCCAGATCCACTGTGTTAGCTGGGGACTTTGGGATAAAAGTATTTTTGTTGTCCCACAGATAATTTTGAAAAGGTCCTCTTTCTGCATTATATGCGTTAGCCTACCTCTATGCAATGCTATGCAAAACATAGCAAGAGTCACTGTCATCATTCTTGCTGCTTCTGGTTCAGTAGCCATACCAGGTGAGCGTGTGGTCTCAATTAAATAGAGTAGGCTATAGCCTATGTATACATGGACAGAGAAGCACGGGCAGTTATCTTTCCACAAAAATGTACTTCTTAAATAGGCCTATGATTAGGCTATAGTTCACTACATTGCCTAATAAATAGGCCTAAAGATGGATCACCCATATTTCTCAGTCTGAAAATCTTCCCACTCGTAAAAGGTAGGCTATAAAAAGTCTCTCCAACTCTGCTCTCTTCAAACTACATCTAGAATATTGGCTGATATAGCCCAGTAAAACAATTTAAGGGCCATGTAAGAATCTCTGGTAATTTAACATATTTCTTATTACGTTATTTTTGCGCATTTGATATTGCCTGTAGGGTGCAAAATTGATGGGACTATGGATGGCATGCGAGCTGTCACATATGCCTGAAATAACATTCCGGGACTGCAGTTGGGTTTGGGACCAGTTCCTACAGTGTCAGGTAGGAGTCAGAAAGCCAGTGATTGCAGGCTGGAGCGGGATGAAGAAATCGGTCCCGTACAGACCTCTACTGTGCACCATGACAGTGAAGCCTGTAACTTTAGAGGTGTTTATTATGTGAAAAGTAGGGAATTACCTAGATCAATAACGTTACATTGAAAACCAACTTACATTGCACTGAAAAAGTTGACTTAAGACCTCAATCGCGAGGGCCGATGGTTTCATCGTTTGATTCAGGTCTAGTTTGATTGAGGAAAAAATAATATCTAACGTAAGTCAACTTTTGGCCAGCTCTCTCTCTTATGGTACATCAACTGGTGAATGCCAAGTTAATTTACTTCTGAAACGTGACAAAACAAATTCTACAAAACATTTGCATACAAACAACTGCTGTTAGATAGTAATAAATACCCACCTCATTCCGCTATCTCACAGATAACTAGAGGCTACAGCTGACCTGGCTGTGTTAGCTACTCACTAGTGTAGCTTATTCATTCACCTCAGTCAAGAGGGGATGAAACATTAGCTAACGTTACATGTCAGTTATAATACTAGCTCAGCACTGTGAATAAACACTCGTTTTTAAAAGTTTTTTTTTACGTTAAACGAAAGTTACCTTGCCAGCTACATCAGTCAACTAAAGAGTAGGCAGTTTCTGTTCTGCTTCCTTTTACAACTCGGTGAAAGAGCGCAACATGTACACACTATGTTTAACTCCCCTGTGCTGGTCCAGCAAGCCTTTAGAAGCTTTGCCTTCACACAGCCTGCCAGCACAATATGTGGTGTCTGCCCCATCCTAAATCCAGTCGGATAAACACTCAACAGCCTACCCGAATGCTCGGAGGCATCCGTATGGTCCTAAATCACACCGCTGCTGTGTTTTGTATTACATTTCAATGATAAAACTGGGGGGGCCAAAAATCCAATATCAGAATGTGTGGGGGATTTCATGCCCCCCCCCAGTGAAAGTTGCGCCCCTGATACATACCATAGGAAACATAACATACTAATTGGGGTGTCCCGGATTTACTTCTACTATGTTGAGTCTACCCCTGAGTCCAGATTGACAGTACATATGCAAGGGACTCACAAAGTACAATGTGTTACAAGGCAGATATGAGACAAAAAGTTGGCAACTGACCACCATTCTGTCTGCAAGCCCTCTGAGTGAGACATCTAAATATGCAGCAACAACTCAAGCTTCAGCATAATCAGCACTTCATTATAGACCTAAACTTCCCTGCTACTCACTATTCACAACAGCAGCACTTTTCAGCAAACAAGCATTTAACATGAGAGGTTTGGATGAGGTAATTTTCTGCATCATTTGAGAGGGAACAAATCACTAAATGGAAGCAGAGAGGTTGCTTTGTGAGCGCTGAAGCAAAACTACACCTCTGTTTCACTCTCCAGGGACTCAAGCAGAGGAGAAAAGAGAGAGTGAAGAGGAGAGGAGAGAGGAGAGAGAGAGAAGAGAGGAGAGAGAGAGGAGAGGAGAAGAGAAAAGAGGAGAGGATGGGAGATGGCAAGTTCTTAAAAGAGTGATGTGAAATCATAAAAACACTTCAACTTCTTCAAAGAGCCACTCTCTCATTGTTGTGTCAACTTTGGCACCTTTTGGCACCTTTAAAAAACAGTTTTTTGTTTAACCTTTATTTAACTAGGCAAGTTCATTAAGAACAAATTCTTAATAACAATGACGGCCTACCCCGGCCAAACCCTGGTACAATTGTGTGGTGCTCTATGGGACTCCCAATCACGGCTGGTTGTGATACAGCCTGGAATCTGTAGTGACGCCTCTAGCACTGAGATGCAGTGTCTTAGACCTAGCTAAGATTATTACTATATAATCATCTGTAGATTTATGTTATCCTGTCCTTGTCAACAGCAGCATAATCTAGTTTTAAATGTACTCCATCTTATTCTCTCCCCATGCCTTTTCTCAACATGCATTAGCTTTTATTACACCAAGAATCACATTGAGACTAAGACTCTCATTTAGTTGAATGTCTGTGGGACTGGAGAGGAGGAACAGACACACGTACCATGGTTGTACTGAGTAAGAAAGAACCAGTGTAATGATTACCCTGCAACAGGCTGGTAAGTGCACGCATGTATGGGGTGATCAAGTATAATGTACAAGAACATCTCAGTGTTTTCTTGGAAAAAATGGTGTTATACTTTTTCAATGTACTAACTACATTTACATTACATTTTAGTCAATTAGCAGACACTTATTTCCAGAGCAACTTACAGGAGCAATTAGTGCGCAAGGATTCAAACCAGGGACCCATGAGTTACTGACTGAACACTCTTAACCACTAGGCTACCTGCTAACCATTCATGCCATGTACACAATTTTATAGGTAACAACCTCATTGTTAACTTGTAATAACACATATACCTTAATATCAGTACTGTTCCATCCAGTCCTCGGGATCACCAAACAGCTACATTTTTGTATATATCCCAAGACAAGCATACCTGATTTAACTACTGGTATTAAACCAATCACAAATTCCTTCATTAGTTGAATGTGTGGCTATATTGAAATATATCAAATCTGAAATGGCTGGTGGTCCCTGAGGACTTGGTTAGGAAACATTGCTGTACTATATAAGGTTTGCCGGAGGAGCATTGTTCATAACACTGTAACCTTGACTTCAACTCTGTGAAGCTGTTGAGCTGTGATTGTATTCCCATCTCACTCTGGCACGTGTGAAGTCACCACCACTTAGGCCGGAGGGTCAGAGACAAGGTCCAGATGCCAGGGCTGTCCTCCTCTCCACTCCTTTCCAATCTGGGCCTGGTTACACTACACAGGCACAGTGGAGGGCTTCCCTGCCTGACAGATTGATGTCCCTACTCCAGTCCATTACCGCCTCGCTTTTATTTGCCATTTGGCATATAGGCACTACCATAGCCTTTCTGGGACTCTTTCTGTGTGATTTTGTCATCTGCTTCTGTTTCAGGGAGAGAGGATTTGTCCTCATGCCCAATACACACAAACATGCACGCACACACATGCACAAACTCAGGCACAAACAGACTAACAGTTGTGGTTCTGATTACTTACTAGTAAACCCAACAAAGCAATGAGTGATTGCAGTTTCTTGTAGGAATGGGCATTTGAAATTATTTCACTATTTGAATAATATAATGATTTTTTTGTAGGATTCCAGCGCCAGTCATTTAAAAAAAACGTTTTAGTTTTAATAGACTTTTTCCTGCCGAAACTCTAACATATTAAAAAGTGAATACTGGAACCATATTGTGGGGAATGGTCAGTGGGGAGCTATTTGAAAACTAATGTCATATTGGTTTTCATTTTGTGATGTCATTAAAAATGGTATGGACAAAATACTGTAACTTGGAAAGTATATCCCCTTCATCCGTCAAGTTTCCTTCCAATACGTTGTGCATATAATATTTAAAATGATTAAAGTATTTTTGTTAACTTATTTGTGACAGGGGGCAGTTTTTTCACATTCATGCCCAAATTCAACTGCCTGCTACTCATCCCCGGAAGATAAGATGTGCATATTATTAGTAGATCTGGATAGAAAACACTCTGAAGTTTCTAAAACTGTTTGAATCATGTCTGTGAGTATAACAGAACTTATTTAGCAGGCAAAACCCAGAGGACAAACCATTCAGATTTTTTTGTTTTGAGGTCACTCTCTTTTCAATGGGTTTTCATTGGGAATCCAGATTTCTAAGGGACCTTCTTGCAGTTCCTATCGCTTCCACTGGATGTCAACAGTCTTTAGGAATCGGTTGAGGTTATTCCTTTGTGTAATGAAGAAGTACGGGCATCTTGAACGAGGGTCACTTGAAGTGTACAATTAGATAGAGGCGCGTGACCAGAAAGCATGCTTCAGTTTGTTTTCTTCCTGTATTGAACACAGATCATCCCGTCTTCAATTTTATCAATTATTTACGTAAAAAAAAAAAAACTAAAGTTGTATTACAAAAGATGTTTGAAATGTTTTAGCAAAGTTTACAGATATCTTTTGAGATATTTTGTAGTCACATTGCTCAAGTTGTAACTGGTGTTTTTCTGGATCAAACGCGCCAAATAATAGGACATTTTGGATATATATGGACGGAATTAATCGAACAAAAGGACCATTTGTGATGTTTATGGGACATATTGCAGTGCCAACAAAAGAAGCTCGTCAAAGGTAAGGCATGAATTGTATTTTTTATTTCAGCGTTTTGTGTCGCGCCTGCAGGGTTGAAATATGGTTTCTCTCTTTTGTTTATGGAGGTGCTATCCTCAGATAATAGCATCATTTGCTTTTCCGAAAAGCCTTTTTGAAATCTGACATGTTGGCTGGATTCACAACAAGTGTAGCTTTAATTTGCTCTCTTGCATGTGTGATTTAATGAAAGTAAGATTTTTATAGTAAGTGATTTGCTTTTGGCCAGGTGGGACGCCTCCGACATATCCCAGAGAGTCATAAAAGATAACTTGCTATCATACACCTTTGCGCAGTATGTAGCCACAACCCGAGTGAGGTCAGAGAGCATGTCAGACTGACGGAACCATCCCCTCCAGCCAGAATGCTTAAAATGATTGCCAACAGAGAAAACATTAGACCAGGAAACGTTAGCCGATAGCTACACGTTTGAAATGGTTGGGTCTTTGAACCTCAACACGAGGTGAAGAAATACACTCACCTTCCTTTAGACCAGAACATTGCTAGGTTGTAGCTAAGCGTGTAAAGTGGTCTGCATCCTGAATCCTGAATAATCAACACGAGGTGTAGGCGAGAAGCTCACTTCCTAAACAAACACTGGTATGGCTGATTAGCTGTACTATGTCAGATATCGAGAAAAGCGAATCTAAGTGGGACCATCGCACTACTCTTCAAATCATCCCATCCTACTACGAGTCTCAATTCACCGTATTCTCCTACCATTATCAACAATGGGTACCGTTGACATGCCTGGCTATCCATCAAAGTGAACAACAGTAGAATAGACAGTTCTGGACCCTTTTGAAAAATCCGAGCTTTACAAGCATGCCGCTGAAAAGTCAACCCACATCCTTCCAAAGAAGGCCTGGATCTGACAGAGATAAATGGCGAACAAAGGCACTCGCACATAAATACATTCATGATTTATTATTCCAAACGGGTGGTGGTTTGTGTGCAAACTACATGATTACTGTGAGTCGTTTTTCTTTCTCTCCGTCTCTCTCTTCCCCACCCCTCTTCATTTGTTGTGTACAAGCCGCTATATTTTGTCAGTCCACTAGGGACCTTTGTCTCATGTAAAAGGGTGTATGTTTATTCTGTGTTATTATTTAGTTAGCTAGTAAATAAATAAACCAATTTGCATAGTACTGAATCATGAGTAAGGCTGGGGTTTTTGCAGATGCATGAGGTCACGACTGTTCAGAATGATGATATGATAAGAGTTAATGATTAATAAGATTACTTTTTATCAATGTAATAGATATAAAGTATATCACAAAAGTGAGTACACCCCTCACATTTTTGTAAATATTTGAGTATATCTTTTCATGTGACAACACTGAAGAAATGACACTTTGCTACAATGTAAAGTAGTGAGTGTACAACTTGTATAACAGTGTAAATTTGCTGTCCCCTCAAAATAACTCAACACACAGCCATTAATGTCTAAACCGCTGGCAACAAAAGTGAGTACACCCCTAAGTGAAAATGTCTAAATTGGGCTCAAAGTGTCAATATTTTGTGTGGCCACCTGTCACGCCCTGGCCTTAGTTAACTTTCTTTATTGTTTTTGGTTAGGCCAGTGTGTGACATGGGTGATTTATTTGTTTTTGTCTTGTCTAGGGGTTTTTGTAGATTTATGGGGTTGTGTTCTTTTAGCTGTCTAGGTAAGTCTATGGTTGCCTGGATTGGTTCTCAATCAGAGGCAGGTGTTTATCATTGTCTCTGATTGGGGAGCCATATTTAGGCAGCCATATTCTTCGGGTATTTTGTGGGTGATTGTTTCCTGTCTTTGTGTTTTATGCACCAGTTAAGACTGTTACGGTTTTCACGTTTATTGTTTTGTAGTTTGTTCATGTTTTGAGTTTTCTTAAAGAACCATGAAATATAACCACTCTGCGTTTTGGTCCGCCTCTCCATCACAGGAAGAAAGCCGTGACACCACCATCATTTTCCAGCACTGCCTTAACTTGTTATGGCTGCAATCCCCCTATCGGGATAAGTGCCATCAACAACCGTTGAATAGCATAGCGCTACATTCAATAAATATTACTAAAAATATTTATATTCATGAAATCACAAGTGCAATATAGGAAAACACAGTTTAGCCTTTGTTAATCCACCTGTCGTGTCAGATTTTGAAATTATGCTTTACAGCGAAAGAAATCCAAGCGTTTGTGTAAGTTTATCGATCGCACGACAAAACATTAAGTACACTTAGCATCAGGAAGGTTGGTCACGAAAATCAGAAAAGCAATCAAATTAATCGTTTACCTTTGATGATCTTCGGATGTTTTCACTCACGAGACTCCCAGTTACACAACAAATGTTCCTTTTGTTCCGTAAAGATTATTTTATATCCAAAATACCTCCGTTTGTTTGTCGCTTTATGTTCAGAAATGCACAGGAAAGAGCGGTCACGACAACGCAGACGAAAATTCAAAATAGTTTCCATAATGTCCACAGAAACATGTCAAACGTTTTTTATAATCAATCCTCAGGTTGTTTTTAAAATATTTAACCGCAAATGTCTTTCACAGTAGGAGAGGGAAAAGCAATGGCTGCCCAAACTCTGTTGCGCAAGCAAAACTCATGTGACCACTTGACGCGATGTTATCATTCTGGCTCATTTTTCAAAATAAAAGCCTGAAACTATGTCTAAAGACTGTTGACACCTTGAGGAAGCGATAGGAAAAGGAATCTGGTTCATATCCCTTTAAAACTTGTTGGGGATAGGGGCTAGTATTTTCACTTTGGATGAATTGCGTGCCCATAGTGAACTGCATCCTACTCTGTCCTAGATTGCTAATATATGGATATTATTATTACTATTGGATGGAAAACACTCTGAAGTTTCTAAAACTGTTTGAATTATGTCTATGAGTATAACAGAACTCATAGGGCAGGCAATCTTCCAAACAAGAAGTGAAATTCTGAATGTGGGTTAAATTTGACGTCATCGCCCTTTCCCTTCCAAATAAGATATGGATATGTTACGCCTTCCGCTAGATGTCCTCATTCAGTAGAACATGGAGTGGAGCCTCTGGTGTGAACTTTGACCGAATGGGAGGGGAAATAGTCACTGTCTTAGCAGAATGCAATTTCCCTGTGGCGCATGTCTGTTGATGTCACCGTCGTTCCATTTGGCTGCAGATGAAAACGTATAATCCGGTTGGAACGTTATTGGATATATATGAAAATAACATCCTAAAGATTGATTCTCTACTTAGTTTGACATGGAATATATATTTTTGAAGTTTTCGTCCGAGTTCTCCTGGACCAGCGTCAGCTTTTGGGCACGTGAAAGTGGGAAAGTGCTAGCAAATGCAGCTAATTGGACACTAGTATTGGACATTATGGAACAAAACAACGATTTATTGTGGAACTAGGACTCCTTGCACTGCATTCTGATGAAAGATCATCAAAGGTAAGGGAATATTTATGATGTAATTTCGTATTTCTGTTGACTCCAACATGGCGGAGAAATATATTTAAGTCTGAGCACTGTCTCAGATTATTGCATGGTAGGCGTTTTTCGTAACGTTTTTAAAACATCTGACACAGCGGTTGCATTAAGAACCAGTGTATCTTTAATTATATGTAGAACATGTATCCTTGGTCAAAGTTTATGATGAGTATTTCTGTTATCTGGCATAGCTTTCTATAATTCCTCCAGATATTTTGGAGGCATTTCTGAACATGGCGTCAATGTAAACCGAGATTTGTGGATATAAATATGCATATTATCGAACAAAACATAAATGTTTTGTGTAACATGTCGTATGAGTGTCATCTGATGAAGATTTTCAAAAGGTTAGTGATTCATTTTATCTCTAATCCTGCTTTTGTGACTATCTTTGTCTGGGAAAAATGGCTGTTTTTTTTTTATTTGGTGGTGGTCTAACATAAATATATGTTGTGTTTTCGCTGTAAAACATTTTCAAAATCGGACATGATGGGTAGATGAACAAGATGTTTATCTTTCATTTGCTGTATTGTATTTCTAAAGAATATTTTTGAGGATATTTTGGGGAGTTCCCCTAGGGGATCGCCTTGCCATAACAGGTTTTAAATCCAGCAAAAGGAGGCTATGGAACATGGAGTTTTCAAAATAGAAGCCACTTCCTGTTTTGATTTTCCTCAGGGTTTGGCCTGCGATAACAGTTCTGTTATACTCAGACAATATTTTGACAGTTTTGGAAACTTTAGAATGTTTTCTATCCAATACTAATAATAATATGCATATATTGCATATAAAAAAAATAAAATAAATATTAGCAACTGAGACTGAGGAGCTGGCCGTTTACAATGGGCACCTTTTCATCCAAGCTACTCAATGCAGCCATATGAAGTTAACCCTCTTGGGCATGGCGTTCACCAGAACGTCACAGGTTGCCACTGGAGTCCTCTTCCACTCATCCATGACGACATCACGGAGCTGGTGCATGTTAGAGACCTTGCACTCCTCCGCCTTCCATTTGAGGATGCCCCGCAGATGCTCAATAGGGTTTAGGTCTGGAGACATGCTTGGCCAGTCCATCACCTTTACCCTCAGCTTCTTTAGCAAGGCAGTGGTCGTCTTGGAGGGGTGTTTGGGGTCGTCATCATGTTGGAATATTACCCTGCGGCCCAAACTCCGAAGGGAGGGGATCATGCTCTGCTTCAGTATGTCACAGTGCATGTTGGCATTCATGGTTCCCTCAATGAACTGTAGCTCCCCAGCACCATGACACTCCTACCACCATGCTTGACTGTAGGCAAGACACACTTGTCTTTGTACTCCTCACCTGGTTGCCGCCACACACGCTTGACACCATCTGAACCAAATAAGTTAAATATTGGTCTCATCAGACCACAGGACATGGTTCCAGTAATCCATGTCCTTAGTCTGCAAAATATTGACACTTTGGGCCCAATTTTTACATTTTCACGTAGGGGTGTACTCACTTTTATTGCCAGTGGTTTAGACATTAATGTCTGTGTGTTGAGTTATTTTGAGGGGACAGCAAATTTACACTGTTATACAAGCTGTACACTCACTACTTTACATTGTAGCAAAGTGTAATTTCTTCAGTGTTGTCACATGAAAAGATATACTCAAATATTTACAAAAATGTGAGGGGTGTACTCACTTTTGTGATATACTGCATATCTTATAGAGTTTAATTTGGGAGATGGAAACTCTTTAAACAAATTATTCTGTGGTGCCCCAAACCCTAATGAGTTAATTGTTACATTATTAATTTAAATCAGGTAACAATTAAACATAGTTTGTTGATTAAATAAATAACAGTCATCAGATTAAAGAAAGTCACGACAATGTATACAGCAAAGAATAAATGTAACCTTTGTGTTATTTAACCCCATCGTGTCAAAGGCTTGCAAAATCACAGATCACATGATTTATTTTGTGTGGTGTAATGATTTTATTGACTAGACTGTTGATTTCTATATTTTTTTTACAAATTAAATTAAATCACTGCTTTACCTTCCAAATAAATGATTGGCCTCGGGAAATAGATTTGCTCCACAGAAAACCATATCACAGTATTGCAAAGAGGAAGCTAATCATACATGCTTTGGGGTTCCATTGAAAAGCTCTTAGAGAGTCTACCGAGATACACTGAACATCAGCAAGTCATCCAACACCACAGGAATCATGTCCTACTCCCTCCTGAGATGAGTTGTGGTGCCTTGAGGACAAACTGCAGTGATGCATCTTTATTATCGCTCCTCTCCCTTCATTCTGCCCAAACTATGTTCTCTAGAGACAGGCACAGCCATCCACACCATGGTAGAAGGATAGTAGAACACACACACACAGTCAGGGGACAGTGAAGTTGCTCTTTATTCTAGGCCTGCTCTGTCAGCAGTAATCAGGGTAGTGTGATGTGATCCTGATGAGAAGCAGTAATATGCACTGTGGCTTTACTGTCCTCCCCATTCCCTCGAAATCCCTGTCTATTGACTCACCCTGATGAAGTTTGGATTTAATTGTCTGTCAGTCCCAATGGGGTGGGGATCCTCAGAACCTTATGGTGTCCTTGACACTTTGTCTCCAAAGTTACTTTCCTTAACCCATAAGAGTCTAAGAATTGCATATAGCTACTAAGCTATATGCAATTGTTTTAAGAAGGTCATACCAAGGATCACTAAGCTATATGCAATTGTTTTAAGAAGGTCATACCAAGGATAATTTTCCTATTTTATTTGGAGTTTTCCGACCCCTTGAAGTATACAAAAACATGAGATATATCAAAGAGGAAACATTATATATATGTTTTAAACATGTATTTAACCCGTTACTTTTGGCACTAAACAGTTTCTATATACAGCATACTTTGATACATTTCTAAACTGGTAGGCCTCCTGAGTGACTCAGCGGTCTAAGGCACTGCATTGCGGTGCTAGCTGTGCCACTGGAGATCCAGATTCAAGTCCAGGCTCTGACACAGCCGGCCGTGACCAGGAGACCCACAGAGCAGCGCACAATTGTCCCAGTGTTGTCCGGGTTAGGGGAGGGTTTGGCCGGCAGGGATGTCCTTTTCCCACTGCACTCTAGCGACTCCTGTGGTGGGCCAGGCGCATGCACACTGACACAGTTGCATGGTCTGGGGCGGTGTTGCACAGCATCATCGGACTGAGCTTGTTGTAATTGCAGGCAATCTCAACACTATGTGTTACAGGGAAGACATCCTCCTCCCTCATGTGGTACCCTTCCTGCAGGCTCATCCTGACATGACCCTACAGCATGACAATGCCACCAGCCATACTGCTCGTTCTGTGCTTGAATTCCTGCAAGACAGGAATGTCAGTGTTCTGCCATGGCCAGCAAAGAGCCCGGATCTCAATCCAATTGAGCATGTCTGGGACCTGTTGGATCGGAGGTTGAGGGCTAGGGCCATTCACCCCAGAAATGTCCGGGAACTTGCAGGTGCCTTTGTGGAAGATTGAGGTAACATCTCACAGCAAGAACTGGCAAATCTGGTGCAGTCCATGAGGAGGAGATGCACTGCATTACTTAATAAAAACATATTCAAATGGTACCAGGGGACCTTCAGACGAGTCTTGTCAGGCCTGTGGGTGTCCTAGAGCAAAACAACGTACATGTCAGTAAAACAACTGACATGTTCGTGAGAGTCTTACCTTTCCACAGAAGGGTCATTGCCCAAACTGTTCGGACGCAACAGAACATTTAGTGAAAATACAGATTTTCTGGATGTCTCGTGGTCTGACAAACACCTGTCTAGCTCTGTCACCTTTCACCGCAGATGCTCATGGTGAACTGTTTTTGGATCTTCAAAACAATGGAATAATTTTAGTCTCCAGTGTGAATTTTCAGCATTGGCAGAGAGACAGACAGTTGATGCAGAGAACAAGTGAATTAGTGAGAAAAACATTCTCATCGTTCTTCATTCAGATACAGTATGTGCCCATGCCACTCAGAAGCTGCTGTCAGATGTGTGAATTCCTCTGGTTAAAAATGCATTGTGGGAGTGATGATCTCGTTGTATGGTACACTACTTGAAACCTGCTGATATAGCCCTCTTCCCCCCTCTTTCTATTTCCACCCTCTCTCCCAAACACAGCAACCCTCCCTTTCCTCAGTCAGGGAATTTTATTACAGGTGACACACACTGTGACTTAACACCCCACTCCGTAGCAGGTGCTGTGGGCGTGCTGCCCACTCCTAGACTGGCCAAGTAGGAATATCTGTCAAGCCTGTTTACCGCGACCGCTAGTTTCCGCACCCCACAACCGCTACCTGGGCCTGTCTGTCTGTCTGTCTGCAGGGGGAGGAGGACAGGGAGCTAGCGGATGGAGTGGGGAGTCAGTGAGTGTGCTTTGTTTTGTTTTGAGGAGCGGGAGCTGAGGATGCTGAGTAGAGCTGGAGCAGGAAAACAGTGTATTCGCCAGGGAGGACCACCTTCTTTCAGGTTACTGTGTGTAGCAAGTTATAGACTTAGACGCGTTTGTTCTGATGAGAACATCTATAGCACCTACCCTCCCTGACTCCTCACCTACCACCAAGCTCATGAAGACAATAGTTTGAATGTTTTTTTAACTGAATCTAATTAAAGCTGAAAGAGTTCTTAGAGTAAACAGATTCTTCTCAGTATGGTATTCACGAAGGAATACTGCTGCAGTACATATTATTTTATTCTGGATTCTACCATCTGCAAGAGTCACAGCCTTACGGTGAATGTGATAATTGAAAGTACTGTAGTTTAATGAGACTAGATGTTATTGTAGTGTGAAAGGTGATACATTTTTTTCTGGAGAGGATTGCTGACCATAGCCTTTTTCCAGTGTTTGTAATTTATAATTTCTTTACCTGGGAAGGTCTTTCATTTTGACAATGGCAAAATTTCAAATCAATGTCCTCTTAGCTACTGTACCTATCTGTAATATACTGTATTTCAAAAAATGTCACCTGTTAGACTTAGAACAGGGCCACCAAATGTCACATGAAGCATTGTACAAATAATTTATCCAAATATAACCTTGGAAGTTGTCTACAAAATGAGAGCTGAGAGAGCTCATGGTGAAGTTAGCTAACTCAACTCCAGCCTCACACAACCCCGTTCCCTTCCATAGAAAAGCTGTGAAATCTGATTGCATTCACCACCAATTCAAAGGGTGAAGTTGTGAAGAAAGCAATTTTACATTTTAATTAAAAATAAAAATATTTCCATGATAATGGATGTAGGAAATGCATATCAATTGTCTTCTGATTAACACAACTCTGTACTCTGACATTTACCATAATTGAGGTCTTTTTGACTCGTTTCTTATCGTTTTGTTAAACATATTGAAAAGGAAGCTATAGCCTGTAAGGAGCATTGACAGCAACACAAAGTCTGCGGTGAGGCGGAAAAGCTGTTTATGCATTCAAAGCCTTTAGAGCAGTTTCTCCAATCACAGCAGGCCTTTGTTCGTTGACATTAGCACTATTTTAACGCTGAAGCGCCCAGAAATACCCATTTAGCAGATGTCTTTCAAAATCGAATGCCTATAAAATGGGATTTTTTAAATCTGTCTTTGGAAGTGTGAATATTAATGTCCCTTCACTCTCCCTTTCTATTTCGCTCTCCTTCTCTCCCACTCACACGCTCTTTCTATCTCCTCCCCTAAATCTTTTGGTTCTCTCTCTTGCTCTCCGGCTGTGTGGGAGTGTGGGATTTGGTTGTACAGATATTAAATAAACTAAAGTCAAACAGAGAGGCAAATGAATTAATGGAGGGAGGAGGCTGGATGAAAACTATTGGCGAATCAATATTACAAATACCGGAGGAAATAAAGGCTTCTTTTCTTCCCTCTTCTCTCCAAGCTCTGAATGCTTAAAGTTTATATTAAAAGTTAGCTATTGATGTTCTCTGATTACATTTCTTCAGAGTTCAGCTTCCCCCATCAAATCTATAAAACATTATGCCACATTACTCTTGTCAGGGAGGCCGATCTCACTGGAGAGGAGGATCTGGTGATATGTTTTCCAATATCAAAGTGATGAGTGATGTGTCGTCTGTAAATTGTTCCACATCAGATCTCCCATATAGATTTCTGCCTGCTTAAGGCAGAGATTCTTGAGGCCACTATGTTCTTCCAAAGGAAAATTATTACTTTTTAATCTTCTCATAGATATTTCATCATTATGTCTTATATCCAAATATTACCAGCTGGTCCTGTGAAAGGCAATATGATCATAGACATGTACATAATTTCCCCTTTAAGAGGTAGATGAAGTCCCCGTGCCACAGTTCCCCCTTATTCTTGTGGACCTGAGTTTCATGCCACTCCACACTGCTCACTCTGAGGTAGTTGTGTGTGTTTGGCAAGGTGAACATCTAATGTGTTCGTGAACCTTGGAGCTATGTCCTCAAGCTGTGCACTGGGGTCATGCTGGGAGAGATGACACCTTTTCTATGCACTTTCCAGCTCCCTGACCTGTGTCCTTCAACCTCTTTTTACTGATACTGGATAATGAACAATGGATATTTTCTTTCGAAAGATACATATAAAGGGTTGAGTTGGCAGACAGATTCATTCTAAATAATCATTTATACTTGCATTTTGACATTGACAGAACTGATTACTGCTATCGGTGCCCCTACTACTCGGTAAATAGCCCACCCAATTTACCTACCTCATCCCCATACTGTTTTTATTTATTTACTTTTCTGCTCTTTTGCACACCAGTATCTCTACCTGCACATGACCATCTGATCATTTATTTATTAATCTGCAAAATTGTAATTATTCGCCTACCTCATGCCTTTTGCACACAATGCATATAGACTATTTTTTTCTACTGTGTTATTGACTTGTTTATTGTTTACTCCATGTGTAACTCTGTGTTGTCTGTTCACACTGCTATTCTTTATCTTGGCCAGGTCACAGTTGTAAATTAGAACTTGTTCTCAACTAGCCTACCTGGTTAAATAAAGGTTCAATAAAAAAATAAACTATTGTGTAATGGTAAATGTTGCTTTTATAATGGGTGGGGAGGAGAACAATAGAAAAAAGGCAATGGGAAGGAGATAAATGGAGGAAGAAAGGGCATACAGTGCCTTCAGAAAGTTTTCATACCACTTGATTTATTCCACATTTTGTTGTGTTACAGCCTTAACTCAAAATTGATTAACTATACAGTATGCGGCGGTTTCGGCAACAAGATCTTTGTAAGGCAGGGTTTACACATACAAAAACACACACAACCAGTCAAAGTGAAGGGTTAAACCAGTTAATTATTATCAGGTTTTGGCAGAGTTCCTGATATACAAAACTCAAAAACAGATTAAACACTTCGTCACCAGGGGAAGGTTCAATCCTTGTTGAAATCACAAGTTCCTTTCTTGCATCAAACCTCCCTCTCCACCATACATTATGTCTCCCCAATAACCTCCTACTCCTTCACCTGCCGGAGGTAAACAAATAAATAAATAAAAAAGATAAAGAAAACCCAATGGCGCTCTTAAGTAGAGGCCCTGATTGGTTTCACCTGTCTGCAGTTTTGCTCTGATTACAACTAGAGCCAGGTGTGGCTGTTCTGCTGCAGTCTATACATTTTCCCCTGAGCAGTCCATGGTTCTGCCTATGGGGAATAATTCACATTGCTGTCTGTGGTCCTGGCAGCCAGAAAACAAAGAAACCTCGCAGGCACAGACCGTCCATCCACCACACAATCCCTGAAACCGCTACAAGTACCAGTCAAAAGTTGGGACACACCTACTCATTCAAGGGTTTTTCTTAATTTTTACTATTTTCTACATTTGTAGAATAATAGTGAAGCAATCAAAACTCTGAAATAACACATATGGAATATTTAGTAACTAAAAAAAGTGTTAAACAAATGAAGAAATATTACAGATTAGATTCTTCAAAGTAGCCACCCTTTGCCTTGATGACAGCTTTGCACACGTTTGGTATTCTCTCAACCAGCTTCACCTCTTGTTTTGAATTTGGCGCCCTGCACTTTCACTGGCTGTTGTCATATCATCCCGTTAATGGGATTGCAGACCTAAGAAGTTTTAACAAGGAAATAAATTAAACAAATTTACATTTAACAAGGCACACCTGTTAATTTAAATGCACTCCAGATGACTATCGCATGAAGCTGGTTGAGAGAATGACAAAAGTGTGCAAAGCTGTCATTAAGGCAAAGGGTGGCTACTTAGAACAATCTAAAATATATTTTGATTTGTATAATACTTTTTGGTTACTACATGATTCCATATGTGTTTTGATGTCTTTACTATTGTTGTGTCTTTGGCTATGCCGGATTAAGTGATATGACATGCTATTCTATAAAATAATTTCTCCCTAATTAATATCACCTGATTGAGCTAATCATGTAAATGTAATTAACTAGAGAGTCGGGGACCACAGAATAATATTTATAGAGCTGTTATCTTCCGAATAAACTCTTAAAGACCTAGTAATATTTTACATCAATAGCAGTCAATATCAATCATCACCTTAATTCAGTCTCATCTGAAAGTTGTAAATTATTTTATCTGCATGAACCCTGGGTACAAGTTGAATCAGCAATACAAAATTGGGTTTAATTATTTATTTACTAAATACCTAACTAATCACACATACACACAAGTAATCATAACTTGATTACAAATTACGTCATAAAGGAACACGTCCCTAGCGGGCGGAACAGATATGACACCTTATTACACAAAAGAAAATAGCGGGAAGACTGAGGAACAAAGGGAACAGTATCTTATGCATTCTAAATTACCTCCAATAAATATTTACCAATAAATATTCACTCTGAGCTGCGCTTTGGTAGGTTGGTGGTAGACGGAAGGCCGTGTTGCCAAACCGAGTCCTTTGAAGAATGTCTCTGCTTGTCAATTGGATACGTTGGAGTAACGTTGTTGTGTGATAGACGGGATACTCTGTTCCTTTCTAACCCTCGTTTGCAGCGGCTGTTGCTAACTCAACAGCTAGGAGGTATCACTTCTGTAGTGAGTAAGAGTTCAAAGTTCATACCATTCGCAACCAAAGCTCACGCTGATGTTGACTTCATTCTGTAGTCATTATCTGAACCATTCTGACATAGGACCATCATCCTACATCCCCGGAACAGGAAGTTCTATTGTCATCAAGGGCTTATATAGGAATGGAGAAAAGGGGTGTGTTTCATAGTTTACTACCTCTGTCTCTTCACGTGGGTGGGCCACTAAGTGAGCAGCCCTATCTTATGAAAACCCACAGCTCACATTTTAGAAGCGAAAATCACATTTCATCCCATCACAAATAATTTCATATTCAAACATTTAAATTGAACAACAATTCCATGTGAATCCGATAACTCTGATGTGTAGACTTTCCACTGTAGAGTTTGTCATCTTATCATTGATGAGAATGACTCAGATGACAACCAAACTGACATCATATTCGTCGTACCACCGCACATGTTAAATTGTTCGGATTACCAGAATATAGTTCATTCCCCCCCACCTACTGATGTTCCCAGACCCTCTATGTTAACCAAGGGTTTTGCAAATGTAAACTCAGTAGGGTAGAGAGAGGAAAAAGGGGGGAAGAGGTATTTAGGACTGTTATAAACCTACCCCCCAGGCCAACGTCATGACACTATTATTTTGCAATGTAGAAAATAGTAAAAAAAAAGAAAAACCCTTGATTGAGTAGGTGTCCAACTTTTTGACTGGTACTGAAAGTGTTCTTCATCCATCTACACACAGTATTAAATAATGACAAAGTGAAAATAAAGAAATACTGTATCTCATTTACATAAGTATTCACACCCTTATGAGTAATTGAATACAAAGTCTTATGTTTGGGGGAATATCCAACACAACACATCAGAGTACCACTCTTCATATTTTCAAGGATGGTGGTCGTTGCATCATGTTATGCATATGTTTGTCACCTGCAAGAACTAGAGAGTTTAGGCAAAATCCTAGAGGAAAACCTTGTTCAGTCTGCCTTCCAACAGACACTGGGAAAGAAATTCACTTTTCAGCAGAACAATAATCTGAAACACAAGGCCAAATATACACTGGAGTTGCTTACCAAGACGACATTGAATGGTCCTGAGTGGCCTAGTTACAGTTGACTTAAATCGGCTTGAAAATCTATGGCAACACTCAAAAATGTCTTCCTAGCAATGATCAACAACCCACTTAACAGAGCTTGAAGTATTTTAAAAAGTTAGAATAATGTGCAAATGTTGTACAATCCAGGTGTGCAACGCTCTTGAAGACCTTCCCAAAAAGACTCACAGCTGAAATTGCTGCCAAAGGTGATTCTAACATGTATTGACTCAGGGGTGTGACTACGTATGTAATGTAAGTGTCACACCCTTATCTCTTTCACCTGTCCTTGTGATTGTCTCCACCCCCTCTAGGTGTAGCTTATTTTCACCAGTGTATTTATCCCTGTGTTTCTTCTCTCTCTGTGCCAGTTTGTCTTGTACGTTTCCAAGTCAACCAGCGGTTTTTCCCGTTCTCATGCTTTTTTGCATTCTCTTTTATCTAGTTTCCTGATTTTGACCTTGCCTGTTTCTGGACTTTGTACCTGCCTGCCTTGACCACGTGCCTGTCTACCACTCTGTACCTCCTGCACTCTGATCTGCTTTTGACCTTTTTGCCTGTCCACAACCATTCTCTTGCCTACCCCTTTGGATTAATAAACATTGTAAGACTCCAACCACCTGCCTCCTGTGTCTGCATTTGGGTCTCGCCTTGTTTAATTAAATTAATGAATACATTTTATTTCACCTTTACTTAACCAGGTCGGCTAGTTTAAGAACAAGTTCTCATTGGCAACTGCGACCTGGCCAAGATGAAGCAAAGCAGTTCGACACGTACAACAACACTGAGTTACACATGGAATAAACAAATATACAATCAATAATACGGTAGAAAAATCTATATACAGCATGTGCAAATCAGGTAGGATAGAAGAGGTAATGCAATAAATAGGCCATGGTGGCAAATTAATTACAATATAGCAATTAAACACTGGAATGGTAGGATGTGCAGAAGACAAATGTGCAAGTTGAGGTACTGGGGTGCAAAGGAGCAAGATAAATAAATAAATAAATACAGTATGGGGATGAGATAGCTCATCCAATCTATGTACAGGTGCAGTGATCTGTGAGCTGCTCTGACAGCTGGTGCTTAAAGCTAGTGAGGGAGGTAAGAGTCTCCAGCTTCAGAGATTTTTGTGCCGCTATAGTAAGCGATATATTCCTGTAAAAAAATGTTTTAAAGAGCAACATTTTCTAAAAACATATTTTCACTTTAACATTTTGGAGGATGTGTGTAGATGGGTGAGGGAAAAAATATTTAATCCATTTTGAATTCAGGCTGTAACAAAATGTGGGTTACGTCAAGGTGTGTGAATACTTTCTGAAGGCACTGTATATTTAAAGAAATGCACTTAATAAAATACAAATATATGTTATTGGAATTACTTAGTCTGCTAAACTTAAATTGGTCTATTGTGTCGGGCAACGTGTTTAATACAGAGTGCTGTAAACTCCTTACTTTACCCATTCACTGCAATGCAATTCACTGTATATGGGATATTTATTGGGTTGTTAGTGAACTACCTGTTTAGTGAACTACCTACTACCTGTCTCATAAAATGGGGTGGGAAATACTCAGTCGGGTCTCTATGTCACGACTTCGGCCGAAGTCGATGCCTCTCCTTGTTCGGGTGGTGTTCGGCGGTCGACTTCGCCGGTCTTCTAGCCATCGCCGATCCATTTTTCATTTTCCATTTGTTTTGTCTCGTTTTTTCACACATCTGATTTTCATTTCCCAATTACTGCTCATGTATTTAACCCTCTGTTTCCCCCATGTCTTTGTGTGTGAAATTTTATTGTTTAGGTCAGTACGTTTCCGGCTGTTTTTTTCCGGGTGCTGTGTTCACCCGTGTTTTGTGGCACCCGTTATTGTTCGGACATAGGTATTGTTACTTTGTGCTATTTTTCTTAAGTAACGTACGTTGTTCACTCATCTCTGCTCTCCTTCGCCTGACTTCATGCACCAGCTACACCTACCCCCTGACAGAATCTCATACTCCAATCGTCATGGAGTCAGCAGGAGCAGGTACCGCTGTTATTGGGGTCAAGGAGCAAGTCCAGGAGCAAGCGGCGATGCTCCATCATCTCGGCGCCACCATGGATCACGTCCTACTGACTATGGATCATCTGGTCCCCCCTAGGGAGTATGATGGGACGGCTGCACAATGTCAGGGTTTCCTTTTACAACTGGAGCTCTACCTAGCAACTGTTCACCCGGCGCCTTAGGACCGAGAGAGGGTGTCCGCCCTCGTCTCATGCCTCTCAGGGAGAGCCCTGGAGTGGGCCAACGCCATGTGGGGAGAGTCTTCGACCATCCAGTGGTCGACCATCCACCTGAGGGTAGAGCGGCGGGTGAATGTCTCCTCATCTGAGGCAGGGGACGAGGAGCGCTCAGGAGTTCGCTCTGGACTTCCGGACCCTGGTCGCTGGCGTGGGATGGAACAACAGGGCCCTGATCGACCACTATCGTTGCAGTTTGTGCGAGGACGTCTGTCGGGAGTTGGCCTGCAGGGACACCACCCTCACTTTCGATCAGCTTGTGGACCTGGATAACATGCTGGCTACCCGCGAACGTCCAGATCAGGGTCTGTCGGTTCCATCCCCCAGCACCACCGCTCCGACGCCCATGGAGCTGGGAGGTGCTGCGCTTAGGGAGACTGGAGGAGGTTCCGTTTCATGCACTCTCTGTGGCCACAGAGGGCACACTGCCGGTCGGTCCTGGGGAGGGTTCCTCAGGAGTCGAGGCAGCAGGTAGTGCACTCTAGCGTCACGCCAGGTGAGCCGGCACCATGTTCACCCAGAGCTCTCTGTTGCTCACATGTTTTTGAACATTACTTTTCCTGAGTTTTCCCCGCATTCCCAGCAAAAGACGCTCGTCGATTCAGGCGCAGCTGGGAATTTCGTTGACAGATCATTTGCCCCTAGATTAGGGATCCCTATTTTTCAGAGGATATGCCCTTCCCAGTTCACCCCCTAGACAGTTGACCATTAGGGTCCGGGTTGATTAGGGAGGTCACCGCACCCCTGGGCATGGTGATGCAGGAGGGTCATAAGGAGAGAATCAGTCTCTCCCTGATTGATTCTCCTGCGTTTCCCATGGTGCTAGGCCTACCCTAGTTAGTCTGTCCTGATCCCACTGTTTCATGGCAACAGAGGGCTCTCACGGGGTGGTCACGGGAGTGCTCGGGGAGGTGTTTAGGAGTTTCCGTTGGTGCTACTATGATGGAAAGTCCAGAACAGATCTCCACTGTGTGCATTCCCCCTGAATATGCAGATTTGGCTCTAGAAGGCGACTCAATTACCACCCCATCGACAGGGGGATTGTGCGATTAATCTCCTGGTAGACACTGCACTTCCCAGGAGTCACGTGTATCCCCTGTGACAAGCGGAGACTGTGGCTATGGAGACATATGTCTCCGAATCCCTGCGTAAGGGATACAGTTTATTTTTTGTGAAGAAGAAAGAGGGAGGTCTGTGCCCATGTATTGACTATTGAGGTCTAAATCAAATCACGGTTAGGTACTGTTACCCACTACCTCTCATCGCCACGCGATTGAGTCAATGCATGTGGCGTGCTTCTTCACGAAACTAGATCTCAGGAGCGCGTACAACCTGGTGCATATCCAGGAGGGAGATGAGTGGAAGACAGCGTTCAGTACCACCTCAGGGAGTTATGAGTACGTCGTCATGCCATACGGGTTGATGAATGCTCCATCAGTTTTCCAAGCCTTTGTAGACAAGATTTTCAGGGACCTGCACGGGCAGGGTGTAGTGGTGTATATTGATGACATTCTGATATACTTCGCTACATGCGCCGAGCATGTGTCCCTGGTGTACAGGGTGCTTGGACGAATGTTGGAGCATTACCTGTACGTCAACGCTGAGAAATGCCTGTTCTTCTAGCAGGCCGTCTCCTTCGTAGGGTACCACATTGATGGAGAGTGACCGCATTTCAGCTGTGTGTAATTGGCTTACTCCCACCACGGTAAAGGAGGTGCAGCGATTTTTAGGGATTGCCAATTACTACCGGAGGTTTATCCTGGGTTTTGGTCAGGTGGCGGCTCCCATTACCTCACTGCTGAAGGGGGGTCCTGTACGTTTGCAGTGGTCGGCTGAGGCGGATAGGGCTTTTGGTAACCTAAGGGCTCTGTTAACCTCGGCTCCTGTGCTGGCCCATCCGGATCCTTCTTTGGCGTTCATAGTGGAGGTGGACTTGTCCGAGGCTGGGATAGAAGCCGTGCTCTCTCAGGGCTCGGGAACGCCCCTGAAGCTCCGCCCCTGTGCCTTCTTCTCGAAGAAGCTCAGCCCGGCAGAGGGTAACTATGATGTGGGGGACCGGGAGTTGTTGGCTGTGGTGAAAGCCTTGAAGACGTGGAGACATTAGCTTGAGGGGACTAAACACCCTTTCCTCATCTGGACTGACCACCACAACCTGGAGTACATCCGGGCAGCGAGAAGACTGAATCCTCATCAGGCAAGGTGGGCCATGTTTTTTACCCGTTTTGTGTTTAGCCTGTCCTACAGACCAGGTTCCCAAAATGTGAAGGCAGACGCACTGTCCCGGCTGAATGACACAGAGGAGCCGCTCACGGATCATACTCCCACACTCCCGGCCTCCTGCCTGGTAGTGCAGGTCGTGTGGGAGCTGGACGCGGACATTGAGCAGGCATTACGTACAGAGCCCACTCCGCTCCAGTGTCCAGTTGTACGTTCCGTCTGCTGTCTGCGACCGGCTGATCTATTGGACCCATACGTCACTCTCCTCTGGGCATCCTGGTATCGGTCGGACGGTGCGCTGTCTTAGTAGAAAGTACTGGTGGCCCACTTTAGCTAAAGGCCGTGAGGGTTTATGTTTCCTCCTGCTCTGTGTGCGCCCAGTGCAAGGCTCCTAGGCACCTGCCCAGAGGTACCGGCCGTGGTTGCACCTGTCGGTAGATTTCCTGATCTTCCTCCCTCAGAAGGTAACACCGCGATCCTGGTCGTTGTGGATCGTTTTTCCTTTGCCCAGTCTCCCTACGGCCCTACAAACTGCAGAGGCCTTGTTTATACACGTCTTCCAGCACTACAGTTCACATCCAAGGGTCTGGAGGTCATTCATGGAACATCTGGGGCTCTCGGTTAGCCTTACCTCAGGTTTTCACCCTGATAGTAATGGGCAGGTGGAGAGAGTTGACCAGGATTTGGGTAGGCTTCTGAGGTCTTATTGCCAGGATCGGCCGGGGGAGTGGGCAGCGTTCGTGCCCTGGGCAGAGAAGGCCCTGAACTTGCTCCGCCACTCCTCCACTAACCTCTCCCCCTTCCAGTGTGTATTGGGGTATCAGCCGGTTCTGGCTCCTTGGCATCAGAGTCAGTCCGAGGCTCTTGCGGTGGAGACTGGTTCCAGCGCCCGGAGGAAACATGTGACACCGCCCATGTTCACCTTTAGCGTCCCGACTTCGGACGAAATCGATGCCTCTCCATCGCTGATCCATTTTTCATTTTCCATTTGTTTTGTCTCGTTTTTCCATGTGCCTGGTTTTCATTTTCCAATTACCGGTCATGCATTTAACCCTCTGTTTCCCCCATATCTTTGTGTGGGATTGTTTATTGTTTAGGTCAGTACGTTTCCGGCTGTTTTTTTCTGGGTGCTGTGTTCACCTGTGTTTTATGGCAACCGTTATTGTTCGCACATAGGTATTGTTACTTGTGTTATTTTTGTTAAGTAAAGTACGTTGTTCACTCATCTCTGCTCTCCTTCATGCACCAGCTACACCCACCGCCTGACACTCTACTATCCAAATATGGTTAGTTTTGGCAGGGTACTGTGTCGCACGCGCTGCTGCTGGCTTTTCACTCTGCCTCCTGTTTAGCCCCCAATGCAATACCCTGTAATAGATTGTACATAGTCTACATATTGGCTTGTAGAGGAACATTTCCTACCCGTCTCAGAAAAAGTGGGTGGGAAATACTCAGGAGGGTGTCTGCTATCCAAATATGGTTTTGTTTTGGAGGGCGACTGTGTACATGTGCAGCACCACTTTGTTCTCCACCCCTCCATAGCCCCCAATGCAATACACTGCATTAGACTAGAGGTCCTGAAATTGTGATCTGAACCAAATTCGATCTGTGAAATTTCCATCCGACACCGACAGATCCCGGAAAATAAATATCCACACCCGATCTGATTTGGATCCAAGGTGGACTAGATCCACCCTAAAATATGTAAAAGATAAGGGAAAATCAGAAAAGATAAAGAATGCAGCTTTATTTCTGTGCAAGTCAGCAGAAATTGTTGACTTGTATGGCAGAAAGTGAATGTAAACATTTCACATGCATTTTCTGTTGTAGGCCTATCTAAAATAGAGTTCTGGTCCACATTACAGCTTAGAATTTTCATAAATCACATCCCTAATTTCAAATGTCGACACAAGAAGGGTTGTTGAAGACACACTATAAGCACGTTTCTATCCTGATATTGATCTCTAATCATTGTGTGAATTGTTTGCCCTTTGTTAATGTTTATTTCTTTATATATTTTGCTTGAGTGTGCAGAGAAGTATCTGGCCTGTGCTCAAATGTAGGCCTATGAAAGTTCCCGTTTGGGGATGTCTTATACTATTTCTGATTGTCTTAACTCACCACCGGTAATGAGCTGCAGAGCTTCTTAATGTATTTTGTTTGTCACCTCGACAAAGAGTCAACAGAATGTTTTACATCCATTCCGAATGACAATAGTTGCTCACAGTATTTGAAAAATCTTTTCAACTCCTTCTCAATAGGCGTCAGGTACCATCTCACCTTCGTGTGAAAAAGCAACACATTGCTGCTCGCATATCTCCAGTGGAAACCTCATAAAATAGGCTAATGGAACACTTCTCTCTTGCCCAAATACAGCTGTCTGTTCTGACCTCATTGGCGCAGGAAACGGTTGAAACAAGTTTGTTATTGCGAGAGCTCAAGCAAGACAGAGAGGCTGACAGACGGAGGATAGAGATTAATGCTTTTGACTGAAACAACTGCCGTGGGTAGCAAATGTGATTTATAGAGAATATTTATTTTCATCAGGATATTTTCTAATTCAAATATAATTTTGGATCTGGTCGGTATTTCACATATTTGCAAAAGATCCGAGGTCCATGGCTACCGAGTGTGACCCGACCCATTATCCAAGGGTTAACTACAAAATTTGGGATCCAAAATGTTGAGACCAGGTCGAATCTCGGATATTGGGTTAGGATGTATCCGTTAAGACCTATATAACAGACAGTACTTGGGATACATAATGACTTGTAGAGAGAATACTCTTCAACCCGTCTCAAGTAAAATGGGGTGAAAAATACTCAGTAGGGTCACTACTTACCAAATATGTGTACTTTTGGAGTGGGACTGTCACACATATCTAGCAGGACTTCGTTCTCCGCCCCCAATACAACACATGGCAGATTGTACTTTAAGCAGAGTCAACTTGTTTTCCAACAATATAATTAACTAGCAACTGCTAAGTTGTAGCTATCAATAGTTGCTGCTTAGCTTAACTGCCTGGCAAGCTAGTTAGCTATCATGGCGACGTCAAGGATTTTTACAACTAACCCTCTGTGGTTATGGTAGTTCAAACATGAACTGTCAAAGTTGGTAAGATAAAAATCATGCAATCTGCTACCAAGTTATTGTCCATTTTAGTAAATGCTATTCAGCTGGCTGAGTTCGTTATCTATCTAGATAACATTTGCTTGCTAACACTAGCGATAGTACGGTCAGCTAGCTAGCTAGGTTATTAGCTATATTATTATGCCAGCTAAGGTAGTTAAGTTCGCACCCTGGATATCAAAGCATTATCTCTTGCTATAAACATGTCTAGCCATAGCTACCTAACTATATACCTATTTATTTGATTATGAATTCAAATCAGTCAGTCCATGATAGAGCCTAAGTTGACTAATTTGCCATGATGCTTGATTAGCCAACTTGCTTGAATAATCCCTAATTTCCCAATAACACCATGCATTATTGTAGGCTTACTGTATTTGCCTAGTTTACGTTAGATTTGCCATGTGTTATTAACTGTTCTTGTGGTTGTGATAGCTACATTTATCCTGTTGGTATCAGAAGTCTAAAACGCCCCATAATGCTGGCAACAGGCCATCTCCAAGGCAGAAGAGGGGGTATATCTTTCAGGTATGCAGACCTGCCAACATGCACGCATTTTGCATACCATGCATGTAATTTAAGGTCAAAGTACTGAACACTGGTAAAATAAATTAGGTTTCTATTTGGCATATTGTGGTTTTCTCAACCGTCCAAAGTTGGAGTTGAGCCACTCAGAGGACTTGAGCGCGAAGAAAAAAAACTCTAGCTTTCGTCTCCGGCCACCCACAGAGATCTGTTCCACTAATACCTTTTTTCACAGAAAGTTGTTACTGTCAAAGATTAGTAGGCCTTAATTAATCCGTTATTGATCTGTCTATTGATATACAGTTCCTTCAGAAAGTATTAACACCCCTTGACTTTTTCAACATTGTTGTTTTTCAAAATGTTTACAAATTAATACAAAATTTAAGTCTGAAATATCTTAAGTAAATAAGTATTCAACCCCTTTTGTTATGGCAATGCTAAATAAGTTAATATTGTTTAACGTGATTTTTGAATGACTTTTTGAATGACCTCAGCTCTGTACCCCACATATAGAATTATCTGTAAGGTCCCTCAGTCGAGCAGTGAATTTCAGAACACAAATTCAACCAAAAGACCAGCGAGGGTTTCCAATGCCTCGCAAAGAAGGGTACCTATTTGTAGATGGGTAAAATAAAATTTAAAAAGCAGACACTGAATATCCCTGTGAGTATGGTGAAGTTATTAATTACACTTTGGCTGGTGTATCAATACACCCAGTCACAACAAAGATACAGGTGTTCTTCCTAACTCAGTTGCGGGAGAGGGAGGAAACCACTCAGGGATTTCACCAGGAGGCCAATTAAGAATTTTAAACAGTAACAGAGTTGAATGGTTGTAACTGAAGATGGATCAACATTGTAGTTACTCCACAATACTAACCTAATTGACAGAGTGAAAAGGAAGATTGTATAGAATAAAAATGTGACTCACCACCTGGATTCGTTCTTAAGTAGCAACATTTTAATTTCTGTTTTTCTACATTGGATAAAAGTAATCTCTGAGCTACAAAATGGTATATCATCAACTGCATTTGAGCAAACAATGGGAAAGTAATTCTGCTTTGAAAGTTGATCAGCTTGTAAACTCACTTTTGAAACAACTGTCTTTCAATGTTTTGGTACTACTATTAGAGATCCCTTTGTCTACACCCATACAGCGTTGTTCACACCCTCTTAAGCCTTAGCCCCACCCAGGGTTGATCCGACCATTCTGTACTAACTTGCCAGCTACTTCCAGTCATCTGAGAGAGAGAACAGCTCACTGAACATTACTCGCCCTAGCAGAGCTGGTTAGGCTGTTATGTTGTCCAGAGCATTGGTGACTGCAACTGTGCTGTCAGATTGTCCATTTGTAAATTCAAAGCGGTTCGCATTCAGAGAGCACACTGGATGCTCTGGCCAATAATTTGGTTTTGTTCCGAAAGCTCTGACCTCAAGACAGTTAAGCACCCAAGCTAACTGGCTAACATTGGCTAGCTACTTCCAGACACATGAGAGAACACCCCATTCTAACCATTTTACTCACCCTAGCAGAGCTGGTGAGGCTTTCTTCATGTTATCCAGAGCGTTGGTGACTGTATTCTGCGCTCTGGCACACTAAGACGAGAGTCTCTTGTTGAGAAATATAGCTGGATAGGTAAACAATGAATCCCAATGCATGACGTAGAGTAGTTAGCGAGCCATCCAGCTAACGTTAGCTAGGTAGCTAACAGTACACAAACTTGAAATGAAAATACTTTGTCAAAATTAGAGTGGAGCTAGCTAAACAATGGACCATAATCACAACTCATGATGTTACTACCCTGCATGAATCTACAGGTAGCTAACCAACCAGGTTCAATGGCTATAACTAGTTAATAAAATGTGTCTGAGATATGAAGATTAAGATCATACACATAATGTTAGCTAGCGACCCAGCCAACTATAATGTTAGCTAGCTAACAGTACACTTGAAATTAAATCACTTTCTGTCAAATTAGAAACGTGTAATATCTGAAAATGTAGCTAGCTAGACTATCTTACCAGTATACATCATGGTTGGACATGCTTCCTGTCTGATGCAATGCATGGTTGCCCTTAGTTGAACGATGTAATCCAGACTGGTGTTTTCTCGATCTCCTTAGCTATCATACTCAAATTCCACAGATTTTCAAAACTCGATCCTCCAGAAAGTGGAGAGCATACACATAACATTAGCTAGCAAGTCAGACAGCTAATGTTAGCTAGCTAACAGTACACTTTAACTTGACATTAGGTTCATGCAGTTTTACAACGTGATACATTTTTAAAAAAAAAGCTGCATTGGACACAATTACCTAGACATACTGACAAGCTCCAATGGACATACGCGTGCAATATGGCAGACCAATCCAAACTCATCTCTCGGCATGTTGAGCCCACTCATTATCTCAGACAATCATGGCTAGTGTAACGGTTTTCTGTATGAGAAGGAGAGTCGGACCAAAATGCAGCGTGTAGATTTCGATCCATGTTTTAATAAACAAACGAAAAACACAAATCAATACAAACACTACAAAAATAAAGGACGTAATAAACGTAACAAAAACCTAAAC
This sequence comes from Oncorhynchus mykiss, assembly GCF_057628025.1. Lineage (NCBI taxonomy): Eukaryota > Metazoa > Chordata > Actinopteri > Salmoniformes > Salmonidae > Oncorhynchus > Oncorhynchus mykiss. The sequence goes on along the minus strand of NC_143026.1, from coordinate 77,639,035 downwards.
AGCCTATCTGGTGAAAACACATAGACAGGAACAATCACCCACAAACACACAGTGAAACCCAGGCTACCTAAATATGGTTCCCAATCAGAGACAATGACGAACACCTGCCTCTGATTGAGAACCATATCAGGCCGAACATAGAACTGGACAAACTAGACATGTAACATAGAATGCCCACTCAGATCACACCCTGACCAACCAAAACATAGAAACATACAAAGTAAACTATGGTCAGGGTGTGACAGCTAGCGGGAAGGTTTCTCACTTTTTCTGTGGCTAAACCAACTAGGCTCGTAATTTAACAATTTATTCGTATTATACAGATGGAATAAAAATGTGATATTAATTAAGGCACATGAAAATTCACATGTTTGAGAAGGCATTTCTGCCCCAAAAAATGCATTGTGCAAAAAAAATATTTACTTTCAAACACCTCTCCAGTGAAGTCGTGATTTGCGACATAAGCCTAGTTTCCTGAATCGGGTCACAAATATCCTGCTGGGAAGCAGGCACTAAAGTAGCCCTGCAAAAAAATGTGGCAAAGCAATTAACTTTAAGGTTCTGAATTCAAAGTGTTAAGTTTGGGGCAAATTCAATCCAACACATGAGTACCATTCCACATATTTTCAAGCATAGTGGTGGCTGCATCATGTTATTTGTATGTTTGTAACTGTCAATGACTGGGTAGTTTTTCAGGATAAAAAAAATGGAGCTAAGCAATCCTAGAGGGAAGCCTGGTTTAATATGCTTTCCATCAGACATTGGGAATGGAATTGACCTTTCATCAGGACAATAACATACGTTTTTCACAATTCCTGACATTTAGTCCTAGTAAAATCCCTATCTTAGGTCAGTTAGGATCACCACTTTATTTGAAGAAAGTGAAATGTCAGACTAACAGTAGACCATGATTAATTTCAGCTTTTATTTATATAATCACATTCCCAGTGGGTCAGAAGTTTACATACACTCAATTAGTATTTGGTGGCATTGCCTTTAAATTGTTTCACTTGGGTCAAATGTTTCTGGTAGCCTTCCACAAGCTTCCTACAATAAGTTGGGCGAATTCTGGCCCATTCCTCCTGACAGAGCTGATGTAACTGAGTCAAGTTTGTAGGCCTCCTTCCTCACACTTTTTCAGTTCTGCCCACAAACTTTCTAAAGGACTGAGGTCAGGGCTTTGTGATGGCCACTCCAATACCTTGACTTTTTCGTCCTTAAGCCATTTTGCCACAACATTGGAAGTATGCTTGGGGTCATTGTACATTTGGAAGACCCATTTGCGACCAAGCTTTAACTTCCTGACTGTCTTGAGATGTTGCTTCAATATACAGTATCTACAACATTTTCCCTCATGATGTCATCTATTTTATGAAGTGCACCAGTCCCTCCTGCAGCAAATCACCCCACAACATGATGCTACCACACCCGTGCTTCACGTTTGGGATGGTGTTCTTGCCAACCTCACCCTTTTTCCTCCAAACATAACGATGCTCATTATGGCCGAACAGTTCTATTTTTGTATCATCGGAGCAGAGGACATTTCTCCAAAATGTATGATCTTTGTTCCCATGTGCAGTTGCAAACCTTAGTCTGGCTTTTTTTATGGCGGTTTTGGAGCAGTGGCTTATTCCTTGCTGAGTGGCCTTTCAGGTTATGTTGACGTAGGACTTGTTTTTCAGTAGATATAGATACCTTTGTACCTGTTTCCTCCAGCATCTACACAAGGTCCTTGCTGTTGCTCAGGGATTGATTTGCACTTTTTGCACCAAAGTACGTTCATCTCTAGGAGACAGAACGTGTCTCCTTCCTGAGCGGTATGACGGCTGCGTGGTCCCATGGTGTTTATACTTGCGTACTTTTGTTTGTACAGATGAAAGTGGTACCTTCAGGCGTTTGGAAATTGCTCCCAAGGATGAACCAGACTTGTGGTGGTCTGCAAGTTTTTTTCTGAGATCTTGGCTGATTTCTTTTGATTTTCCCATGATGTCAAGCAAAGATGCAATGAGTTTGAAGGTAGGCCTTGAAAGACATCCACAGGTACACCTCCAATTGACTCAAATGATGTCAATTAGCCTATCAGAAGCTTCAGTTACAGGTTAAAAAAAATGCTGTATGGAATTGTATATAAAATATATATAGAGGACTGCATTGAACTTACTGTCACTCCCTTCCTTATTATCCCTACTGCATTTGAAATTCAAAAGGGCGATAGAAAGTGTAGCCTATCCATCTAATCAGGAGTGAACTTATGACGCAGCCCCAGGAACCTCTAACGCAATTCCATCTCCGACACATCTATGAGGGTGTCGACAAACACTCATTGCTTGAATCGAAGCCAATAACTTTTGGATGGAGTTTTTTCTTCTGTTTGCATACATGTTGTCATATGGTTGGATGCTATTGTGTCATTCACTCAATCAGTCAGTTGCAAAACCAACCCATAGGGGCCCATTACCTTGGGCCCCTAGGGGCTGTGTGTGTGTTATATCAGGTAATTTGATGAGGATGACTGAGTTATCCTTGGATGGGGAAGGCCAGTGACGAAGTCCAGAGCTATGTGTGACCAGTGGTGACTGGGTATAGGAAGAGGGCGAAGCAGGCAGGACGTGGGTTTAGTGAAGATCTTATTCCGGGCACAGACCGAGCAGGCTGAGACAAACTCCTGGACATCTCTCTCCATTGTGGACCACCAAAAGCGATGACGCAGGAGGGCCAGGGTCCGGGTCATACCCTGGTGACAGGTGAGGTGAGTAGAATGGGCCCACTGAAGAACTTCAGAGCAAACCGAATCTGTAACAAACACAGCAGTTCTGGGACCATTACAGGGGTCAGGCTGGTTCTGCTGAGCCTGGCAAATGCGGGACTCAATCTCCCAGGAGATGGTGGCAACGATGCAGGTGGATGGCACAATGGCTTCTGGCTCTGAACCAGTGTTTTTGGCAGTGAACTGGCGGGAGAGGGCGTCAGGCTTGGTATTCCTAGAACCGGGCAAAAAGTGAGTATGAAATTGAATCTCCCAAAGAACAATGCCCACCTGGCTTGCTGGGAATTCAGACGCTTTGCGGTCTGAATGTAGGACAGGTTTTTGTGGTCTATCCACACAATGAAGGAGAGAATAGAACCCTCCAGCCAATGACACCATTCCTCAAGAGCTAGCTTCACTGCCAGGAGTTCCCGGTTACCAATGTCAAAATTTCTCTCTGCAGGTGAAGCTTACGGGCAAAGAATGCACATGGGTGGAGCTTCTGATCAGAGGGGGAAAAGTTGGAACAGAACAGCACCTACCCCGGTGTCGGAGTTATCCACCTCCACGATGAACTGGAGTTCTGGGTCTGGCTGAGTGAGGACTGGAGTGGAAGTGAAGCTGCCCTTGAGTTCCAGGAACGCTGCCTCTGCTTCAGTGGCCCAGTGGAACAGAGTGAAGGTGGAGGTGAGAGTGGTGAGAGGTGCTGCCAGATGGCTGTAGTTGAAGATGAATCATCGTTCCCCTCTCTGATGCAGACCAGATGGTGAACACCGTGGCACCATGGAGGGGGGCCACGGAAGTCCACGGAAGTCTATGCACGGCCTCAGAGACCTATCCTTTTTCTTTACAAATAAAAACCAGCACCCACCGGAGAGGATGAAGGCCTGACATGTCCTGCAGCCAGGGAATCATGGATGTACCCCTCCATGGCCTCCTGTTTGGGGCGAGAGAGGTTATGCAACCGGCTACAGGGGAGAGGAGCTCCAGGCTGGAGGTCAATGGCGCAGTTGTAAGGCCGATGAGGCGGCAGCGACATGGCCTGGTAATTGCTGAACACAGGAGCTAGATCATGATACTCGAGAGGAACTGATGACAGGTCTGGAGATTCTGGAATAGACTGAGGCACAGACAAGGCAAGGGCAGAACGAAGACAATTTGAGTGACAGAATTTACCCCAAAGTGGTTACCTTTCCGGTGGTCCAGTCGATCTGTGGATTGTGAAGTTTCAACCAAGGATGGCCCAGGACCAGGGCAGAGCTAGGGCAGTCGATTATGTGGAGACTGATTCTTTCCTGGTGATTCCCAGAGAGACACAGGATGACAGGGACAGTTCTCTCACAGACACTGGCAAGGAGCTGTCAGTTGAGAGCGTTGGCATCGAGTGGTAAATCGAGTGGAACAGTGTCCAGGCCCAACTGGACAATGACAGGTCTGTTCAGGAAACTCTCGTCGGCGCCCGAGTCGATGAGGACAGGCAGAGGAAAAGCCTGCTCTGCCACACAAGGGTGCCGTCTAGCAAGGGTCTGTGGGAAGATGGGCCGGGGATTTGGCATCATCAGTCTATCCCCCACCACTGAAGGCCAGTTTTATTGCTTCTTTAATCAGATCAACAGTTTTCAGCTGTGCTAACATATTAGCAAAAGGCTTTTAAAATTATAAAATGTCAATCAAAATTATTTGTGGCAGCTCAAGGCATTTCTTTAAGGTTTACATGGTAGCCTAGATGGGAGAAAACTAGGACAGGTTAACAGGTTAACATAATGAACGGTTTGTTAGTCATTGATGTTTTTGGTTCGCTGAGAGGAAACAAATCGGCAGATGACTTGGATTCCGTTGAGCATGTCAACAAATATGCTGTGTTTGTTGTTTTGAGATTCTTGTACAGATTTCCAACAGTGGGATCTTTCCAAATGCAAACACAGTCGACGACTCGAGGACAAAGCCTGACTCGAGGACAGAAATAACAGAAGTGCTGAGTCATTGCTACTCGACTGTGTAAATGAAACGCTCAGTCTCAGTCCTCCTCTCCCTGGTCATTTCAAAGACAGAGTTTAAGCACTGTAGTTGAGGCCGACGACTCCTCCGTTTCCACACAGGAGTCTGAGAACAGAATATGGGCAACAGCACGACTGCATTTATGTCAGTAACAATGTTTTGACCTCAGTACACTGCTTCAAAGTTAGTTTTACCCTGACATTTGATGTCTGATGATATTTAGTTGAGCGGTTGATAATTCATCCGTATCATCAGGGTCAGACCTGCGCATCAAGATAACAATTTCAGATGAAAAACAATATGAGTGATTTCACGCTGGTGTTGGTCCTGCAACAACTTAAGTCCCCAATATATTGCCATTCAGCAATCGGTTAGAAATCACACCATGAGCCTTTGATCCAAAAGGAATTGGACTATTACCTTGCCCACATAAAAGCAGTTTGTTTTATGGTTCGAGTCAATTAACTGTAACGCCTATTGCCTATCATAGTATCATACAAGTATAATATAAATTGAAATTCCACCATGCCCTATTATTGGATATCATTATGAATGTTCATATTTTCAGAGAACAGTTTCTGAGGCCAGCTAGGTTTTCATATTGCCTCTGAGGATCTTTAATTGATCACATAATTGGCTGTTTAATAACTTCAAAGGCAGGTTTTGTGTATATTACATCTCACTCTGTAATGTCTAAATGTATTTGAATCATACTTTGTTAAAGGTTGATGTGATGATGACGACTTATGGATGCTAGCTCAGGCATTTCATTTTAATAAAAATGTTGTCCAATAGGGAATCACTGCAATTTAAATGATTGGCAATAGGTCTCTCTGACAGATTATGAGCATTTTGGTGATCATTCACTGAGGTTAAATACTGTGGCACAACCTGGCCAAGAATCAATATGGCGTCCTGAAAATGAAATGTTTAGTCTTTGATTGAATAACTTTCAAAAAATAGTCTGGCTCAGCTCAGCTCTGCTCCCCTCAGACTCCCTTCTATTGCACATCCTGTATTGAGTATCCTCTTTACTAGTTCTGAATGACCTGCCAGTCGGAATGTGCTGAAAACTCACAACATTATTTAAATCTATTCATTTACCCAGCCAACAATTTTGCCTGCCTCGCCTGGACATATGTCATTACCTGGGCCACTTTGCCTTCTGAAATTGCTGATGCTGTAAAGAAAATAGCACATTTCATGACCCATTTCCATATCGCAGCAGGTGGGGCAAAACTGTTGTCAGGGAGCATCGCTATGGAAGTATGGATAACTACTGTGCGTTATAGAGGCGACTATCCCACCTGTTCCAGCAGTATCCATCGCTGCATGTAAATGTCACACTTAATATTTTGCCTTACACACTCCATAGGATCTTTCTCCTTATGGAAATGTCATACCACTGCTGTGCAGCGATCGAATGCAGATACTGTTCTCAAAAAAGGGATCAGGGACCACAATGCAATTTCAGCAGGGGGGATGTGTTTTATTGTTCTGTGTGAAAGAGCAAAGAGAGCTGGATATCAAAACACGTCAAATTCAAATGACCTTTCTGAGGCAAAGGGGCTTTACTGTGCTTTACAAGAACAGCCTACAGACAGACACCGAAAATATTTCAGTGAAATTCATATACAGTACCAGTCAAAAGTTTAGACACACCTTCTCATTCAAGGGTTTTTATTACAATTGTTCTATTTTCTACATTGTACAATAATAGTGAAAACAACACAATTATGAAATAACACATATGGAATAATGTAGTAACCAAAAAAGTGTTAAACAAATCACAATATATTTTATATTTGAGATTTTTCATTGTAGCCATCTACATTTTGATGACAGCTTTGCACACTCTTGACATTTTCTAAACCAACTTCACCTGGAATGCTTTTCCAACAGTTTGAAGGAGTTCCCGCATATGCTGAGCACTTGTTGGCTGCTTTTCCTTCATTCTGTGGTTCAACTCGTCCCAAACCATCTCAATTGAGGTGAGGTCAGGTGATTGTGGATGCCAGGTCATCTGATACTGCACTCCATCACTCTCCTTCTTGGTCAAATAGCCCTTACACAGCCACCCTTTGCCTTGATGGCAGCTTTGCACACAAGGCATTATCTCAACCAGCTTCATGAGGAAGTCACCTGGAATGCATTTCAATTAATTAATTAGGTGTGCGTTGTTAAAAGTTATTTTGTGGAATTTCTATCCTTCTTAATGCGTATGAGCCAATCAGATGTGTTGTTACAAAGAACGGGGTGGTATACAGAAGATAGCACTATTTGGTAAAATACCAAGTCAATATTATGGCAAGAACAGCTCAAATAAGCAAAGAGAAACGATAGTCCATCATTACATGAAGGTCAGTCAATACGGAAAATTTCAATAACTTTGAAAGTGCAGTCGCAAAAACCATCAAGCGCTATGAAGAATCTTGCTCTCATGAGGACCGCCAACCGAACGGAAGACACAGAGTTACCTCTTCTGCAGAGAATATGTTCAGTAGAGATAACAGCCTCAGAAATTACATCCCAAATAACTGCTTCAGAGTTCAAGTAACAGATACATCTCAACATCAACTGTTCAGAGACTGCGTGCATCAGGCATTCATGGTCAAATTGCTGCGAAGAAACCACTACTGAAGGACACCAATAATAAGAAGAGACTAGCTTGGGCCAAGAAACATGAGCAATGAACATTAGACCGGTGGAAATCTGAGTCCAAATTTGAGATTTTTGGTTCTATCCACCATGTCTTTGTGAGATGCAGAGTAGGTGAACGTATGATCTCTGCATGTGTGGTTTACACAATGAAGCATAGAGGATGAGGTGGTTTGCTGGTGACACTGTCAGTGATTTCTTTAGAATTCAAGGCACACTTAACCAGCAAGGCTACCACAGCATTCTGCAGCGATACACCATCCCATATAGTTTGCACTTAGTGGGTCTGTCATTGGTTTTTCAACAGGACAATGAACCAACACTCCTCTAAGCTGTGTAAGGGATATTTGACCAAGAAGGATAGTGATGGAGTTTTTTTTAACCCTTATTTTACCAGGTAAATTGACTGAGAAACACATTGTCATTTACAGCAGCTGGCTGAGGGGTAGTTACAGGGGAGAGGTGGGGGATGAATGAGCCAGTTGGAAGCTGAGGATGATTATGTGACCATGATGGTATGAGGGCCAGAATGGGAATTTTGCCAGGACATCAGGGTTAACACCCCTACTCTTACAATAAGTGCCATGGGGTCTTTTAATGACCACAGAGAGTCAGATCACCTGTTTAACCTTTCTGATCTCCCCATCCCGGATCCGGGTTCGTGAATACAGACTCAAGCTCATTACCATAACGCAACGTTAACTATTCATGAAAATCGCAAATGAAATGAAATAAATATGCTAGCTCTCAAGCTTAGCCTTTTGTTAACAACACTGTCATCTCAGAATTTCAAAATATGCTTCTCAACTATTGCAAAACAAGCATTTGTGTAACAGTATTGATGGCTAACGTAGCATTTAGCATTAGCATTCAGCTGGCAACATTTACACAAAAAAAACAGAAAAGCATTCAAAAAAATAATTTACCTTTGAAGAACTTCAGATGTTTTCAATGAGGAGACTCTCAGATAGCAAATGTTCAGTTTTTCCTGAAAGATTATTTGTTTAGGACAAATCGCTCCGTTTTCTGCGTCACGTTTAGCTATGAAAAAACCCCTGTATCCAGGATTGTGTAAATCTATCAGCAAGCTCATTAGCATAACACAACGTTAACTATTTATGAAAATCGCAAATGAAATGAAATAAATATGCCATCTCTCAAGCTTAGCCTTTTGTAAACAACACTGTCATCTCAGATTTTCAAAATATGCTTCTCAACCATAGGAAAACAATAATTTGTGTAAAAGTAGCTAGCTAGAGTTAGCATTTCGCGTTAGCATTTAGCGTTAGCATTAGCGTTAGCATCCAGCACGCAACATTAACAAAAACATAAAAGCCTTCAAATAAAATAATTTACCTTTGAAGAACTTCTGATGTTTTCAATGAGGATACTCTCAGTTAGATAGCAGATGCTCCGTTTTTCCAAAAAGATTCCTTGTGTATTAGAAATAGCTCCGTTTTATACATCACATTTGGCTACCAAAAAAAATCCGAAAATTCAGTCCTCAAAACGCGAACTTTTTTCCAAATTAACTCCATAATATCGACTGAAAACATGGCAAACGTTGTTTAGAATCAATCATCAAGGTGTTTTTCACATATCTCTTCATTGATACATCGTTCTTGGACACATGCTTTCTCCCCTGAATCAAATGGTAAAGTAGAAGCAGCTGGCAATTGCGCACCGAATTCGACGCAGGACACCAGGCGGACACTTGGAAAATGTAGTCTCTTATGGTCAATCTTCCAATGATATGCCTACAAATACGTCACAATGCTGCTAAGACCTTGGGCGAACGACAGAAAGTGTAGGCTCATTCGTTGCGCAATCACAGCCATATAAGGAGAGAATGGAAAACAGAGCTTCAGAAATTCTGCTAATTCCTGGGTGATGCATCATCTTGGTTTCGCCTGTAGAATGAGTTCTGGGGCACTTACAGACAAAATCTTTGCAGATTCTGAAACTTCAGAGTGTTTTCTTTCCAAAACTGTCAAGAATATGCATAGTCGAGCATGTTTTCGTGACAAAATATCGCGCTTAAAACGGGAACGTTTTTTATCCAAAAATGAAATAGCGCCCCTAGAGCTCTAACAGGTTAACTTAAGACCCCCTTCCAAAAGACAGCACCCTACACAGGGAAATGGGATTATTATTATTTCTTTCTTTAGGCGAGAGAAAATAGTATCTCCTACAGCCCTCCAACACCACTTCCAGCAGCATCTGGTCTCCCATTCAGGGACTAACAAGGACCCACCCTGCTTAGCTTCAGAAGCAAGCCAGCAGTGGGATGCAGGGTGGTATGCTGCTAGCAATGAAGTTCTGATCCCATATGTCATTATTTCATAATTTTGATGTATTCACTATTGTTCTACAATGTATAAAATTGTAAAAATTAAGAAATACCCTTGAATGAGAAGGTGTGTCCAAATGTTTGACTGGTACAGTATATATTTTTCAATTTGCCATACAGCGTTGTGACTGTATGTCCTCTGTTATGATAAGGAGTGGTGGTGGCGGAGATTAATGGCGTTGGGGTAGAATCAGCACAAACGCTGCAGAACTCAGGAGATGCCTTTGCTGACAAGCCACTGTGTCCTCTCTCCTGAGATCTGTGGGCCATCAGGCCAGCATCCCACCCCCGGACGGTCCCCATAACGCCACATCAAACAGATTACCATCCCACATCACTGGATTTATTGGAGTTATTTAGTTGCTTTTGATGTCAAAAGGACATCCAGGCCATTCCTACTGGTTTATCAGCATGTTGTCCTTTTACCCCAACAAACATAATTATGATGGTTTCTACAACCATACCCATCAAATATAATGCAATGAGTTTCTTAATACGTTGAATTGAACATTTTCTAATATCTACAGATTATAAACCTACCCCTCAGTCTCCGGAGACTGACAAGTCACAGTCTCCCGCCCCTTCGCTTCCATTAACAAGATTCAATCCATTAGACATAAAACACACACACATATAAACCAGCGTCTTTAATAGCTGTGACAGCGGCTGTGGTTGGAATCTATATAAAGCTAATTGGCATTTGGGTTATATAAGGGGGATCTGAATTGCATCTGGCACAGGCATGGATTGGGTGTTAGGTCTGATTAAATAGCCCAGCCTCCTGTTAGACACAGTTGGGTTGGCACTACTTGTCTCTGTGTACTGGGGCTCCTCCTGGCTGGCTCGCTCTGCTCCCATCTGGCACCACCAGCACTGCCAGTAAGCCTTTCCTCTTCTTTTGCCCGCTCTGCTCCAAGCTATCTGTCTGTGTCCTTCTACAAGACTTTTATAAAGTGGATGAAAGTGATTCATAATTCCCTGGTGTGGTTGTGGATACAGGTACTAAGAAGGATCAGACACAATCTGAGTGGAGGTTTTCTAATAAGTGGATTTGTGGTGCTGTCTACTTTTGTCAATCAGCATTCTGTACATTTTGTCATTGTATTTTAGTTGGTATTTCTACTTTTTAATATTTTCTTGGTTTCAGGAATCCAGCCTCCACAGTTGTTTTATGGCCCGGCAGATTAATCACTCATCATACCATGCTATGTACTGAGGAGGTTCCTATCAGGGATAGGAGATAAATAAAAATGACCTTGTCTTGAATCCATCAATAGCCTCTAGGCCTAGTGTGTGGAGACACATATTGTAGGCACATTACAGGCAAACAATGATATCCAGTTCTCAAATGAAATCAAATTGTATTGGTCATATACACATTTTTAGCATTTGTTATTGCGGTTGTAGCGAAATGCTTGTGTTCCTAAATTCAACAGTGCAGTAGTATCTAACAATTCACGACAATACACACTGTCACGCCCTGACCTTAGAGAGCCGTTTAATTTCTCAATTTGGTGAGGTCAGGGTGTGATGTGGGGTGGGCATTCTATGTTTCGTATTTCTTTGTGTGTTTGGCCGAGTGTGTTTCCCAATCAGAGGCAGGTGTCTATCGTTGTCTCTGATTGGGAATCATACTTAGGTAGCCTTTTTTCCCACCTATGTTGTGGGAGCTTGTTTTTGTACAGCTCTTGTAGCTTATGGAACGGTACGTTCGTTTTGGTTTCACTTTGTTATTTTGTTGCTGGTTCTCATTGAAATAAATATGATGACCACAAATTACGCTGCGCCTTGGTCTCCTTCAAACAACGCACGTTACACACACAAATCTAAAAGTAAAAGAATGGAATTAAGAAATACATAAATTAGCAATGTCAGAGTGGCATTGACTAAATTACAGTAGAATAGAATACAGTTGAAGTCAGAAGTTTACATACACTAAGGTTGGTGTCGTTTTTCTACCACTCCACAAATGTATTGTAAACAAACTATAGTTTTGGCAAGTCAGTTAGGACATCTACTTTGTGCATGACACAAGTCATTTTTCCAACTATTGTTTACGGACAGATTATTTCACTTATAATTCACTTTATCACAATTCCAGTGGGTCAGAAGTTTACATACACTAAGTTGACTGTGCCTTTAAACAGCTTGGAAAATTCCAGAAAAATATGTCATGGCTTTAGAAGCTTCTGATAGGCTAATTGACATCATTTGAGTCAATTGGAGGTGTACCTGTGGATGTATTTCAAGGCATACCTTCAAACGCAATGCCTCTTTGCTTGACATCATGGGAAAATCAAAAGAAATCAGCCAAGACCTCAGAAAAAAAATGGTGGACCTCCACAAGTCTGGTTCATCCTTGGGAGCAATTTACAAACGCCTGAAGATACCACGTTCATCTGGAAAAAACAATGGTAGGCAAGTATAAACACCGTGGGACCACGTAGCCGTCATACCACTCAGGAAGGAGACACTTTCTGTCTCCTGGAGATGAACGTACTTTGGTGTGAAAAGTGCAAATCAATCCCAGAACAACAGCAAAGGACCTTGTGAAGATGCTGGAGGAAACAGGTACAAAATGATCTATATCCACAGTAAAACAAGTCTTATATTGACGTAACCTGAAAGGCCGTTTAGCAAGGAAGAATCCACTGCTCCAAAACCGCCATAAAAAGGCCAGACTGCGGTTTGCAACTGCACATGGGGACAAATATCATACTTTTTGGATAAATATCCTCTGGTCTGATGAAACAAAAATGGAACTGTTTGGCCATAATGACCATCGTTATGTTTGGAGGAAAAAGGGGGAGGCTTGCAAGCCGAAGAACACCATCCCAAATGTGAAGTGCAGGGTGGCAGCATCATGTTGTGGGGGTGCTTTGCTGCAGAAGGGACTGGTGCACTTCACCAAATAGATGACATGAGAAAGGAACATTTTGTGGATATACTGAAGCAACATCTCAAGACAAGAGTCAGGAAGTTAATGCTTGGTCGCAAATGGGCCCTCCAAATGGTCAATTACCCTATGCACACTTCCAAATGTGTGGCAAAATGGCTTAAGGACAACAAAGACAAGGTATTGGAGTGGCCATCACAAAGCTCTGGACCTCAATCCTATGGGAAATTTGTGGGCAGAACTGAAAAAGCATGTGCGAGCAAGGAGGCCTAAAAACCTGACTCAGTTTCACCACCTCTGTCAGGAGGAACGGGCCAAAATTCACCCAACTTATTGTGGGAAGCTTGTGGAAGGCTACCCGAAACGTTTGACCCAAGTTAAACAATTTAAAGGCAATGCTACCAAATACTAATTGAGTGTATGTAAACTGCTGACCCACAGGGAATGTGATGAAAGAAATAAAAGCTGAAATAAATCATTATCTCTACTGTTTTTCTGACATTTCACATTCTTCAAATAAAGTGGTGATCCACCACTTCCTTGTTTATAATGTATTTACAGATAACCGGGGATCACTCCAACACTCAGACATAATTTACAAACAAAGCATGTGTGTGTAGTTGAGTCCGACAGATAAGAGGCAGTAGGGATGACTAGGGATGTTCTCTTGATAAGTGCATGAATTTGACAATAGTTCTGTCCTCCTAAGCTTTCAAAAATGTAACGAGTACTTTTGGGTGTCAGGGAAAATGTATGGAATAAAAAGTACATCATAAGGATCAGAACTTTTTCTTTCTCCAATTTTCATTTAAAATGACACCCAAATCTAACTGCCTGTAGCTCAGGACCTGAAGCAAGCATATTCTTGATACCATTTGAAAGGAAACACTTTGAAGTTAGTGTAAATGTGAAATTAATGTATGAAAATAACACATTAAATCTGGTAAAAGATAATACAAAGAAAAAAAATATGATTTTTTTTGTTATTTTTTGTTCCATCATCTTTGAAATGCAATAGTTTAGGTACCATTTAGATTGTGGCCACTAGGTGGGAGCAGTGTATGTGCAAAATTTTAGACGGATCCAATGAACCATTGCATTACAATTCAAAATGTTGTTTCAAGTCTGCCCAAATGTGCCTAATTGGTTTATTGATACATTTTCAAGTACATAACTTGCCCTCCCCTCAAACAATAGAATGGTATTCTTTCACTGTAATAGCTACTGTAAATTGGACAGTGCAGTTAGATTAACAAGAATTTAACAGATTTGCTGCATGTTCCAATTGTAGGCTGTGGCTTGTTTTTGGGCTAAACTACAACTAGGCTATTGATCCTCTTGGGTAAAATTATAGGCATTCTCATGGTATAATAGGCTATTCTGAACAGACAGCAGTAACTCTAGCTTTTTATCAGGGGTGCTGCAGCTATGATTCTAGGAAATACATGATGAAGTGCAAAACTGGAGAGATGCCTATCAGAGTAGAACGAGGGAGTGATATCCTAGAAAGCGAATCTCATTCTAGTTCTTTGAGATTCAGGAGAATTAACAGAGGCAACTCATTAACTTTTTGATAGCTTTTATTATAATTTTTACATTGCAAAATGAGAATATTATTTTTCATGCCAGGAGATGTACCGGATCCGGACAAATAACGAAACAGTCCAAAACGGAGAGCTACCGGATCCTGTTCCGGCAGGACAAGCTCCGGTAATATGCACTACTTAGGGCCCCCAACCAAATCTTGCTTAGAGCCCCCAAAAAGCTAGAGCCAGCCCTGAATGTAATGTATTAATAAGCAGTAAATGTACTGAATTGTAATCTGAATAGTAAATAAGAACGTATTTTGGAATTGTAAGAGCTATAGATAATACTGGACACAAAACATTCCCTTCTGTTTACAATTAGTCATCAGTACAAAACTATAAAACCAGGACAATGAATCCTATTATTTTATGCTGTTTAGGTAATGCTGTAGGGGAGAGTGTGGTAAGAAAATATATCATGTAACTAAATATTTAGGAGGAGGTCGTAATTTAGGAGGAGGTCTGTGAAGGAAGAAACTACATAGGAAAAGTGTTAAGAAAGTTAGGTCCAAAAAACTGATTTTCACAATGTAAAATTAATTTATTGTGTTAGAGGTTTCATTATTCTTGTATCTAAACCAAAGTAGATATTTTAAAAACTGTTTGTACATCAGTTGGGGTCTATAAGCTACAAGATGATGTCCTTCACCTAGCATGAACATGCATCCTTGCAGCTTTGTGGGCTAATATAGTCAAAATGGTTGCTTTGGGGTAAATTGTGCCATTTGGACAGGGGCAAATTGAGCCAATGGCTCAACATACCAATACAAATTCTGATTACATTTTGTCTGTTTTATGCATAATGTGCATAGTCTTTTTGCAGTTTGTCATGCATATAGTGATGCAATATAGTGCATTTTTATTGTTACAGGGCAGACATGATCATGCCCTGTGTATACAAACGTAAAACAAGCAGGGGTCTAGCCCCCCTTGAGGTTCTTGAAAGAGCAGCCAAGGAAGTGAGTAGAGCAGGGAAGTCCATTTGAGTAGCAGTAAGGGATGAAAAGAATAGACTGAAAGACACTAAAGAAGTACAGTACATTTGACAAAAAATAAAATGAACATGTACCTGTGAGAAAGAGAGGCTATGACAGAGCAGCAGAGGCACACAAGGTCTTCTATGATGACATGAAGTCTGAGCTTGCTAAACATATCTCGAATCTCGCAGACCAATTTAATGGGCTTAGTATGAAAATGCAGCGTCAAATGCAGAAATGAATTGTCGGATCAACTTACCCTATCCCATGCTCACTTGTGCCAAGACACCACTTTTTTTATGTTTTCAAAACTGTTGTGTTAACATTAATTCTGATTATTTTCAGGGATACACAACATCCTAAAAAAATATGTATATATCTTTGTTAGAAATAATACCTATATGTTCCGGTATCCCTGATGCTGAATGTAAAAAATGGTTCAACATACCCCACTCTCTCCTATTAATTTAACATGAGAGTGGAAAGTAAGGTGTGAACTACTCTGAACTACTGTAAAGAGTCAAGTGAAACAACCCAATAAACTTTTAATGAGTTTTAATAACAAATCTAATTTAGTCTTTCTAGAGATAGTTGGTGAACCACATGTAAACACATAAAAAGAGCCAATTACCGAATTTGCAGTGGCAATACGTTGCTCTGAACTTTTCAACCAAGACTATATCATTACTGAACAGATATTTGTAGACTGTTAATCAGTATGCATACAAACAGTTTAATGGGCTCTATACATTTTTGGCAACTCTGAAATGACTAATCATCATCAGAAGGCTTGTTATAAAGAAGCTCGTAAATGACTTAGTGAATGATGCAAGTAAGACCTGTAAGTAAGACCTGTAAGACCTATAGCATGGTGTCAGCATTAACAATACATGAGTCATGCAGCCTCACTGGAGTATCATACTGGTTATTTGAATTGTATTGAATATTTATACACTTTTTGGTATGTGTAATACTTTCTTTGGAATAAATATGTTTCCTCGATGAAAGTGATAAGAATAGCAATAAAACATTGAATGATCGAAACGTATGTTTGAAGTAATGTGTTCTTTGTAAGTTGTTTGGTGTCATGAGAGGCATTTTGGGGAAACGCAGTGTCTGCATTTACTGCCAAAGTGGAGTCGACTGTGTGCTGCTCTGCTGCTGACCGCATGTACATCACTCAAAACCTTAGAAGTGCTTTCTCTCTGTGTCAAAATGAGGGAATTGGCTCCCCCCAAACCGGCCCAGCATGAAGATAATCAGAGGCTGAGGTGCGTGCCAATCAAGTCCACTTTCACTCAAAGGGGAAAAAAATCGATGTGTGCTAACCTGTCTAAGCAGAGATGCTGACAGACAGACATAATCTCTTCTGGAGTCAGAGCTCTGCGCAGGGGATGAGGGATGAGGGGAAGAGTGGTGGAGAGATAGAGGGTGCAGGGTGTGAATGTATGTTAAAAGCCGTTGTTCTCTCAATGTTCTCTCTCCTTTCCCCTCTCACCATCTTTCTCTCTCTTGCTCTTATTGCCTTTGCCACCAGCTCAGTATTTGTACAAATCTGCTTTCAACTCATCTTAACGCATACATGGTTGTGAGTGACCAAGGTATGGCTGGTGCATGATATGGCCCTCTCTGGTGAACCAGAAGGGCTGAGACAGAAGAGGACGGGAGGGGAACCTGTCACACTGCTTCCCTCTACTTGAGAGCCAGTGATGCAGTGATTGCACACAGACTGCATTGAGACTGCACAAGGCGGAAGGGTCCATATCAGGGTATATCTGTACATTTTGATTTTCTAGAGAATACAGACCATTTCTAATGCATATTTGGAGTTTTGTGGATATGCACCACATCCTGACATATTCTGAATCCAGATGTGTCGTTTAGATATGATATTGTGATTACTCCGAATAACACACGTGGACATTTCCTATGGCTGGATATGGACTCATTCGATATCCTGAGATATGTGGCATCCTATTTTTTCTCTTCATGTTGACAAAAACTGACTGTATACATAACGTCTGTTTTCTCAGAAAATTTGTAGTGGCATTACGACCCAACCAAATGTACATAGAAATGTGAGTTATAGATTTATAACTCTACTTGAAGCAAGTCTAAGAAGCGGTAGATCTGTTCTATGTGAACCAATATGTTACATGGACTCTGAATGAAATAATTAAGTTGGCATGATCTTTTTAATGATTAACCTATCCTCTGTCCCCCATACATACAACATCTGTACGGTCCCCATGTCAAGTTTTACATTTCAAGCACAGATTAAACTACAAAGACCAGGAAGCCTTTCGAAAGCCTCATAAAAGTGCAGTGATGATTAGATTGGTAACAAGACGGTAACAAGACTCCTGAACATCCAATCAAATGGCTACCGAGACTATTTGCATACACCCCCCCCCCCCCCCCCCCTCCCTTTTACACTGCTGCTACTACTCTCTGTTGTTATCTATGCACAGTTACTTCAATAACTCTACCTACATGTTCATATTACCTCAATTACCTCGACTAACCGGTGCCCCCACACATTGACACGTACCGGTAACCCCTGTATATAGCCTCGCTATTGTATTTTACTGCTGTTTTTTAATTATTTGTTACTTTTATTTAATTACATTTTTTGGGTATTTTTCTTAAAAGTGCATTGTTGGTTAATAGGGATAGGCGTGACAGTTGTAAATCATGCAGCGCCGTGTGTCACGATTGCAGATTTTAGAGAAACAACAAATTCCGGTATATATAAGTGTCTTATATTGGCTGCAAGCTTAAATTCTTGTTAATTGAACTGCATTGTCCAATTTACAGTAGCTATTACTGAAAAAAATGCCATGATATTGTGTTAGGAGAGCTCCTAACAACAAAACACTTTTTTCACTACGATAGGTTTGATAAATTCAACTCTGAAGGTAAAATGTGTACTTACATTCCTAGGCCGTCATTGAAAATAAGAATTTGTTCTTAACTGACTTGCCTAGTTAAATAACAGAAAAAATTACAAATACCCTAATCTAACTGCCTGTAGCTCAGGCCCAGAAGCAAGGATATGCATATTCTTGGTATCATTTGAAAGGAAACAGTCTGAATTTTGGGGAAATGTGAATTGAATGTAGGAGAATATAACAAAAGATCTGGTAGAAGAAAATACAAGGAAATAAACAAACGTTTTCTGTTTTCTATTGTTGCTGTATCATCTTTCAAATGAACAAGAACAGCCAAACATACAGATAGGATGCTGGGGATGATTTGAATAAAGAACATAAGATGGCAACAATATCTGAGCAAAGTTTTAGACAGATAACTTCCAAAATGAGCGAGCTAAATGACATTGAGCATGAAGTCACCCAGGTGACCCACACAAATGTACCCAAGTGGCCGAATTGGTACAGTGATACATTTTGAAGGAAATAGCTATATACAAAATACATAAATGCTATTCTAACACACCCCGATAAAATATAAAATATTGAAAAAATAATAATAATTAAACAAACAAATAACAAGGGTAACTATTTACACATTTTCCATTTACAATATTGTGAAGACCCTCAGTCCTCTACACAATATTGTGCTGCTGGTGCCATGGCCCATAGCAGTCTCTTTCTGCTGTGAAGCAGAGGCTTACTGAATAGGTGGTGCAGGTGATGGGGCATTTCCTGTGACAAAGGGCACAACAACATCTCCCTACTGTGCCCTTGTTGCCCCGAGGCACATTCATGCCTGTAGAGATGAATCTGGGCAGGTGAGCACCACTGGTTGGAGCAGAAGGGACAGAGGTAGAGGGGACAGACGGTGCTGCAGTGGACTTGCTGTAGCTAGCAAGCTCCTGGATGAGCAGGTCCCTGAAGGCTAGCTATCGGATGAGGGGCTGTCCACAGCTATTGGACATTTCCTTCTGGAAGATGAAGGCATTCACCACAGCAGTGTCAATGAAATGATAGAAAAATGTCTTGTACCATTTCTTGGTCTTGTGGACAACATTGTAATATCCTATCAGTGCATCTGAGAGGTCCACACCTCCCATGCCCTTGTTGTAGTCCATCACAGCAGCTGGAATGTGGGCATTTTTTGCGGTCCATGCCCTGCTACCATCCTTCACGCGCATGACGACGTGATCGCCACTGAAGAACTAGGTGGATAGTTGTGCGACAACCTCTCTGGTATCCATCCACTTTACAAAGAGCAGGCTATCTTCACGAATCCATCGCATGGTACCCCGCTCAGCCCGCTTAGGCATGTTGTTCACCTTTGTTTTTGGAAAGCCCACTCTGTTAGTCCGAATGGTGCCACAAGCCCACACATCCAGCTTCCTCAGGTCTGTTAACAGGGTAGGGCTTGTGTAGAAGTTGTCCACAAACAATTTGTAGCCCTTCCTCAGTAGTTGAAATTTCAATAACTCCATAACGGAATCATAACTCAGTCCATTACCAGTATCAAAACTGTTTTCCCCCTCGTAAAACAAAACAATTCCAAGTGTAGGCGCACACAGAATCAGCTAAAACAAACAGTTTGATACGCCATTTGGTTGGTTTGTTACGCATATATTGTTTGGGGCTGATTCTGGCCTTTGAGGCTACCATCCTCATCAATGGACAGGTTCTGGGCAGGCTGAAAATAGGTCTTCCAGGCCTCAACGATGTTGGGGTAGAGAGGTTTGATTTTGCAGAGCCTATCAAACATTGGTGTACCTCTCTTCTTGTCATTCTCCCCATCAACTTCTGGGTCACTGATGTGAAGCGCCCATGAGACATGACAGTCATGGGGAAAGGCAGTTGATAGAGAGCTGATGTTTTCCAGTAGTCCCTTAGAGTTTTCAACTTCACCAGCCCCATGTAAATGACAATTGAAAGGTAGCATAAAAGGTCTGACATGGAAATGGTCTTCCATGCCTCTTTCTTTCCTGCCTGCTTCTTAGCCCCGTACTTATTGGTGTTCGACACCAGGGAATCAACAACTGATGAGGTGAAAAACAGTTGAAAAAGTTGAAGGGGGCTGTACTTTGCAGTCATGTCTAGTAGAGGTCCTGGCTGCCTTTTGGGTCTAAAAACTGGTGGATTTAGTTCCACATCATCTTCTAACACTGAGTGCCAACGACCCTCTGGCCCTCTGTCTGCAGGTTTCTCTCTTCCCCACCTCCACTTCTTTGTCACCGACTTCACACCTTGTAGCGGTATTTAGTAGAGAGGGGTAAAGAATGATTTTGTTTGGGCACTTCCAGACCCACACACATCAGCCGAAGAGACTGCCTAGAGTGTAGCCTGTTTACCAGATAGCCAGTGGAGAGAAAAAATAATACACACCATATAAAACCCACATCACAGCACAGGGGTAACCCCAACAAGAATACCTCATAAAATAATAATAATACTAATAATGGCAGAGCAATTTAACAGCAACTTCATACAAGAAAGAACCCAGTCATCAACAGAGGATTTGCAATAATATGTATTATCGTCTAGTGGATGAGTGCAGAGGGTATGAATGTGGGGGGTGTTGAACGAGCTCTCTTTATTTCCTCCTTCCTTATTGCTCATGCGCTCTTAAAGTGGCAGCGCACGGTGAAGGCTCCGAGCAGATTTCGCCACAACGTCTAGATAGCCGGGTAGGTGTGGAGCCGGAGACTGCAGGGGTCCGGCTGGATGAACCAGCTTCAGAGGGAGATGAACACCTAGACATTGGCGGCTCATAATCAGAATCACTGCCACTGTGAAAGATTTGACTGTAAAAAATCAGTAGTAATACTTTCACATATCAAATCAAATGTATTTATATATAGCCCTTCGTACATCAGCTGATATCTCAAAGTGCTGTACAGAAACCCAGCCTAAATCCCCAAACAGCAAGCAATGCAGGTGCAGAAGCACAGTGGCTAGGAAAAACTCCCTAGAAAGGCCAAAACCTAGGAAGAAACCTAGAGAGGAACCAGGCTATGTGGGATGGCCAGTCCTCTTCTGGCTGTGCCGGGTGGAGATTATAACAGAACATGGCCAAGATGTTCAAATGTTCATAAATGACCAGCATGGTCGAATAATAATAAGGCAGAACAGTTGAAACTGGAGCAGCAGCACGGTCAGGTGGACTGGGGACAGCAAGGAGTCATCATGTCAGGTATTCCTGGGGCATGGTCCTAGGGCTCAGGTCCTCCGAGAGAGAGAGAGAAAGAAAGAGAGAATTAGAGAGAGCATATGTGGGATGGCCAGTCCTCTTCTGGCTGTGCCGGGTGGAGATTATAACAGAACATGGCCAAGATGTTCAAATGTTCAGAAATGACCAGCATGGTCGAATAATAATAAGGCAGAACAGTTGAAACTGGAGCAGCAGCACGGTCAGGTGGACTGGGGACAGCAAGGAGTCATCATGTCAGGTAGTCCTGGGGCATGGTCCTAGGGCTCAGGTCCTCCGAGAGAGAGAAAGAAAGAGAGAAGGAGAGAATTAGAGAACGCACACTTAGATTCACACAGGACACCGAATAGGACAGGAGAAGTACTCCAGATATAACAAACTGACCCTAGCCCCCCGACATATAAACTACTGCAGCATAAATACTGGAGGCTGAGACAGGAAGGGTCAGGAGACACTGTGGCCCCATCCGAGGACACCCCCGGACAGGGCCAAACAGGAAGGATATAACCCCACCCACTTTGCCAAAGCACAGCCCCCACACCACTAGAGGGATATCTTCAACCACCAACTTACCGTCATATGAGCCCTGTATCAACATGTAAATTAAACAGATATATATAGAGTACAGGGAACATAATCACTATGGTGAAGTGCTGTTCCATTTCATGTTTATGTAAAATAAATGTAAAACATATAACACACACACACAGTATAGCTGTCACATTCGTCGTATAGAGGAGACCAAAGCTTGATTAGAATACATTCTTCTTTAATGAAAACGAAGAACACTTAAACAAACTATCCAAAACTAACGTGACGCTATATATAACGAGTGCAGACACAGGCAACTAACCATAGACAATAACCCACAGATAAACCAAGGAATATGGCTACATAAATATGGTTCCCAATCAGAGACAACGATAAACAGCTGCCTCTGATTGAGAACCAATCTAGGCAACCATAGACATATAAACCCCTAGACCAGATAAAAAAACCTACACATACAAAATCCCCTCGACAATACAAAAACTAAACACACCACCCTTGTCACACCCTGACCTAACCAAATAATAAAGAAAACAAAGATAACTAAGGTCAGGGCGTGACAATAGCCAATGTGTACTTTACACATTTCATTACTGATAATTTTATATATTGCAAATAAAATAAGACAATCAAAAAAAAAAAATGCAAATTAATAATATTTGATATTATTAATTTCAAACAACAACATTAGCATTAGAACTTACAAGTCCAGCATGGCATCCTCGCCGTGCAGAAACATGTCTTCCACCTGGGAGCCAAAACTAGCTTCGCTGAAAGATTAATCTTCCTGAAGCAACTCGGTCTCGCTTTCTCTATCAATTTCCTCTATAAGTTGTGTTAAATTGTCACTCCCTGACCATAGAGGCTTTTATTCTCTATTTTGGTTAGGCCAGGGTGTGACTAGCGTGGGCATTCTAGTTTCTTTATTTCTATGTTTCTGTTTCTATGTTTTGGTTCTCAATGGTTCTCAATCAGGGACAGCTGTCTATCGTTGTCTCTGATTGGGAATCATACTTATCAACCTGTTTTGCCACCTTAGTTGTATGTAGTTGTCTTTGTTAGTGGCCTGTATAGTAAGTTTCACGTTCGTTTTTGTTGATTCTTGTTTTTGTTGGCGACATTCATAATAAAAAGAAATGTTAGCTCACAACGCTGCACCTTGGTCCGGTCATTTCCCTGACGACGTTCGTGATAGAACTATCCACCACAAACGGACCAAGCGGCGTGGCCGGGAGGAGCAGCATTTTCTGGAGGACTGGACATGGGAGGACATCCTGAATGGGAAAGGATCCTGGACGTGGGAGGAGATCCTGGTGGGAAAGGATTGCCTGCTGTGGGAGCAGGTGGAAGCAGCGAGGAAGGCGGAGGCCGCGATTTAAAGGGCCCAGGGAGGACACTCCCAAAAACATTTTTGGGGGGCACACGAGGAGATTGGCTGAGTCAGGTTGGAGATCTGAGCCAACTCCTCGTGCTTACCATAGGGAGCGTGGTACTGGTCAGGCACCTTGTTATGCGGCGGAGCGCACGGTGTCTCCTGTGCTCGTTCACAGCCTGTTGCGCTATATTCCAGCTCCCCACATCGGCCGGGTTAGAGTGGGCATCCAGCCAGGATGGATGGTGCCGGCTCAGCGCATCTAGCCACCAGTGCGTCTCTACGGCCCAGGATATCCTACATCGGCTCTGCGCACTGTGTCTCTGGTGCATCTGCACAGCTCAGTGCATCCTGTGCCAGCGCCTCGCATTTGCCGGGCAAAGGTAACCATCCAGCCAGGACGGGTTGTGCAGGCTCTACGCTCAAGACCTTCAGTGCGCCTCCACGACCCAGTGTATCCGGTGCCTACACCAAGAACCAAGCTTCCAGTATGTCTCCCCAGTCCTGTGCCTGCTCCCAGAACAAGGCCTCATGTATGTCTCCCCAGCCTGGTAAGCCCTGTGGCAGCTCCACGCACCAGGCTGCCTATACGTCTCCTCACTCCAGTAATGATCCATGGCACGAAGCCTCCAGTGATGATCCATGGCACGAAGCCTCCAGTGATGATCCATGACCCGAAGCCTCCAATGATGATCCATGGCACGTAGTCTCCAGTGATGATCCATGGCACGAAGCCTCCAGAGACGGTCTCCAGCAATGCAGGCCTGAATCACTTAATTGGCTATATATTTTGTTCCCTGGGCGGCAGATAGATGGCAGTATAGCACAGCTGTTGAACAGAAAGACCGAAAAAGTATGTTGCCGTAATAGAACTGCTCAGCCACAGCGATTACACGTATCAGTTTTCTACTAGCTAATTTTGCAGTCTGTTTGACATGGATCAAGTTATTGTAAAAAAGAAATATAAATCTATTGACAATGAAAATGAGGGAGAAGAGCTGGAGAACAACATGACAGCTATGAACGAACAACCACCCGGAGAACCAGGAAAATCAGGAAGATGGCGGCAGGAAAATGCCGCTAGCTAACGTAGCTAATGTAGCTAACGTGGCTAACGTGGCTCTGGTGGTTAAGATAATGATACGGTCAACTCAAGAAGAACACAGAAAGTTCCAAGAGAAATGGGCAGACAAGTATTTTTTGTACTGCATGATGGGACTAATTCACTTTGTCTTATTTGCCAGGAGGCAGTCAATTGTTTTAAACAAGCAAATTTAGAGCGACATTTCCAGTCAGACCATGCCCACAAAACATGTCCCCCACAAAGCAACCTCAGAAACAAGAAAACAGCACAACTTAAAGGACAACAGCAAATGATGGACAGATCTGGCACTGTTGCAGAAAAAATGACAGAAGCAACATATGAGTTTGCTTGGATACTCACGAGAAACAAATACGTAGGCCTTGTCAAATAATGTTTTTTGTTTTTTGGCCGAAATATTGTATGCTGATTTAACAAGTAAGGACTCTATTTTAAAGCAAATGAAGGGACAGCAACTCTCAGACTTGAGACATCGGTAAGCAACTTATTACTGACATATCCTTGTCGCCGTGTTTTAGTATAGCGCTTGGCGAAAGCACTGATGTAAGTGCCCAATTATGTGTTTGGGTCCGCTTCTCTCAAAACGAGTCGTTCTGAGAGGAACATTTATGTTGATTGCCCTTTTAGGGACAAACACTAGGAGAGGATATTCTGAAAGCCTTTGTTACATACTTTGTTGGTAATAATATTGACTGGGCCCCAAACATGCAAGGGAAGGAGAAGGAACTCATAGGCCTGATAAGAACGAGAGAGGATATTCCAGAATTTGTTACGTTTCATTGTATCATTCATCAGGAAGCACTTGTGGCTAAACTCAAAGACTGATGAACAGTATTATTGTCAGGGCACTGAATCACCGGCAATTCCTCAAGTTGCTGGAGGAATACTAGACAGAATACACAACTTGATATTTCACAATGAGGTGAGATGGCTGTCTCGTGGCAGAGTTTTGGAAAGATTTCTCTCCTCCCTTAAATCCATGAATTTGTTGCAATCAAGGGGAGAGAGGAGCCAGAGCTGGATGATCCACAGTGGATATTAAAGCTGGCTTTTTTAACTGACATCACCTGCCACCAGAACACGGTGAATCTCCAGCTCCAAGGGAAAGTTAAAACTCCGGGCAAAATGCTGCATGTGGTCTCAAAATAAAACCACACTGTTCATACCTGACAGACAGACAGTTTTGTTCATTTCCCAAAACTCAGAGCAGTCACAACATCGAGCCGAGATATACTGCAACATTTTAGCTATGATGCATTCCTGCGTGTGTTGGAAGAGTTGGAGTTTAAGTCAAGATTCAAGGATATGGAGTACAAGGAGTTTTTCAACTTCATTGAGAACCTCTTTCATGTGCCAGTGGCATCTCTGAACGGAGTCATCACAGCCCTCTGTCCTGACCATGCTGGAATAGAAAGTGAACTAGTGGAGCTGCAGGGACATTGCAAGGTGAACAGTTCAGGTGTTACCGATTTCTGGAGCCTTGTGTCAGACACAGAGTATCCACTTCTGAAGCAGGGTATGCAAAGGTGACATCGTTTTTTTGACAGCACTTATTCATGTGAAGCAACATTTTCAACAATGAACACAGTGAAAAAACAACAAAGAAACAGACTGACCAATGCATACCTAGATTGCCTCATAAGGATAGCAAGAACAGACTATACATTTAGAATTAATTCAGTCAACGAACAGAAGGGACATTTTCCCTCATCCAACTACTGGCGTAACCCTTAATACTTGATGTGTGTATGTATGTATTTGTGATGTGATGTTCATCAAATGAATTGCATGTGCACTATTGCTCTGAATTTGCTCTCAATTGATAATTGATCATATTGGAAGAAAAAGTATAACAAATTAAAGATCTGTTCGATCCTCTGAATGATTGTCTCAACCCAAAGTGGACCCCTTACAAAAGTGAGTGAGTAACACTGGCCTATGTGGACATCTTTCTCTAAATGTTGTATGGTGTCCACCCACTCTGCCTAAAGAGTATAAATACCCACTTTGGTGATGAAATGTCAATTCCTTATGTTATAAAATTATTTTTAACAAGACAAATATGGTTATTCATGTTCTGAATTGTTCAGTCAGGTCTTTCTCTAACATATCCTTAACATGATATAAAAAGTTGGATTTCGTACCCTAATACATCCGATAATAAGCACTGACCTCTGTTGATATAGCGGTGCAGTTTTCCCTAACAAACTTATGAGGAAACTTATGATTTTGGTTTCTTTGCTGACCCATGACACTCATTCAGAACAGATCACTTTCTTAATTATAGACACCCCCACGCACCCTGTTGTTTTAGGTCTCCCCTGGTTGAGTTTGAATAACCCGGTAATTTCCTGGTCTGAGAGGAGACTGCTGGGTTGGTCGCAGGAGTGTTAGGGGAAGTGCCTCACGGTGTCTGTCAACACCACTATGGTGCAAATTCCGGACTGTGCTCAAGTGGATTTACCAGAGGAGTACCAGGATCTGCACCGGGTTTTCTCAAAGACCCAGGCTACACGCCTGCCTCCCTTTCGCCCCTGGGACTGTGCCATTGACCTGTTGTCTGATGCAGCCCTCCCGAGAGGACATGTCTTTCCCCTCTCCTGTGCGGAGACTTAGGCCATGGGACCTATGTACAGGAGAGTCTCCAGCAGAGTTTTATCCGCCCCTGTAAGTCACCAGCCTCCTGAAGCCAAGAAGATAGATGGGGGACTGTGCCCCTGCATTAATTATCGAGCACTGAACAAGGCCACCGTCAAGTTCACCTATCCTTTACCCCTCATCCCAACCATCATTGAACAAATGCATGGGACGCAGTACTTCACGAAGCTGGACTTGAGGAGCACCTACAATCTGGTTAGCATTCGTGCAGGCGATGCATGGAAGACTGCTTTTTCCACGACCACGACGATAACGAGTATCTCATTGGCCTGTCTAATGCCCCTTCAATCTTCCAGGCCTTCATCAACAAAGTATTTTGAGACATGCTGGGACAGGGCATAGTGGTCTGTATAGAAAACATTTTGGTCTATTCTGCTGGACGCGTCCAGCATGTCTCGTTAGTCAGGTCTGTGCTGATAAGACTGTTGGAGCATGATCTATATGTTAAACAGGAGAAATGTTTGTTTTTCTAGCAGTCCGTGTCCTTTTTGGGCTATCTCATCTCCATGAAGGGAGTGGAGATGGAGGAGCAACGCATCAGCCCATCCCCAACTCCGTGAAAGCAGTCCAGCGATTCTTGGGGTTCGCCAACTATTTCCGGAGGTTTTTCCGGGGCTTCAGCACGGTGGTCACTCCTCTTACTCCCTGCTGTAAGGCGGTCCCAAGGGGCTTTGATGGATGGCGGAGGCGGAGAAGGTGTTTGAGACGCTGAAGGCACGTTTCACCACTGCTCCTATGCTGGCATATCCCAACCCCTTCATCGTCGAGGTTAATGCCTCCAAAGTAGGAGTCGGGGCAGTGCTGACCCAGCATACCGGAACCCCTCCAAAGCTGTGACCCTGCGCTTTCTACGCTAAGCAGCTGAGCCCTGGCCAGAGGAACTACAACGTAGGGGACCGAGAACTGTTGGCGGTCAAGAAGTCTCTGATGGCACAGAAACCCTTTTCTGGTGTGGACGGACCACCGCAACCTGGAGTACATCAGGGTGTAACAGTATAACTTTAAACCGTCCCCTCGCCCATATCCGGGCGCGAACCAAGGACTCTCTGCACACATCAACAACTGACACCCACGAAGCATCGTTACCCATCGCTCCACAAAAGCCGCAGCCCTTGCAGAGCAAGGGGAACAACTACTTCAAGGTCTCAGAGCAAGTGACGTCACTGATTGAAACGCTATTTAGCGCACACCGCTAACTAACTTAGCCGTTTCACATCCGTTACACTCACCCCCCTTTTGACCTCCTCCTTTTCCGCAGCAACCAGTGATCCGGGTCAACAGCATCAATGTAACAGTATAACTTTAAACCGTCCCCTCGCCCATACCCGGGCGCGAACCAGGGACTCTCTGCACACATCAACAACTGACACCCACGAAGCATCGTTACCCATCGCTCCACAAAAGCCGCAGCCCTTGCAGAGGAAGCGGAACAACTACTTCAAGGTCTCAGAGCAAGTGACGTCACTGATTGAAACGCTATTTAGCGCACACCGCTAACTAAGCTAGCCGTTTCACATCCGTTACAAGGGCAGCAAAGAGGCTAAACCCGAGACAGGACAGGTGGGCTCTATTCTTCACCAGGTTCCAATTAATAATTTCCTGTAGGCCAGGCTCAAAGAATGTCAAGGCAGATGCCCTGTCTTGCCTCTATGACGCAGAGGAAAGGCAGGGAGAGGAGACCCTCCATCATCGCTCTCTTCCACATCATCGCACCAATGGAATGGGACATGGGCACCGACATACAGCAGGCCCTGAGTACGGAACCCGCACCTGCACAGTGCCCGGAGAACCGCACCTACGTGCCCACAGGTGTGCTGGATCGCCTTCTTTCCTGGGCGCACACTGCGCCTGTGTCGGGTCATCCTGGGATTAGCCGTACCATCCCCTGCCTAATGGGAAGTACTGGTGGCCCACCTTGGCTAGGGACGTCCGGGTTGACATCTCTTCCTGCTCCATCTGTGCTCAGTCAAAGACACCCAGACACCTCCCTTATGGAAAGCTCCTTCCCCTGCCGGTTTCACAACGACCCTGGTGTCACCTCTCGGTGGATTTGTCACTGATCTTTCCCCGTCCCAGTGGAACACCACCATTCTCGTCGTTGTGAACCAGTTTTCCAAAGCTTATCGCCTCCTTCCTCTGCCTGGGCTTCCGTCGGCCATGCACACCACAGAGGCTGTCTTCTGGCACAACGGGATCCCGAAGGATATTGTCAGATTGTGGCCCTCAGTTCACCTCAAGGGTATGGAAGGCATTCATGGAACACATGGGGGTCACGGTCAGTCTCACCTCCGGGTATCGGCCTCAAGCAAATGGGCAGGTGGAGAGGGTCAACCAGGAGGTGGGAAGGTTCCTGCTGTGATACTGTCAGGATCGGCCGGGGGAGTGGACGGATTTTCTACCTTGGGTGGAGAACGCGCAGAATTCCCTTCACCACTAACCTCACTCCTTTCCAGTGTGTGTTGGGGTATCAGCCGTCCCTGGCACCTCAGCATCCAAGCCGGACTGAGGCTCCTGTGGTGGACGAGTGGTTTCGGCTTGCTGAGGAGATCTGGAATGCGGCGCACACTCATTTCCAGTGCGCCGTGCGTCGGCACAAGGAACATGACCGCCACCGCAGTGAGGTGCCTGTTTTCTCCCCAGGTGACCGGGTCTGGCTCTCCACCCAAACCTGCCCCTCCACCTGCCCTGCCGAAAGCGGAGCCCCCGGTTTGTGGGGCCGTTTAAAGTCCTGAGGATGGTTAATGAGGTAATGTAGAGTTTACAACTCCCTGTTGATTACCACATTAACCCAACCTTTCATGTGTCTCTCCTCAGGCTAGTGGTGCCTGGTCCCCTCGCTGAGGCTGGACCCAGTGCCTCCCCGCCTCCTCCTCCGGACATCAAGGGAAGTCTGGCGTACTCGGTCCGGGAGGTCCTGGATTTGAGGCATCGGGGGGGGGGGGTCCTTCTCCAGTACCTCTTTGACTGGGAGGTGTTCGGCCCAGAGGAGCGATGCTGGTTTCCTGCGGTGGACATCCTGGATGCTTCACTGACCAGGGATTTTCACCGTCGGCGCCCAGACCGACCCTCACCGCTCCCCTGGCCGGGGTCGTCCCGATGCTGGTGCAGCGCGTCGGGGGGGGTACTGTCACGGACCCCCCCCGGTACTGCTGCTCATTCTGTTCACTAGTTTCGGAGGTCTGGTTCCCACCTGGTTCCCATTTCCCCTGATTAGTATGTTATATATGTGCCCTCTATTCCCTCTGTCTTTTTTGGTTATTGTTCCAATGTCCGTTGGTTGAGTACGTACCAATGCGTTGGTGCAGCTGTTATCCAGCGTGCTTTATATATTGTGTATTATGGGTATCATCTATGTCGTTCAACAAGGTTTACCCTCACACTTTTTTTGGTGTACAGCCAAGTGTTTTTGTATACATGTTTGTTTTGGTGTATTAAAAACCCCTATTGTGTATTCCTGCACCAGTCTCCAAATCCTTTATACCAGCGTGACAGTTAGATAGTCTACTGATTTTTGGGGTGTTTTTTTTATAGATGGTCATATCATCAGGTTTCCCTTGGGCCATTTATTAAGTTTAGCAGCTGTAATTGAAAGAACAACTCGGAAAATTATGTGAAATAGTGTAGAAAGAGCCTAAGCAAGTCTGCTGTGTATGAAATGTCACCATGGGCCTTTCAGATGACTAGTTACAATTCATCTGTATAACACTAAGTCAGATAAAACAGCCCCTTCTTATCGTGTGTGACAGGCCTTGGATGTTCCATCACACATACGGTCGAGATGCACAGGAAGCCGCTCACGGGAACCCCGTTGCCATCAATAACAGTGGGATTTCTGAAAGGATTTGGCTAGTCTCGCTAGTCTTGCGAGCACTGATCTCTGATGCGGAGCTGCCTTATCTGACGAGAGGTGTGTGTGTTTGTGTATGTACTTAACTCTTTGTGTGTGTCTGAATCTCTCTCTCTGTTTTGTGTGTGTACTGAATCAGAAGTCCCCACAAGAATAGCAAACAAACAAAAATTTGACCCACTCTGGACATGTTGCCGGATCCCCACACGGAAATTGGCTATTTTCTAGGGGGTTTATGGTGAAGGTTAGAATTAGTCTTAGGGTTAGAATCAGGGTTAGAGGTTAAAGGTCAGGTTTAGGGTTAGGAGTTAGGGTCAGGTTTAGATTTAGAGGTAGGGTAAGGGTTATATTTAGGGTTTGGGGTTAGGGAAAATAGGATTTTGAATGGGAATCAATTGTGTGTCCCCACAAGGCTAGTAAAACAAGACTGTGTGTGTGTGTGTGTGTGTGTGTGTGTGTGTGTGTGTGTGTGTGTGTGTGTGTGTGTGTGTGTGTGTGTGTGTCTGACCTCTCCCTTTGTTTCCCCTGACACAGCACCAGCTGCAGCTATCAG
Organism: Oncorhynchus mykiss; assembly: GCF_057628025.1. NCBI lineage: Eukaryota > Metazoa > Chordata > Actinopteri > Salmoniformes > Salmonidae > Oncorhynchus > Oncorhynchus mykiss. The sequence continues at coordinate 77,607,611 of NC_143026.1, read as the reverse complement.
GAGAGTTTAAAAGGTAATTTCTGGAAGTAATTAACCAATTAAAACCATTTGCCACTCATAAAATAGAGTATTATTCAACACATTATTTTCCGTAGTTTATCTAAAAACAGTAATTTCTTCTGATTAACTGTCCCATGTTTCTAATACCCATCATGGTAGTGAGATATGACTGTTCTTTAATCACATAAGAAACACCATCACGTTTCTCAACCATCAACCATCACGTTTCTCTATAAAAACAGAAATTACAGTTGAAAAAGGGAGTTTATTATTAGTCATGTAAAATACATTCATATTATTTTCTCGTCACAAAATTAGTCTGTATATCATAATTCCTGAGAAACTGAATTTATGAAGCTTTTCACTTTTTCATGGACTTTCTGACAAAGCATGGGAGAAATTCAGTGGTCTATTCCCTTTATGAGCTCTCTCCATACATGCCATGAGTCCAAGCCGCTTCTACACGCCCAACATCATGACTAAAGCCATAACAAGCATTGTTGCATCATCGCCTGTGCCTCATAGTAAAATAAATCACATCGCCTGTACTTTATAATAGTTTCTTCCAGGCGTCATCTCTCAGTCTACCTGTTCCGAGAGCGCAGCCAGGAGAGCTTTTGTGGGGATTTGAATTATTAAGTAGCAACATAAAATCTAATTCAGAGTGATGAATGAAATTGCATTAAGTTAGAGCCAGGGCTGTGGAAGTGGATCTGTACTCAGAGAGGCTTGGAATAATAGTAGAGCCAGGAGGTAGTGTGTCTGTGTGTGTGTGTCATGATTAATGCCTTTCTCCTGCTGTGGCTGTCCGCCTGAAACTGTGGGCCTGGGTCTATGGAACCGCAAGTACTCCACCCATTGTGTTTGTGTCCATGTGTGTGTGTGTCTACAATACACTCACTGCTAAGACAAACTTCCCCCATGCTCACCTTTGCTCTGGCGGTTTAAGGCACTGTCGGACAACCTATAATTTAGTCCTATTGCAAAGAACAACCTTGTTCCCACTGACTAGTTGAAATGTAGAGCCACACACACACATACAGAAATTTAGACTCACACACACTGTACATACCTCTCCTAACCTTTCTGATGTTTACCTGAGGAGAGAAGGCCTTGGCGCAGTGTGAGGTTCAATGGGCCGCTGTGCTGCATTCTGTTCTGTTCTACTCTGTTCAGCCAGTGGGCGGTGTTATTCTGGAGCCCTCCAGGTGGGCAGGATCACTGACACACACAGCAGAGGACCCTGCACAGCCAACAGCCAACATCCATTATTCATCTCTCCATTTAACTCTGGCACCAGGCTCTCAAACACTCTTATTTGTTCACAGAGAGGAGTTCCAAGGGTTAATAGGACAATATTCTGGATTGCTAATTTGAATCCTGAAGAGAGGAGAATGGACTTATGCCCTGTCACAGAGAGATCTACTGTTTGTTTAACGACAACAGAACATGCAAGACCAGCATGACTCTATTAGTGATCCCTAGTCCATCAATTAGATCGATGAAAATGTATTTTGATCGATCGAAAGTCTAAAAGCTTTTACTGCAGTGGGCTAAATTACTGTCACACAGAGTGATTCTTGGTAGCCTTGAACAAATCTACTTTGAAACTAAAGTATACACCTCACACACATTGTTATGGGCTCTAAAAAAGGAAGACACCTGTACCTTGTCAGATATAGAGTTTAAATGTATTCAATTATGAGTTTGCATCCCATTATGACACTCTATCACAGAAGAATGAAATATAACAAAACCATTTGACATAGAAACACTGCACTTTCTGCGATAAAAAATAATTAAAACTAATATGAATTATGAAATGAGGAAAAATATTAATAACATTCGACCCATGAGGCCAAAGGCGGCGCTTTTGGTCATTGACTGCAGGAAATGGTTACCTGAGAGATTTTTAATATGAGTATCTAAACCCCTGTTGCTGCACAATAAGTCCCTATTAGGAGGACCTGACAATCACAGCGCCAAAGTCGCAGTAATGACAGAGTCCCCGTAAACCACAAAGTCCTTATAATCAACTGCATGACTCTAAAAAATCTAACATTATTGCCTTAATAAAACACATTCCTTATTATAATCCCCATTGCAGCCTAAATTCACTGAACGGTTAGCATTAAACTTTTAAGCTGTAATTAAAAAAGGAGAAATACATTCAGCCTCTGTGCCCCCACTGCCCCCCAGGGGAAAAGATCTGTCTTCTATCCCATTCTAAATGAGAGCACACCTAGCAGTTCACTGCAGAATAATGGGGATTAGAAGAATGAATGCAGCAACTGTGAAAAGTGTTATGGGCTGTACTGTGTCTGGATGCTGAGTTTATAAAGCTACCATTCAGGATTGGGTTGAGAATGCTTCTTGTCTCTCTTTGAATTTGGGGATTTAAAGTCCCCAGAACATCAGAGAGGGGTGAATAAAGTGTTTTTGTAATTTTAGGTTGGCACTCAAGATCTTTTATTTTTATTTATTTTATTATTTTATTTATTTAAAAAAATAAAAATTAATAACAGCACCAAGTCAGGGTGAGGTGTAGATGCACTGTCACAAACAGCCTCTCTGAAAATGAAATGACAGCATTGAGAAACCAGTCCCACTACACACACAACAACTACACGAGGAAGGTCATATTGACTACACTGTATACTGAATGGTGCACAGATTTCAATCTTTACATTACTTGATGTTTTGATCACTTGGGATTCACATTTGCTACAATGCAAAAATAAGGCTTCTCGTGCAACATCTCAACATCCAGTTTCACTTCTATCTGCTTTCAGATTATACCAACATGATACACTGTATGTGTGTACTTCCTGCTTTACTACAGTATAAACCAAAGCTACAGCATCATGGGTCTCCTTCTCTACTGCTATTTACCACCTTTATTCCTAATCATCAGCCTCCCCAGATCATGATGAGGTTCTTCCATGGAGGTGACAGATATGCCACTGACACCCCACCAACCCCATCACAAACCCCATCATCAACCCCCATCATCAACCCCAATCACCAACTCTACCAACAACCCCCATCACCAACCCCCACCACCAACTCCATCACCAACCCCATTACCAACCCCACCCATCCTTCACCAGATGGAGATGACCCCACACTGACACCTCCCCAACCCCACCACCAACCCCACCAATTGACCACACACTGACAGAAGCCATCCTATTTCAGCTTGGCCTCACTGGAAATTGTGCGTCAGGCTTTTACATGAGCGGATTATACACTGGCCTGGCATGAGATTGTATGGGATATTTCTTTAATCCTCGATGCTGCCACTGTTGTGCCTTCTTCACAGCCATAAAAGAAGGACCACACTGCTCAGAAAGTGTATGGGAGACATTTTCAGTTCAGACTGTTGGTAAATTAGCTTTTATAGTTTAAAGAAATGATTGATGTGTTTGTTTAATGGGTTGTTTAATGACAGACATGCAATTGTTTAAAATCTATTACTTGAGGGTTTCATTTCAGAGAGACAAATAATTCAGTTTTTTAGCTAAATGCTGTATATACATATATAGCTGCCTAACTCAGAGAAATAAGAAGTACTGCTAGGTTTTACACAGTCAAATGTAACAAATAACTACATTTTCATAAAGAAATTTACAAATAAGACATTTGTGGCATCAACATGAAATAATAATTCAATACAGTAATATGTAAAACATTTACTTTTGATGTTTTAGTCGTTTAGCAAATTCTCTTATACAGAGTGACTTACATTAAGTGCATTCATCTTCAGATAGCTACAGGAGGCATAGCATATTCAATATACAGGTTAAAAACATTACATTGCAGCTAAACAATGGATATATTTTTTGCCCCAAAAATCTGAGACAGTAATATTTTACACACACATTAAGGTACCCATAAGCAAATCATTTGTGGATCATACTAGTTGAACTGTGAGTGTGTGTAAAATTAATTCCCTACAAAAGTCAAGGTATTAGAGATGTTTAATGTTATAGCTTTCTTGTTGTGCAATTGAACTTCACAGTGGACAGCGAGTTGAAACAACTGCAATAATTTAAGTTGATATTTACAAGATTTTTATGGTGTATTTATGTTTCATGATTGAGAAAAAATGTGGTTGTTTTTAGACATACTGTCTAAATCTCAGAAGCAAAGCCTTTACTTTAAGTATCCTTTGAAAAAAAACGTTGTAATGCAGTATCATCATAAAACATGTCGATGTGCTCATTAAACTTTGGATGGGTGGTGGAACTCATATGAGTGTGACAAATGTGAAGCTGACTAACGACACAATCGTAATGACTTTGGTCTAAACATAATGAATTATCTAGGAAGTGTTTATCAATTTATAATCATGCTCAATTAATAATTTGTTTATATTCAATTTTGATCAACTTCTGGATTCTGACCAAATGTATTTTTAAATTCAAGAGAAGATATCAATATTTGTTTCCTTACATTCCCATTATGCATGTTTTCAGACCATTATCTCACAAAGCTTAGTCATGAGCAACTACTCGAACTATGCCAGACACGTAGCAACCTGTTGGTCACTACAGCTCATTATCCACATGTATATCTGTTTAGTATCGTTGTAGTGCATTCACGAGGCCAAGAGGCACCACAGCTAGCCACGTAGGAACAACAGAAGTAGGCCCACACCGTGTAGACCTTGCAGCACACATGTTCGCTCAGAAATCAGCATTGTGGAGAGCATGTCAGACATATTAAATCACCTGGTGGTGTACTGCTTGACCTGAAGAGGTGGCATTGTGCATCGTACACGAATACAATAAAGGACAACAAAAAAAACGCTTGCTGTACTGTGGGCTGCAAGCTGAAATAATGGATAAAAATGGAACAACAAGACAGAAGAATCATGTACCAATCAAAATGCCTACGTGTTTGCCAAGTTGAAATCAAACAATGGCACTGTATTACAAAATACACTACATGCCCAAAAGTATGTGGACACCTGCTCGTTGAACATCTCATTCCAAAATCATGGGCATTAATATGGAGTTGGTCCCCCTTTGCTGCTATAACAGCCTCTACTCGTCTGGGAAGGCTTTCCACTAGACGTTGGAAATGTTGCAGGGACTTGCTTCCATTCAGCCAAAAGAACATTAGTGAGGTTAATGACATAAGTGACATTAATGAGCACATCAACATGTTTTATGATGTTGGGTGATTAAGCCTGGCTCGCAGTCGGCGTTTCAATTCCTCCCAATGGTGTTTGATGGAGTTGAGATCAGGGTTCTGTGCAGGCCAGTCAAGTTCTTCCACATTGATCTCGACAAACCATTTCTGTATGGACTTCGCTTTGTGCACAGGAGCATTGTCATGCTGAAATGGGAAAGGACCTTCCCCAAACTGTTGCCACAAAGTTGAAAGTACAGAATTGTCAAGAATGTCATTGTATGCTGTAGCATCAAGATGTCCCTTCATTGGAACTAAGGGGCCTAGCCCGAACCATGAAAACAGCCCCAGATGATTATTCCTCCTCCACCAGACTTTACAGTTGGCACTATGCATTAGCATTCTCCTAGCATCCGCCAAACCCAGATTTGTCTGTCAGACTGCCAGATGGTGAAGCGTGATTCATCACTCCAGAGAACAGGTTTCCACTGCTCCAGAGTCCAATGGCGGCAAGCTTTTCACCACTCCAGCCGACGCTTGGCTTTGCGTCTGGTGATCTTAGGCTTGTGTGCGGCTATTCGACCATGGAAAACCATTTCATGAAGCTCCCAACGGACAGTTCTTGTGCTGACGTTTCTTCCAGGGAAAGTTTGGAACTCAGTAGTGAGTGTTGCAACCGAGGACAGGTGATTTTTACGCGCTACACGCTTCAGCACTCGGCGGTCCTGTTCTGTGAGCTTGTGTGGCCTACCACTTCTACGGCTGAGCCGTTATTGCTCCTAGACATGTTGACTTCACAATAACGGCACTTACAGTTGACCGGGGCAGTAATAGCAGGGAAAAAAATTCACGAACTGAATTGTTGGAAAGGTGGCATCCTATGACGGTGCCACGTTGAAAGTAACTAAGCTCCTCAATAAGGCCATTCTACTGTCAATGTTTGTCTATGGAGATTGCATGGCGGTGTGCTCAATTTTATACACCTGTCAGCAACGGTTGGGGCTGAAATAGACGAATCCACTAATTTGAAGGTGTGTCCACATACTTTTGTGTGTATATATATATATATATGTGTATATATATATATACACTGCTCAAAAAAATAAAGGGAACACTAAAATAACACATCCTAGATCTGAATGAATGAAATATTCTTATTAAATATTTTTTTCTTTACATCGTTGAATGTGCTGACAACTAAAATCACGCAAAAATTATCAATGGAAATCAAATTTATCAACCCATGGAGGTCTGGATTTGGAGTCACACTCAAAATTAACGTGGAAAACCACACTACAGGCTGATCCAACTTTGATGTAATGTCCTTAAAGCAAGTCAAAATGAGGCTCAGTAGTGTGTGTGGCCTCCACGTGCCTGTATGACCTCCCTACAACGCCTAGGCATGCTCCTGATGAGGTGGCGGATGGTCTCCTGAGGGATCTCCTCCCAGACCTAGACTAAAGCATCCGCCAACTTCTGGACAGTCTGTGGTGCAATGTGACGTTGGTTGATGGAGCGAGACATGATGTCCCAGATGTGCTCAATTGGATTCAGTTCTGGGGAACGGACGGGCCAGTCCATTGCATCAATGCCTTCCTCTTGCAGGAACTGCTGACACACTCCAGCCACATGAGGTCTAGCATTGTCTTGCATTAGGAGGAACCCAGGGCCAACCGTACCAAAATATGGTCTCACAAGGGGTCTGAGGATCTCATCTCGGTACCTAATGGCAGTCAGGCTACCTCTGGCGAGCACATGGAGGCCCCCCAAAGAAATGCCACCCCACACCATGACTGACCCACCGCCAAACCGGTCATACTGGAGGATGTTGCAGGCAGCAGAACGTTCTCCACGGCGTCTCCAGACTCTGTCACGTCTGTCACATGTGCTCAGTGTGAACCTGCTTTCATCTGTGAAGAGCACAGGGCACCAGTGGCGAATTTGCCAAACTTGGTGTTCTCTGGCAAATGCCAAACGTCCTGCACGGTGTTGGGCTGTAAGCACAACCCCCACCTGTGGACGTCGGGCCCTCATACCACCCTCATGGAGTCTGTTTCTGACCGTTTGAGCAGACATATGCACATTTGTGGCCTGCTGGAGGTCATTTTGCAGGGCTCTGGCAGTGCTCCTCCTTGCACAAAGGCGGAGGTAGCGGTCCTGCTGTTGGGTTGTTGCCCTCCTACGGCCTCCTCCACATCTCCTGATGTACTGGCCCGTCTACTGTAGCGCCTCCATGCTCTGGACACTACAATGACAGACACAGCAAACCTTCTTGCCACAGCTCGCATTGATGTGCCATCCTGGATGAGCTGCACTACCTGAGCCACTTGGGTGGGTTGTAGACTCCGTCTCATGCTACCACTAGAGTGAAAGCACCGCCAGCATTCAAAAGTGACCAAAACATCAGCCAGGAAGCATAGGAACTGAGAAGTGGTCTGTGGTCCCCACCTGTAGAACCACTCTTTTATTGGGAGTGTCTTGCTAATTGCCTATAATTTCCACCTGTTGTCTATTCCATTTGCACAACAACATGTGAAATGTATTGTCAATCAAGAAGTTTCCCTTGAAGGGAAAGCTCAGGATTTTGAAACATGATATTAGAGGGTTCCTCACCTTGAAAGTAGACTATATGCCAGTATAAACTTTAATACATGGTTTGGTTTCTTTAAATAGCCACTACAAACTTCAGATAACTTTAGCCACTGCTGTATTTTCATTTGGCACCAGCCAATCAGACAACACTTTTAACTAATGGCAGTTTACTGTATATCCTGCTCTCACTCCTGCATGACAGGCAAGAAAAAAGGAGACAACAGTTGACGTGTTGTAAAAGCAGTGTAATTGAGACAGTGAACTGGACACAGATATTAATTTCTCAGAGGGCAGCGTGTGCCGCAGGGCAGCAGATAGATGTAATTAGGAAGACATTTCATCTGAGAGCTGCTGCAACAGAGCATGGAGACCCAGGCTGAACTCAGCTACTCAGATAACTACTGGCCATATTAGAATGCCAAGTGATTTGTACTTAGCTTTGATACATAACATGAATTCATTCTTTGAAGGAGATGCACAGTACATTGATATTTAATAAGAGTAGCTAGCCACCTACGCATATCCAGCTGTATCTGTTGAAACCTATAGAAACACTTTTAGCTGTATCTGGGGTTTGTGGAAAGAACCTGTTTTAAGCCACTGAAAATATGGCAAGTAATGTGTATACTGTGCAGTGACAAAGGAGGGGAATCATTGTTTAATTCCACATTCTCACCAAGTATGGAAAATATATTTCACATTTATGTTTCAGCTTACATTGCACTTGCAGATTCTGAGCCATTTTGTAATACAGGCAGACACATTAATTTAAACTGTGCAACCACCTCCCTTGCTCCCCGCCGCACACAAAACAATCTGCAATCTGTTTTCCCGATGGTGTCTCCTCCTGACTTATGCAAAATCTAAATCTTGCCAGGGTAATTTATTACTTTCCTGGAGAAGCTGGATGAATCTCCACTATTTCTGCTGAAAGTGGCTAAAAGGAGCTCAAAACCACACACTTAACACACCATTACACAGCAGAGAGAGGGAGGGAGAGAGAGAGAGAGAGAGAGAGAGAGAGAGAGAGAGAGAGAGAGAGAGAGAGAGAGAGAGAGAGAGAGAGAGAGAGAGAGAGAGAGAGAGAGAGAGAGCAATTTGGATGGCGGACCATGCAAGGCCTTGGCATAAAACTCTAATACAAAGAAACCCTCCATATCACTGTTTGGCTAATAATGATGGGGAGTAGTGAACTACATGTAGTTCAACCAGTAATTTAAATCCATTTTGCTGTGGCTTGGTGGTAGTTTATTAGTTGTTTTTTTTTGCCATGTAGTGGTATAGCTAACTACTGGAACTACACACTTTTTTTTTTTTTAAACACAACAGAAAAAATGGGTAAAGTAGCCAAGATGTCCTTTCTTTTTCAGCATCAGACCTCCCTAATTGTTACTTGAAACATTGTTTTTGTGTTTAATAGGCTAAATTACACAATGTTAAAATCTGACTCTGATCTGTCTTGCAGTTTGTAATCTATGGCATTTCAGATTTAGAATGGATTATTTTTCACTAAGTAGTTTGGATGAAGTGAACTACTTTTCAAACTTTAGTTTAGTAAACTATATGTTTCTTAAGAAAAGTGTTAGCTTAAGATTTTGAAGTCAAGAAAACAGATCCAATTATCTAAAGCGATCTTTAACAGCACTTTGTTCCACAATGATTTATGCTAGAAACAAGCTGTAAAATACACTTCGATGGGAGTATTGTTGTTTCATCTCCTTGACATTCGGAGCTGACTTTACTGGGGAAGTACAGTGAATCAGACGCCTTGACTTTTTCCACATTTTGTTACACAACAGCCTTATTCTAAAATGCTGTCTACACACAATTCTCCATAATGACAAAGCAAAAACACGTTTTTAGAAATATTTGCTAGTGTAGAATTTAAGGAAAATACAGAAATACCTTATTTACATGTGTATTCAGATCCTTTGCTATGAGACTCGAAATTGAGCTCAGGTGCATCCTGTTTCCATTGATCATCCTTGAGATGTTTCTGCTGCTTGATTGGAGTCCAGAGGAACAACCAAGCCATGAGGTTGAAGGAATTGTCCGTAGAGCTCAGAGACAGGATTATATCGAGGCACAGATCAGTGGAAGGGTACCAAATGTCTGCAGCATCGAATGGCCCCAAGAACACAGTTGCCTCCATAATTCGTACATGGAGGAAGTTTGGAACCACCAAAACTCTTCCTAGAGCTAGCCGCCCAGCCAAACTGAGCAATCGGTTGGAGAAGGGCTTGGATCAGGGAGGTGACCAAGAACCAAATTGTCATTCTGACAGAGCTCCAGAGTTCTTCTGTGGAGATAGGACAACCATCGCTGCAGCATTCCACCAATGAAGCCTTTATGGTAGTGGCCAAACGGAAGTCACTACTCAGTAAAAGGCACTTGACAGCCTGCTTGGAGTTTGCCAAACAGCACCTAAAGGACTCTCAGACCATGAGAAACAAGATTCTTTGGTCTGATGAAACCAAGATTGAATTATTTGGCCTGAATGCCAAGAATCATGTCTGGAGGAAACCTGACACCATCCCTTCGGTGAAGCATGGTGGTGGAAGCATCATGCTGTCAGGATGTTTTTCAGCGAAAGGTACTGGGAGACTAGTCAGGATCGAGGGAAAGATGAACGGAACAAAGAACAGGAGATCCTTGATGAAAACCTGCTACTGAGTGCTTAGGACCTCAGACTGGGGTGAAGGTTCACCTTCCAACAGGACAGTGACACTAAGCACAAAGACAAGACAATGCAAGAGTGGCTTCGGGACAAGTCTCTGAGTGGCCCAGCCAGAGCCCGGACTTGAACCCGATAGAACATCTCTGGAGAGACCTGAAAATAGCTGTGTAGCGACCCTCCCGATCCCACCTTCCAGAGCTTGAGAAGAATTGGAGACACTCCTCAAATACAGGTGAGCCAAGCTTGTAAATATAATAAAATGTTATTGTCACATACACTTGGTTAGCAGATGTTATTGCGATTGTACTGAAATGCTTGTGCTTCTAGTTCTGACAGTGCAGAAAAATCTAACAAGTAATACCTAACAATTCCACAACAAATACATAATACACACAAATCTAAGTAGGAATGGAATAAGAATATATAAATATATTGATGAGCAATGTCAGAGAGGCATAGGCTAACAGGCAGTGGCTATGATGGTTGTTGTCCTAGATTACATTTTTGGCCTTCCTGTGACATCGGGTGCTGTAGGTTACCTGGAGGGCAGGTAGTTTGCCCCCGGTAATGCCTTGTGTAGACCGCACCACCCTCTGGAGAGCCCTGAGGTTGTGGGTGGTGCAGTTGCCGTACCAGGCTGTATTTGATGCCAATGGTCCTTCAACAAAGTACTGAGTAAAGGGTCTGAATACTTATGTGAATGTGAAATTTCAGTTTTTACTTCTAATAAATTTGGAGAAAAAATATATTTTTTGCTTTGTCACTTTGGGATATTGTGTGTAGATTGATGAGAGAATTTAAAAAAATCAATTTTAGAATAAGGATGTAACGTAACAAAATGTGTAAAGTCAAAGGGTCTCAATACTTTCCGAATGCACTGTAATCTAATTCTGTCACTATCAATTGATTAAGCTATTCACGTTCTGTACAATAGAAGATGTTTAAACCCAGATTAGACTTGTGACCTTCCCTAGTTGGGTTAAGCCATGGAAGAAGAGTAGCCAGCAGTTAAAGCTTACTTTTTTCTGTGTCAGTAGGCCTATTGTCTGGGGTGGAAAAGTAGCATTAACTTTTTAATTAAAGTACCATGCTCAGATTCCTAATGACATATTGAATTATTTGCAAACAGGGACAGTTTTTATACAAACAAGACACACTGATTTGGCGTTGGAGAAATATGATAAGAGGAACACATTGATCCATTCTTAGCCTGTAACTTCGGTAATTTGTGTCTGGTAAAAAATAGTCTGCTGTATTGTAATATAAAGTAGAATTGGATGAAATATTTAGAAAACACCATACATTGTTTTTGTGGACCTGCAAATGGAATGATAGATTAATTCAATGCTTTTGCTAAAAAAAGGAGCTCTGTCCACTGTGGTCTGTGACCCCTCAACCTTATGGCCCGCAGCCCTGTGCGCTATAAAAAATTCCTGTGATGCCATGTAATGCTTACAGCATGAAGAACAGGCTCTGGTCTGTCCAAGAAGTGAGAGTAAACTGTAGACATGTTCTCTGCTATCCACTTTGTTTTAGTTATTATTTTGGGGATAGGGGAGGGTTACTTTCTTAAGCTTTCAGGGAAGGGTTGAAGTAAAATATAGGCCCGATTTTTCTCCTTGTAACCCTTATTATAAATGTCGTTCACACCCTTGGTAAACTATATTTTCAGAGTAGCTTCCCCAACACTGTTGGGTAATACAGCACAGTGAAATCATCAGTAGGTGTGTATGTATTGTGTTGGAGTGCGTTTCTGTCTCCTAACTGGGTCAGTGCATTCATACTGTACATTCATACGGTGAGGCATGTGGTCACCACCCTTCACGCTGGATAAGGTCAGGACATGTTACGATTACTCGTGTTAGCCATAACTGCCTGCACTGTACAGAGGGAGCTTATAGAGTCAAATTGTCTGCATAATGCCTGGTAGCGATGCCATGCATAGACTTATCTACCATGTTGTAAGTAGTATATGCCTGTGTATGTGAGTGAGCTCCAAGTTTTGTTGTGTAGCTTATGTGTTGTTTTGGCTTGATAAGCCATTAAAGCAGATGCGCTTTAATTATTTTAAAACAAACCCCTGCCTGAAAATGAATGTGATTAAACAACTAGATGTTGGATTAATGTTCTGTTTGATTTTCCCGTCCCAAAACTTTCAATACTTGGCGATGAGGTGTCTGTCTATAGCAGTACCGGAATTTGCAGCATCCTGAGCATTGGGTGGTTGGTACGCACAGTAGAGTGCTTATGAATTCCCCATCCATCACAGTTCATTAGCAGCATTGTCCCCCCCTGCCTCCCCATGGACAGCTCCTGTCAGAGGGATCCTCTCCCAGTTTCATATTTATGTAATTACCCTCACAGTCATGGCACTGTTAAGGCAGCCAGACAGAGGATGAGCATGGACTTAGACTGTCAACACAGTAGCTAAACACAGTAACACTAACTAACAGTAACTTACACGGTCATAATATTAAAGGAAAACATGCTTCGTAGCACATAGTTGACTGTGTTTGGCTAGTGTTGGAGATAATTACGTCATGACCCTAACATCACTTTTTTTGTGTTTTGGTGAGTTAGGTCTTGCAGTCTGAGAGGTTATGCGGTACAAATGATTAGACCCAATATGGTGGAATTTAGCAAAACTCTAGGGTAGGTTCTTTATCATGATAATACAGAACCATATATGATTTATCTTCAAGCTAGCTATGTTCCTGCCTGGGGACCACAGATACAAATTAGCTTGCAAATGACCAAACTCTTGTGCTATGTATAAATTGTGCATGGTCCCTGAGAAATAAACAAACTTATGAATAGATTGGATTAATTAATAAGCAGCATCTCCAGAAGCACCTGTGGAAATACACTTCAGGTGAACAAACATTCCCTGGCATGGAAGCTAAAAGAGGAAGAGGCAAAGTGAGAGGGTTTACACCGCCCAAAATATGTCTACGAAAAGGCAAATGTTGAATTTGGTCAAAAACATTTTTTAATTCCTAATTTTCTATGTGAGGCTTATCTGATTGAATAGAAGAGGCGAAGCGAGAGGGTTAACAGCATTTGAAGTTTCATAATGGTTAGGTTGTTACGAATGCACTGAAATTTCGTTAACTTTGAAAAAACTACTTCATATCAGAGTTGTGCGTGTTGTTCTCATGCGTATCTGCCCTCTCATTGGCTAGAATTGTCCCACCTAATCTCGCCTCCTCCGGCCTTCCTTCCATGTTTGAGGACATATATTTCCATTGTTACAGCAGTTACTCAGCTATTTTCTGAATATAATAGATAATCTTTTAAGCTAATCTCATGGATCAAATGGAGGATGCACCAAGTGGGTTAGGAGTCATAATGGTAACACCTTTTCTCCTAAAGACATCCTCATATGTGAACCGTTTCAAGAAGCTAGGCACTTGTTGCACATCACTACTTCACAAGATAGGCATTCAAAAATAATTTGGGCAGAAATGAGTTCTGGAACTTGTGAACTTTAATGTGCCTTAATTACATCTGTAAATACTAATACAATTGCTAAATTACAAGACTAGTTGGTTTAGCCACAGAAAAATACAGGAACTTTCCCACCATCCATGATTGGCTGAGATAATGAATGGGCTGGACATGATGAGAGATGTTCGGATTGTCTGCCATGTAGCGTGCTTCTCTCTATAACATGAGCTGCTCAGTATGTGGGATAATCCTCTCTACCGCAGCTTTTTTTGAAAGACATCATGAACTGAAAGCTTTAATATTGCTCTCAACATTGTTGCCCTGAAGTTAATAGTTCTAATTGACAAAGATCATTGTAAAAAAGTTGTGATTGACTACTTTCTGGAGGACGATCAAGCCATGCTGACTCTGAAAATGAATCATACAATGAGGAAATCCCTGATTTAGGTAAAACAAATAATGAACCAGACATTGTTGATGACAATGGTGGGGAAGAAACGACAATCAACAGTGCCGTTGTCATGGAAGAAGTTGACAGTTTTGGACAGATTGGAATGCCCAGTAGAAGCAGAGATTGCCAAATGCGGAGAGAGTCCAAAAGAGAACAGAAGGCTGTTGTATAAAACACCTGTCTCTGGATGATATCTTCAAACTAAGGGCAACCATGGCATCGATAACAGAGGGAGAAGCGTTCATCCATATATACGGTAAGAGTAGCTACATTTTCAGGTATTATACGTTTCTAATTTTGTCAAGTCGTTTTCATTGCAGGCTGGGAAATTATGGCACCAGAAGAGATGGCTGCCGTTTTTTTTGTTTTTGGATATCAGAACAGCGATTACTCACCTTGTACTGGAAGAAGATAATTTCTTTAATAACGAGTAAGACGTGAAGAATTTACTTCAGAGCCCGGACAAGACCCAAATCCGTAATTTGCATGAAGAAAATATAAGGGTCATAGGTCAGGGCCTTGTAGGAATCAGACGGTGAGTGGGCAACCCACCTCTACCATCAGTCCTATTAGCTAACATGCAATCATTGGATAATAAACTGGATGAGCTTAGATTTAAGCCCATCCTACCAACGGAACATTAACTGTACTATCTTATGTTTCACTGAGTTGTGGCTGAACGACAACATAGATGGCTGGGTTCTCCGTGCATCGGCAAGATAGAACAGCTGTCTCCGGTAAAACAAGGGTTGGCGGTTTTTCTATTTGTCAATAACAGCTGGTCCAAATTTAATATTAAGGATGTCTCTAGGTTTTGCTCGCCTGAGGTAGAGTATCTCATGATAAACGGCAGACCACACTCTTTACCAAGAATTTTCATCTATATTCTTTGTAGCTGTATTTACCACCACAAACCGATACTCTTAATGCCCGGGGGCTTTAATGCAGGGAAACTTAAATCTGTTTTACCTCATTTCTACCAGCATGTTGCATGTGCAACCAGAGGGAAAAAAAAACTCTAGACCACCTTTACTCTACACTCAGAAACGCATACAAAGCACTCCCTTCCCCTCCATTTGGCAAAACGGACCATAATTCTATCCTCCTGATTACAAGCAAAAAATAATGCAGGAATTACCAGTGACTCACTCAATATGGAAGTGGTCAGATGAAGCAGATGCAATGTTACAGGACTGTTTTGCTAGCACAGACTGAAATATTTTCCGGGATTCTTCCATTGGCATTGAGGAGTAAACCACATCAATCACTGGCAGCATCAAGAAGTGCATCAATGATGTCTTACCCACAGTGACCATACGTATATCTCCCAATCAGAAGCCATAGATTACAGGCAATATCCACACTGAGTTAAAGGGTAGAGCTTTCATGGAGCGGGACTCTAACTTGGATCCATACCCCAAGCGACTTACAGCTGTAATCGCAGCAAA
The DNA here is from genome assembly GCF_057628025.1 of Oncorhynchus mykiss. Lineage (NCBI taxonomy): Eukaryota > Metazoa > Chordata > Actinopteri > Salmoniformes > Salmonidae > Oncorhynchus > Oncorhynchus mykiss. The sequence continues at coordinate 77,591,860 of NC_143026.1, read as the reverse complement.
AGTTGGCGCTACAAAGTATTAACTTAAGGGGGCTGAATAATTTTGCACGCCCAATTTTTCAGTTTTTGATTTGTTAAAAAAGTTTGAAATATCCAATAAATGTCATTCCACTTCATGATTGTGTCCCACTTGTTGTTGATTCTTCACAAAAAAATACAGTTTTATATCTTTATGTTTGAAACCTGAAATGTGGCAAAAGGTCGCAAAGTTCAAGGGGGCCGAATACTTTCGCAAGGCACTGTATGTGAGAATGATATTCATTGACTACAGCTCAGCGTTCAACACCACAGTGCCCTCAAGGACCCTGGGACATCACACCTCCCTCTGCATCTGGATCCTGGACCTCCAAGGTGGTAAGGTTGGGTAACAACACTGCCACGCTGATCCTCAATACAGGGGCCCCTCAGGGTTGTCCCCCTACTCCCTGTTAACCCCTGACTGCATGGCCAAGCACGACTCCAACACCACCATTAAGTGGTAGGCCTGATCACCGACAACGATGAGACAGCCTATAGGGAGGAGGTGAGCGATCCGGCAGTGTGGTTCCAGGATAACCTCTCCCTCAACGTGATCAAGAGAAAGGAGATGATTGTGGACTACAGGAAAAGGAGGGCCGCGCACACCCCCATTGTCATCAATGGAGCTGTGGTGGAGCAGATGAGAGCTGCAAGTTCCTTGGTGTCCACGTCACCAACATGGTCCAAGCCCACCAAGACTCTCGTGAATTGTTGTTTTTTAACCTTTATTTATTTAGGCAAGTCAGTTAAGATCAAATTCTTATTTACGATGGCCTAGGAACAGTGGGTTAACTGCCTGGTCCAGGGTCAGAACAACAGATTTTTACCTTGTCAGCTCAGTAACCAGGCCTCTCTCTCTCCCACAGAGAGGAGGGGGGAGCTGCTGGATGATTACCGTTCACACCCTGCTGTAAATCTTCAGAGGAGAAACTTTCCCTCTTTACCCTCCAGTATTTGCTAAAGGACTGTCTTGTCTCTAGAGACTGTCTGCCCAAAACAATGTCCAATGTCACGACTTCTGCCGAAGTGGTTGCCTCTCCTTGTTCGGGCGGTGCTCAGCGTTCGACGTCACCGGTCTTCTAGCCATCATTGATCCTTTTTTTCATTTTCCATTGGTTTTGTCTTGTCTTCCCACACACCTGTTTTCAATCCCATTCATTACCTGTTGTGTATTTAACCCTCTGTTTCCCCTCATGTCTTTGTCAGAGATTGTTTTATTGTCAGTGTAGTGTGATTGTTGTATAGGTGCGCGTCGGGTCCTCGTACCCATGTTTGTGTGTTTATGTACATTTAGTGTTATGGAGCATACTCCGTGGACTTTATTAAAAGACTCCATTTTACACTCCATTTGACTCTCCTGCGCCTGACTTCCCTGCCACCTATTACACCTACGCATGACATCCAAATAGTGGATATTGGAACACAAATTCTAACAAAGAATTTAGGGAATGGTCAGTGGAGAGATGAAGAACACTATTGAAAATACTGTAATTTGGGAAGGATACCCCTGTCTCTGTTAAGTTTCCATCCAATACGTTGTCTTTGATATGAATGTGTTTCACAAGATAGGAATGCGATTTTAGTTGTCTAATCATATCCTTAGCACATTAAGTAGCCATGCCCCAAGTGAGGTCAGAAGAGCTTGTTAGTGTGATGGCACAGTCCTTTTCGACCAGAGTGCATAAAAGGACTGGCTAAGAATTAACATACCAGACCAAAACATTGCCAGGTTGCTGCTGTGCATGTAAAGTTGTCTGGATCCTGAATAATCCACACGAAGTTAGAAGCTAGAAGTGCACTAACCAGACAATCACTGATTAGCTGCCCTTAGTCAGATATTGAGAAAAGCGAATCAAAGAAGGACCATAATACTACGCTGCTTACCAGGGGGCAGGGCTACTGACATTAAGGCTAATCTGAAGATTGTGCTGGCTAAGGCTAAAACTGGCAAGTAAAGGGATATTGTTATCCACGTCGGCACCAACGATGTTAGGATGAAACAGTCAGAGGTCACCAAGCGCAACAGCTTCAGCGTGTAAATCAGCTAGAAAGATCGACATTGAGTAACTAATTTGTAGATAATTGGCCCTCTTTCTGGGACTCACACACAAATGGGAACAAGCCTGGCCTGCTGAGGAGTGACGGACTCTATCCTAGCTGGAAGGGTGCTTTCATCGAAGGGTGCTTTCATCGAGCCAGGTGCCATGAAGCCGGCTCTACGCATCTGGTCTCCAGTGCGTCTCCTTGGGCCGGCGTACATGGCACCAGCCTTGCGCATGGTGTCCCCGGTTCGCCTGCACAGCCCAGTGCGGGCTAGTCCACCTCGCCGCACTGGCAGGGCGACCGGGAGCATTCAACCAGGTAAGATTTAGCAGGCTTGGTGCTCAAGAGCTCCAGTGCGCCTGCACGGTCAGGTCTATCCAGTACCACCTCCACACACCAGCCCCCCGGCCTGAGCTGCCCGTCTGCCCAGCGCCATTAGTCTCCCGTCTGTCCAGAGCTGCTAGAGTCTCCCGCCTGTCCAGTGCTGCTAGAGTCTCCCACCTGTCCAGAGCTGCTAGAGTCTCCCGCCTGTCCAGAGCCGCTAGAGTCTCCCGTCTCCCGCCATTCAGCAAGGAGTCATCAGCCAGTCCGGAGCTGCCCTTCAGTCCGTAGCTGCCCCTCAGTCCGGAGCTGCCCCTCAGTCCCGAGCTGCCCTCAGTCCGGAGCCACCCCTCAGTCCAGTGGGGCCCTTTGTTAGGGTTACTAGGCCAAGGCAGTGAGGGTAGCCACTCAAAGGACGCTAAGGAGATGGACAAAGACTGATGGAGTGGGGTCCACGTCCAGCGCCAGAGCCACCACCGCGGACAGATGCCCACCCAGACCCTCCCCTATAGATTTAGGTTGTGCGGTCACGTTCTGACCATATAGTCAATTAACTAATCACTGATCATAATCTTGATGTGATTGGCCTGACTGAAACATGGCTTAAACCTGATTTTACTCTGTTAAATGAGGCCTCTCCTCCTGGTTACACTAGTGACCATATACTCTGCGCATCCCGTAAAGGTGGAGATGCAAAGGTGGAGATTGCAAACATTTACGATAGCAAATTTTGATTTACAGAAAAATGACAGCATTTTTGTTTTTTGAGCTTTTTTAAATTGATTTTTTTCTTTTTTTTTTAAATTTCAGCCCTATTTAACCAGGTAGGCTAGTTTATAACAAGTTCTTATTTACAACTGTGGCCAAGATAAAGCAAAGCAGTGCGACAACAGCAACAGAGTTACACATGGAATAAACAAACACAATCAATAATACAATAGAAAAAGTCTATATACAGTGTGAAAATGAGGAAGGATAACGGAGTTAAGGCAGTAAATCGGCCATAACCAGGTAGCGTTCCAATCTTTGGGGATATCAGACGACAGAAAAGACGTTGAACAGGCTAGTAATAGGGGTTACAACAATTTAGGCGGATCATTTTAGAAAGGGAGGGTCCTGATTGTCTAGCCCGCTGATTTGTAGGGGTCCAGATTTTGCAGATCTTTCAGAACATCAGCTATCTGGATTTGGGTGAATGAGAAATGGAGGCTTGGGCAAGTTTCTGTGGGGGGTGCAGGCCTGTTGACCGGGGTAGCCAGGGTGGAAAGCATGGCCAGCTGTCTAAAAATGCTAATTGAAATTCTCAATTATTGTGGATTTATCGGTGGTGACGGAGTTTCCTAGTCTCAGTGCAGTGGGCAGCAGGGAGGAGGTGCTCTTATTCTCCATGGACTTTACAGTGTCCCAGAACATTTTGGAGTTTGTGCTACAGATGCACATTCCTGTTTGAAAAGCTAGCCTTGGCTTTCCTAACAGCATGTGTGCATTGGTTCCTAACTTCCCTGAAAAGTTGCATATCGCGGGGGATATTCAATGCTAATGCAGTACTTCACAGGATGTTTTTGTGCTGGTCAAGGGCAGTCAGGTCTGGAGTGAACCAAGGGCTTTATCTGTTCCTGGTTCAACATTTTTTGAATGGGGCATGCTTATATAAGATGGCAAGGAAACCACTTTTAAAGCATAACCAGGCATCCTCTACTTACGGAATGAGGTCAAAATCCTTCCAGGATACCCGGGCTAGGTTGATTAGAAAGGCCTGCTCGCTGAATTGTTTTAGGGAGTGTTTGACAGTGATGAGGGGTGGTCGTTTGACCGCAGACCCATTATAGATGCAGGCAATGAGGCAGTGATCACTGAGACCCTAGTTGAAAACAGCAGAGGTGTATTTGGAGGGCAGGTTGGTTAGGATGATATCTATGAGGGTGCCCGTGTTTGTGGATTTGGGGATGTACCTGGTAGGTTCATTGATAATTTGTGATATTAAAGGCATCAAGCTTAGATTGTAGAATGGCCGGGGTGATACGCTTTCCCAGTTTAGGTCACCTAACAGCGTGAGCTCTGAAGATAGATGGGGGCATTCAATTCACATATGATATCCAGGGCACAGCTGGGGGCGGAAGGTGGTCTATAGCAAGCGTCAACAGTGAGAGACTTGTTTCTGGAAAGGTGGATTTTTAAAAGTAGAAGCTTAAATTGTTTGGGCACAGACCGGGATAGTAAGACACAACTCTGCAGAGTAGATTGCACTATCTCACTATCTCTGCAGTAGATTGCAACTTCGCCCCCTTTGGCAGTCCTATCTTGTCTGAAAATGTTATTAGGGATGGAAATTTCAGGGTTTTCGGTGGTCTTCGTAAACCAGGATTCAGACACGGCTAGGACATCTGGGTTGGCAGAGAGTGCTAAGGCAGTGAATCAAACAAACTTAGGGAGGAGGCTTCAAATGTTAACATGCATGTAACCAAGGCTTTTACGGTTACAGAAGTCAACATTCCTGTGGAATGGGAGTGGAGCTAGGCACTGTGGGTTCTGGATTAACCTCTACATCACCAGAGGAGGAATAGGATAAGGGTACAGCCAAAGGCTATAAGAACTGGTCGTCTGGTACGTTCAGAACAGAGAGTAAAAGGAGCAGGTTTCTGGGCACGGTAGAATAGATTCAAGGCATAATGTACAGACAAAGGTATGGTAGGATGTGAATACAGTGGAGGTAAAACTATGCATTGAGTGATGATGAGAGATATATTGTCTCTAGAAACTAAAATAATTTTAACCAGGTGAGGTTACCGCATGTGTAGGAGGTGGAACTAAAGGGTTAGCTAAGGCGTGTTGAGCAGGGCTAGAGGCTCTATAGTGAAATAAGGCAATCACTAACCAAAACAGAAGTGGACAAGGTATATTGACATTAGGGAGAGGCATGCATAGTCGAGCGATCATAGGGGTCCAGTGAGTAGCTTGGCGGGCTGGAGACATGGCGATTCAGACAGCTAGCGGTCCGGGGCTAACAAGCTATCAGAAGGGTCTTAAAGGGACGTCGTGAAGTAAGAAGTCTGTTGTAGCCCCCTTGTGCTGTTATGTCGGCAGTCCAGTCATCGTGGATCAGCAGGGCTCCGTGTGGTAAAAGGGTCTGGACCCTTTTTTGCCAATTGGCAAAATAGGTATAGTGGCCAAAGAATTTGTCCGATGGGCCTCTTCAGCTAACAGTCCAATATTCTCCAGACAGCTAGCGGGACGTGGCTAGCAGATGGGCATTCAGGGGACATCGCAACGGAGGAGCCAGTTGAAAACCCCCCTCGGGCAGATTACATCGGTAATCCAGTCTTGATGGATCGGCGGGGCTCCTGTTGGCAGTAAAAGGGGTCCAGGCCAATTGGCAGAATAGGTCATGAAGCCCAAGGAGTGGTTGATGGACGTCTTCGGCTAGCCGGGAGATTGGCCTAGCAAAGGCTATCTCCAGGCTAATTGGTTCTTGCTTCGGGACAGAGACATCATCTCAATCTTTAAGTCTTTATTGAAGACTCCTCTCTTCAGTAGGTCCTATGATTGAGTGTAGTCTGGCCCAGGTGTATGAAGGTGCCCGAAAAGGCACTGAAGCGACGAACCGCCCTTGCTGTCTCTGTCTGGCTGGTTCCCCTCTCTCTACTGGGATTCTCTGCCTCTAACCCTATTACGAGGCTGAGTCACTGGCTTACTGGTGCTCTTCCATGCTTTCCTTAGGACGGGTGCGTCACTTGAGTAGGTTGAGTCACTGATGGGATCTTCCTGTCCGGTTTGGCGCCCCCTCGGGTTCGTGCCGTGGGGGATGGATATCTCCGTGGGCTATACTCAGCCTTGTCTCAGTGAGGTCAGTTGATGGTTGGAAGATATCCCTCTAGTGGTGTGGGGGCTGTGCCTTGGCAAAGTGTGTGGGGTTATATCCTGCCTGGTTGGCCCTGTCCGGGGCTATCATCGGACAGGGCCACAGTGTCTTCCAGCCTCTCCTGTCTCAGCCTCCAGTATCTATGCTGCAATAGTTTGTCAGGGGGCTAGGTTGAGTCTGGTATATCTGGAGTATTTCTCCTGTCTTATCCAGTGTCCTGTGTGAATTTAAGTATGCTCCCTCTAATTCTCTCTCTCTTCTCTCGGATGACCTGTGCCCAAGGACCATGCCCCAAGACTACCTGGCCTGATGACTCCTTGCTGTCCCCAGTCCACCTGGTCGTGCTGCTGCTCCAGTCTCAACTGTTCTGCCTGCGGCTATGGAACCCTGACCTGTTCACCAGACGTGCTATCTTGTCCAGGACCTGCTGTTTTTGACTCTCTCTACACCGTACCTGCTATTTCAAAATCTGAAAAGCCAACTGACATTTACTCCTGAGGTGCTGACCTGTTTTACCCTCTACAACCACTGTAATTCTTATTATTTGACCCTGCTGGTCATCTATGAACGTTTGAACATCTTGACCATGTACTGTCATAATCTCCACCCCGCCTATCCAGAAGAGGACTGGCCACCGCTCAGAGCCTGGTTCCTCTCTAGGTTTCTTCCTAGGTTTCTGCCCTTCTAGGTAGTTTTTCCTAGCCACAGTGCTTGCTGTTTGGGTTTTTAGGCTGTGTTTCTGTATAGCACTCTGTGACATCGGCTGATGTAAAAAGGGCTTTATAAATAAATGTGATTGATGTGAGGACAGTCGAAAAGTGTCCTCTCTCTCTCCTCCCCACCCCTCTTCATTTGTTGTGTATAAGCTGCCATACATTGTAAGTACTCTAGGGACCTTTATTAAGTGTATGGTATCCTGTTTAATCATTTTAATTAGCTAGTAAATAATCAATCCAATTATTGTGGTACTGAATCATGAGTAACATGGGGTTTTTGCAGATGCATGAGGTTACGACATTCAGAATTGGGATATGATTAGAGGTAACGATTAACAGTTGAATTCGGGAGATGGTGACTTTTTAAACAAACTCTTCCATGGATCCCAAAATTCCTAATGAGTTAATTGTTACATGATTAATTTAATTGGGTAACAATTAAACATAGTTAATGGATTACATAAATTAGTCATCAGATTAATTAAGTCACGACAGTACGATAGACCATTTTCTAGCTTTGAGTCTCTACTTTAATCCATTTTAAAAACACTTTCAAATTTTGCTACATAGGATGGAATCAAGCCGGTCGGTCAAATATAATCAAGCATGGTAAAGATATTTCCTCAGTCCTCCCCAACCTCATGGTTTAGCCAGAGGGAAAGAACCTTGTCCACGTTATCATGTGGAGGAGATTACATACATGTAAAGGGATCCCTATGGCCAGCTGTCTGGATTCCCACATGAAACACATCAGACCCCTCAGCATAAAAGGTCAGTCTCTGCCTAGGTGCGTGTGTGTGCACATGTGAGCACGGAAGTTGTGCAATCTAGGCTGGTTCTTTTAATAACGCCTAGTCTACTCCGTTGCCTCTCTTCTCCTACAGTAACTGAATTATTATTGGTAATAACAGCCACAGAGGATTTCTGGGATGAAAAGTAATAAAATAAACAAGAGAAAGAGGTGGGGTGTCTCCCTTCTGCACACTCTTTTAAAGGCTCAGTGCAGTTAAAAATTAGAATTTCCTGTATTGTATATGGCGTTCCACACTGAGGTTGGAATAACACGGTGAAATTGTGAAAATTGTAAGAGCTGTTTAAAAAGACCGCCTGAAATTTCGGCCTGTTTTGGTGGGATGGAGTTTTGGCATCACCAGGTGGTTATTTAGTTAATAGACCAATAAGAGAGTTCCAAACCTCTGCCAATAACATATCATTTTCCGTTTTCCCCTCCTCACTTAGACCACTCCCAGACGGTCTTAGCAAAATTCTTGCTTGAGAGATTGTTATTTGCTAAGAAGCTATTTTTGTTTATTTTTGTATCATTACAATTGGAAAACAATCACAGTACGGCACTTAATTCTATCCCAGAAATTAGTTGATATTGAGAAAAAAACTGCTGCATTGGACCTTTAATGGACTTTACTCAAGTTACATTTCTTCCTGCACAATAAGCAATTTTGCTGCAGTCGATAAAAAAGCCGGCACTAAATTGTTTACTTCCCTTGCAGGTAAATTATCTCAAAATTGTCTTGATATTATGGCCTTTCCCTGAGAGTGTGTAGCCGGGTCCTGTGTGATTGCAAAGCAAACTACTACAACCTCTCTGGACTCAATATGGACCTCTGTAGACGCACTAATTAAAATCTCTCCTCTGTTTCTTGCCTCAGGAAACAAAATGGTAGTCAGGTTTATTGGGGTATTGTATTCAAATGTTTGAATGAAACTAGTGGATTTGTGAAGCAGAGAAACATAGCTGCACATGGCTGGTCCTGAGTTATATTGCAGGACTTACGGGACTCCTTGTATGGCCCCCTGAAAGGAATACAGGTTTCACATGTATTGGAGAACCTGGACTGAAGAATACTGTAGATATACAATGTGCTTCTGTAAGGTATGAAGCTGTACAGTGGACCAACTGGCTGATGTCTTCACTGACATTTTCAACCTCCCTCTGACCGAGTCTGTAATACCTACATGTTTCAAGCAGACCACCATAGTCCCACCCATAGGACAGCGTAATCCAAGATGAGATCTCCTTTATAACCTGTGTCCATCTCCCATACAAAAGAGCACTAGTCAATACTAAAGCGAGATGTTGTACATTTTCTCATACATCTCAATTGTCACTCCTGAGAAGTAGACATGAATCTGTCTCACAGTGATCACTGTATGAGTTCTCTGAACTATATACGAGACTAATTATTACAGGTCTGATCAATTCGTGCAAATGTCATCTCAGAGATATCTCTACATGATCTCAAAGCGGTGCTGAAGTGTAAAATAATCACAAAAGTGGAGCAGATATGATTTATTTCCATTAATTCATCATTCAATACACATTCATACTGTTCCAACACAAGTTATTGTTGAGTATACCTAGTCCTTCTCAAGTGTGTTTGGGAAATGAGCTGCAAACAAAATACCGGGCATAGATGTCAAGTCAAGGAAAGCAACTTTGCCCAAAACATGCTCAAGGGCAATTACAACTGTGTTGACAGGAGTTTCCAATGGCGGCACAACATGAAAGCATGTACCATATGTTACCGTGTCATGCAGCAAAGAAAAACCTGCACTTTCATACTCACTAATAAATGCCCATTTGTCACCTAATTCATCAGAGTTAAAGAAGAATCCATACTTCAGTTGTGCTACATTAGAAAAAAAAAACGGTAAAATTGTTCCTTCTTTTTCCTTTCCCATAATGCCTTGATGTGAGACGAGTTCTCCTTGTGCCCTGTGAAATGCCTTCACTGAATATGGTGAATTAATGTGGAGACCAGCATGTTTTTCTATTGCAGAGAGGTGCCTTGCCTCCAATTATGTTTGTTCTTGACTTATCATTGTTTTCGTCACAAAACTATGGTCGTTGGTCATCCGTGCGTAAAAGCCAGCTATGGCATTAGCTGGCTTTATGATTTTCAAAATAGCAGGGATAGACTGCATTAGTTTGACTGCATGGACCATTTGCATGGGTAAATTTTGAGTACCATACATGAGCCTTAACAAATAGCCATTTTTGTCTTCAAAATGGAAACATGAATGAGTCCATAATGGGACAAGGACGCTGTCTGCTAGGTGCACAAAAAGGTGAATATTGGCAGTTTGGTCACGTTCACCATAGAGCAAAAGTTCCATAGCAGTTTCTCTGCATGATCAATCTGTTGTATTGATATGAAGTCCATCAGAAGAATGAAAATACTACTAAGTGATTGTAGTAAAGCATTCCAAGAACATCACGAAAAACAACAGGTCCAAAAAAGGTTAAAAGAGCCCGATATTCTGATGCCTTAAAAAACATCCCGTGAGATGCTACCGATCGAGGATATCGTTTCAAGGATGGTGGTCGGATATCTTGCAATCACTTGTCTATTTCTTTTGTTTCTTTTGACATGCTGATGAGAAAAGTGGAAAACCATGGAAGCGTCAGAAGGCGCATCACTCCCAACAGAGCTAAGTGCACGTCGTCTATGCCAGTGCTTTGGATTAGGTCATAACTTTTAAATTGGCTCAGACAGCAGGGACCCTTCTCACTTTCATAGGCCATTTTAGCATCATCAGAAAATTGTTGATGCGTGCGAGGTGGCCCTTTTGGATCCATTTATTCTAATGGAAACGCATGAACATGCTCCCTTTGCCCTGTCTTCACAGTCTTCCAGTCTGCTCACATTTTGAACATCCAAAGTTCCCATTGAACTGCACTGTATTTAGTACTATTGCATTGGCAGGCAAGTCACATGTGCCAGCAATGGTGAGCACTTTGCACAAAAACGAGTCCTCTGCTGGTTGCACATGAATTGCATCCTCTTGAAGTTTACTCAGTGTGTTACATAGTGGTCTAAGAAATGCAACCATAGATGGTTTTGAGTCCCCATACAAAAGACCAGCAAAAATCTAATTTTCTCTTTTTGTGCGTTCAATAAAGCTCAATTCATTAATGATAAAATAAAAAGGCCACACTGAAAATGTAGATGAATTAAAAATAGGTACCCCATATGTGTTCCATGTTTCTAGGTTCACTAAGAGGACCCCCCCCCCCTCCCATCTACATGCTGTCTGCAAACTTCTTCTAAGAAAGATCTTTCTTCTTCCAACAAAATCTAAAGTTTTTCCTGAAAACCATGCTTGAGAAAACATTGTGTTGCACTGTCACTGAAATGTAACCATGGGTCTCAAAAAAAACTTGGCAAGATAATACACCACACAGAAGTGATAAAATCAAATTAGATGTTTATGCAAATATGTTTCTAGTACAAGAGGGTGCTACTATAAAACATAGGAAGTGGAATAAGAATGTATAACTTAAATAATGTTCATCTGTCGTGCTGTCCTGATTGAGCGGGTGTGTTCTGTCCTGATGGGGCTGGTGCGTCGATCTGTCCTGATAGGGTGGTTGGGTTCCATTCATGCGGGCAAGCTGCAGGGAGTAAAAGAAAAACTATTATAAAAAGTGTGTCTGCTATGTTAAAATATGGCAAAGCAATGCCACACCACTCACCAAATGTGCAGTCCTTCTTGGTTGTTTAAGTGAACCAGCGATGTCTTAATTCATATTTCTTCTCCATCGGCTTCCAGGCTCTGGTCTTGACATTTTGAGTCTCCAATATTATTCAATAGAGACACAACTAATTACGGCAAGCCCAGTGCTACAATGTGTTTGCTCACTCAATTATCATCAAGATACGTTGTCCTAACACATTTTATAAAGATACAAGATGCAATACTAATATGCATTACCAAATAAAATTGTTCGGAATTTTGTCCCTTATACACAGTACACCGATATGCTGAAAAACTAGAGTTGTTGTTTTGCATAAACACATGCATATCAAAAACAAAATAATAAGGCTACCTGCTAGGCTAATGCTATATTGGAATGGAATATGGGGTCTCGATTTAAGGATATTATGGGATGAACTTTCATTACTAATACAAACAGATAAAGGTATTTTACTTTCTTAGTTAGCTCTTGCAAACACTGACACAACTTTTCCCAATGAGTTTGGAAGAAGAGCTCCCTGGTAAAATCATATACAGCCTATTTGCTCCCTAGCAACTAGGTAATCAACCCAGGCATACTGTTTCATGTTTTTTTCAAAGAACATATAATTAATTGGACGACCTTACTTGAAATGTGATTGGACGCCAGTCATAGACCTGCGGGAATGGCAATTGGAGATTGGATTGAGATCATTGCTTTGCTGATGCTGATGATGAGTGATCCACGAGGACCCTCGCCACAGATAGTTTGAATTTGCTAAGTAAAGACGGTAAGAATCGTAATCAACTGAATACACTGTGAACTATTAAATTATTGTACCCCAAGGTGAAATAATAATATATGTAATATATCATTTTCATTAGCTTCAGCCGGGTTAGCAGCTGGCTGTTTAGAAATACAACAGCACAATTTTTAGTTATATAAATTGGTCAAAGCAGGCAAGTTACAATTACTATTCACAGAATGGACATGCCAAAGCCTAAGAAGAATTGTCCTCCAACGAGACAAAGGTTTCCCACAAAGAAGGTGCAGGATATGTCTGCAGAATTGGACCCAAATGAGCATTCTAGTAAGTACTGCGCTAATCTGAAATCACATCAATGTTTGCTTCCTGTAGGATAAGCACCATGCAGGAGAATATGATGATGATGATGTTCAAATATGTGCCATTTTTCACGTCTCATTCAGTGATCTTTTGAGTAACATGGCAGACTGCCTTTAACATTTTCTCTCCCTCTTCTCAATTTGTCTCTCAGGACATTTAGCTTTTGTAAAGTTTGAGGATGGATACACTGCAAAAATCTTCCAAACATCTGATATTCTAGGTGAAGAGGACGTTCCTATCAGATAGCTGCAAGATCTTAAGTCAGGAGTAGCCATTCTAGCCAAGTGGTCAGATGGCAGATTTTATAGGGCCACTGTTGAATACTTTGGGCAGCCAGACCAGATTGAAAAGAAGGTTTGAGAGCAGGCCATCAGTGCCATCCGGCGAGCAATAGTTGTTTCCTGACAGTGGCATGTTCCTCTCATTGTTCATCCTTGATGCCATCCATCAGGCATCTAGGCGAAATTGCTTGTGTCTGTTTCATTTGCTTTTTGACCATTTTTTCTCAGTGGAAGAATGTGTCAATTCAGTTGCCTTTGGACGCCACGGCAAGATCCCCAAGGGGAAGCGAGTCCTCAACCGGAAGAAGGTCAGTGGAATTCTAAGTAAGTATTTTCTCAAAGCTAAGCAAATTACGATTGATTCTTGATGAAAAGGATTTACATATGTTATTTGCTAATTCATCACTGCAATCAAGTCAAATCAAGTTTATGAAAACGATATCTTAAATACTTGACAGTGGCACTGTTCTCATAGGGGAATTTACCACTAGATTTTTTTTCTGCTCTGGCGGCCTCGTACGGTGTCGCATATAGTCTCAACCCCAACACAGGCCTCGATGAGGCTCATCATGGGTCTGGGCGACGATCCCCCCCCCCCCCCCCACCCCACCCCACCAGCGGTTGGTGTTGGTATCCGAGGCACAAACGAAAAGATTGGACCCTATGTACGACTGTGGTACCCTATGTACTGACTGTGGTAGAAAATGAAAAAACAAACCAAAAGCCCCAATGTCCTTTCAAGAAGTTTGTGTTTTATCAGATTTGTGTTTTGCATACTGTGAGTCCTTGAGTAGAAATGTCATGTGTTATTTATGTGTTATTTTTCAAAATATTCATAAAATGTTTTAGAAACTTTATTCCAGCCTACGTCTTGCAATGTGCTATCTTGGATGGTTGGACTGGCATTCATCATCAAGTGTAGGACCAGAGCAGGACCTACATAGTAGTGACTGTACTAAAATATGTTTGTTTATGTACAATGTGCAATGTTCATATTTGCAATAAGGTTAATTTAAGAACATACTGTTATGGGCTTACTGGTGTCACATGTAGGTTAGACTTTTGTTCACTACATCTAGTGGGTGACAACTGCCTATTTTCATCTCTACAGTATTCTTTTTGGGTTTACCTAACATTTCAAATCAGGTATAAGAGCACATGCTGTATATTCATTTTATTTACGTTCTTACAGTTAATGGAACCCAATCTGTGCTGGTAATGAAAAGTGAGATGCTTTGTTAATATAATAAGCAATGCTAAATACATGTGTATATCTGTATCAGTTTTCATTCTTGTTTTTAACAGGTAATCATAATTAATTCTGCAAATTAATGCTAACATATTAAATTCTCAATTGTGTAGCTCTTGTAGTAATTTTAAGATAAATAAATGAGACATGGAGGAGACGTTGTACATACAATGTAGAGATCTCCTTTATGGCTCATACTTCTCATACTTTTCTGAAATGATAATCTCAGACTAAGATCATTAGTCTAATAAAAGTCTCAAACTTGTCTCAGGAACTTATCATTATTTCTCCTTTAAATAACTGAGGCAAGAATGAGCTCAACGGTGTACTATGATGAGACCTCCTCAGCTGATCATACTTCTCTAATACTGCTAAAACGATCATCTCAATTCAGTTTCATGTGTCCAATATATGTCTCATAGAAGTCTCTAACTTCATCTCAATATTTCTCCTGTTATGGATGATGCGCATTTTCGCAGCTTTTTGTTAAAAATCGCGCAACATTTCAAAGTCCTGCTACTCATGCCAGGAATATAGTATATGCATATGATAAGTATGTGTGGATAGAAAACACTCTGAAGTTTCTAAAACTGGTTAAATCGGGTCTGTGGCTATAACAGAACGTGTTTAGGAGTAAAAATCCCTGGTAAAACTGTTTACCAAAAACAAAACAAAAATATTCGTCCGCCATTCAATGAATTGTTTAAGACGAAAGAAAATATATGCGAACCCCCTGTAAATGATCAGAATCATTTATCCTTGGTTACAACACGAATAGACCCTTCCCTTCTTGTGGCGCACCATAGTATGTTGTGAAACTGAAAGAATGGACGATGTTTTCCAGACTTGCTGCTATCGAATACAGATCGCCCCGTGATCAATTTGATACATCATTAACGTTTATTAATACCTAAAGTTGGTTTAGAAACGTCGTTTGAAGTGATTTGTAAAAGTTTATAGGCGACTTTTGTAATTTTAAAAAGTGACGTTGCATCTTGTAAATGGACTTTTTGCAGCATCAGACTGGCCTTCAGCAAATGACATTTTGGGTATACAATGACGGATTTAATCGGGAAAAAGACCCAATTGTGATGTTTATGGGACATATAGGAGTGCCAACAAAGAAGCTCGTCCAAGGTAATGAATGTTTTATATTTTATTTCTGCGTTTTGGGTAACGCCGGCTACCGCAAAATCTGTTGTTTACGTGTCGTGCTGGTATTTTGGGGGGTGCATGCTATCAGATAATAGCTTCTCATGCTTTTGCCGAAAAGCATTTTACAAATCTGACTTGGTGGCTAGATTCACAACGAGTGTAGCTTTAATTCAGTACCTTGCATGTGTGTTTTAATGAAAGTTTGAGATTTAACGAGTACTAAGTAAGGTACTATAGGTGGCGCTCTGAAATTTCCGTTGAGCGGTCCCTGTACAGGGTCCACCTCCATAAAAGGTTTTAAGGGCCCTTTAGGAGCAATAACCAGACACAAACAGTCACAGAATGACTAAAAATTGAGAAGCTCTAGGTCAAAAGATATGGAGGATATCTGAGTGAGCATCAGAATTTTTCCTACAGGCCCAAAAAAGTGAAGGTAACCTGCCTACAAGACTACTGACCCATAGCACTCACGTCGGTAGCCATGAAGTGCTTTGAAAGGCTGGTTATGGTTCACATCAACACCATCATCCCAGAAACCCTAGACCCACTCCAATTCGCTTACCGCCCCAACAGAGCCACAGATGACGCAATCTCAATCACACTCCACATTGCCCTTTTCCACCCGGACAAAAGGAAAATATATATGAGAATGATTTTCATTCAATACAGCTCAGCGTTCAACACCATAGTGCCAACAAAGCTCATCACCAAGCTAAAGAACCCTGCGACTAAACACCTCCCTCTACAACTGGATCCTGGACTTCCTGATGGGCCGCCCCCCCAGGTGGTAAGGGTAGGTGGTAACACATCTGCCACGCTGATCCTCAACACGGAGGCCCCTCAGGGGTGCGTGTTAGTCCCCTCCTTTACTCCCTCCATTACTCCATGACTGCATGGCCAAGCACGCATCCAACACCATCATTACGTTTGCTGACGACACAACGATGTTAGGCCTGATCACTGACAACAAACAGATAGCCTATAGGGAGGAGGTCAGAGACCTGTCAGTGTGGTGCCAGGACAACAACCTCTCCCTCAACGTGAGCAAGACAAAGGAGATGATCGTGAACTACAGGAAAAGGAGGGCCGAATAACGACCCCATTCACATCGACGGGCTGTGGAGTGGGTCGAGAGTTTTAAGTTTGTTGTTGTCCACATCACCAACAACCTATCATGGTCCAAAACACACCAAGAAAGTCGTGAAAAGGGCACAACAACGTCTTTTCCCCCTCAGGAGAGTGAAAAGATTTGGCATGGATCCCCAGATCCTCAAAAAGTTCTACAGCTGCACCATCGAGAGCATCCTGAACGGTTGGTATATCAACGTCTCTGCATTCGACTGTAAGGAGCTACAGAGGGTATTGCGTATGGCCCAGTACATCACTGGGGCCAAGCTTCCAGCCATCCAGGACCTATATGCTAGGCAGTGTCAGAGGAAGGACAAAAAATTGTCAAAGACTCCAGTCACCCAAGTCATAGACTCTTTTCTCTGCTACCGCACGGCAAGCGGTACCGGAGTGCCAAATATAGGTCCAAAAGGCTCCTTAACAGCTTCTACCCCCAAGCCGTAAGACTGCTGATAAAATAATGAAATGGCCACCCGGACTATTTGCATTGACACCACCTTGTTTTTACAATGCTGCTACTCACTATTTATTATCTATGCATAGTCACTTTACCCCTACTTTTGTACAAATTACCTGTACCCCGCACATTGACTCTGTACCGGTACCCCCTGTATATAGCCTCATTATTGTTATTTTATTGTGTTTCTTTAAAAAATATATATTTAGAAAATATTTTCTTAACTCTGTTATCTTAACTGCATTGTTGGTTATTAAGGGCTTGTAAGTAAGCATTTCATGGTAAGGTTGTATTTGGCGCATGTGACAAATACAATTTGATTTGATCATGTTTACATGCTACATGATATACAATGAAACACATATAGATAATTTACTTTAATACCAGACTTTGCAATGCTGTGATTGACTACTGTATACACAAACCTATATGTCTAAAATGATGATAATTTACAGTAGACCTGTTCCAACCTTACCTCGGTTGGTGACCTTCAGAGATATTTATTTCCTATTTTCAATATGTTAGCATCTGTGTGACCGATAGCAGGGAGGTTTTCCATCTGAGGATAGGCGTGAGAAGATGGGCTAGGCTTGGTTATCTGGCCCTATATTTCACCCACTGAACGTCAATTTGTCTCGCTAGCTGCGCATTAATAACAAACAGGGCTTGGCGAGCTGTTTATCAGCCTAACGTTACGCTCTTTATTCACATGCCATCGCTCCGAACACGCATTCTCTCTCTCTCTCTCACACACACACACACACACACACACACACACATACACACACAGCCTTCACTCATCCCCTCCTCCCTCGTCTAAATCAACTTTCTCTAGAAGTCACTGGAAGAGTTGAGCTCCAAAGCTCCATATGTCAACAAGATTTGCCCTTACAGTGAAGGAAAAGAAACAGTCAAAAGACAAGCAGGCTCCTCGTGAAATATTGAAACTCTGAAGGCGTACATACATGTGTTCTAATGGAAATGCCACAGGCTATGCCGGAAAATTGCCACATCGCGTTCATCAGTGTACACTAGAGTGGAAAAATATAACCTTATTCGGTATGATAATTATTTAATCAAGATACCTTGTTTTTATCATCATGCATCTTTAATGTTCTTTTGATGCGGTTGTTGGCTTGTGGAGTGCTCATCAAGGCAACACACCGTGCTGTTTGGAATCCTCCTCAGGGTGAACACACACACACAAGCACACATACACAAAAGCAAGCACACACAAGCAAGCAAGAAAGCACACACACGCAAGCAAGCACACACACACGCAGGCATGCACACACATACACATGCATGCACACTCACACACACCTAGCTAGGGGGATGATTGCAGACAGTATGTCAGTGCAGTTTGATGCCAGCGGTGGAGGGGACCACTGGTTTCCATGGCAATGTAATATATGATGGCAGCTTGCTGGCAGGGAATGGGAGGGGTGGGTACTGGCAGAGTAAAGTCTGGATAAGAAATTAACGCAGGAAGTGGCCAGGAGCTTCCTTCAAGCCTTTGTCAGTCACACTGGTTAACTGATACACATGATCGTCCTGTAGGGCACACAGGATCCATCTCTCTATGACAGAACACAGGGAGGGGTTGGTGGAGTTGAAAGAACAATCTGGTGTCTACACTTTCCTTGAACCCTACATTATGAGTTAGTACAGTGGGGCAAAAAAGTATTTAGTCAGCCACCAATTGTGCAAGTTCTCCCACTTAAAAAGGTGAGAGAGGCCTGTAATTTTAATCATAGGTACACTTCAACTATGACAGACAATTAGAAGAAAAAAATTCCAGAAAATCACATTGTAGGATTTTTTATTTATTTATTTGCAAATTATGGTGGAAAATAAGTATTTGGTCAATAACAACAGTTTATCTCAATACTTTGTTATATACCCTTTGTTGGCAATGACAGAGGTCAAATGTTTTCTGTAAGTCTTCACAAGGTTTTCACACACTGTTGCTGGTATTTTGGCCCATTCCTCCATGCAGATCTCCTCTAGAGCAGTGATGTTTTGGGGCTGTTGCTGGGCCCCACAGACTTTCAACTTCCTCCAAAGATTTTCTATGGGGTTGAGATTTGGAGACTGGCTAGGCCACTCCAGGACCTTGAAATGCTTCTTACGAAGCCACTCCTTCGTTGCCCGGGCGGTGTGTTTGGGATCATTGTCATGCTGAAAGACGCAGCCATGTTTCATCTTTAATGCCCTTGCTGATGGAAGGAGGATTTCACTCAAAATCTCACGATACATGGCCCCATTCATTCTTTCCTTTACACGGATCATTCGTCCTGGTCCCTTTGCAGAAAAACAGCCCCAAAGCATGATGTTTCCACCCCCATGCTTCACAGTAGGTATGGTGTTCTTTGGATGCAACTCAGCATTCTTTGTCCTCCAAACACGACGAGTTGAGTTTTCACCAAAAAGTTATATTTTGGTTTCATCTGACCATATGACATTCTTCCAATCTTCTTCTGGATCATCCAAATGCTCTCTAGCAAACTTCAGATGGGCCTGGACATGTACTGGCTTAAGCAGGGGGACACGTCTGGCACTGCAGGATTTGAGTCCCTGGCAGCGTAGTGTGTTACTGATGGTAGGCTTTGTTACTTTGGTCCCAGCTCTCTGCAGGTCATTCACTAGGTCCCCCCGTGTGGTTCTGGGATTTTTGCTCACCGTTCTTGTGATCATTTTGACCACACTGGGTGAGATCTTGCGTGGATCCCCAGATCGAGGGAGATTATCAGTGGTCTTGTATGTCTTCCATTTCCTAATAATTGCTCCCACAGTTGATTTCTTCAAACCAAGCTACTTACCTATTGCAGATGCAGTTTTCCCAGCCTGGTGCATATCTACAATTTTGTTTCTGGTGTCCTTTGATAGCTCTTTGGTCTTGGCCATAGTGGAGTTTGGAGTGTGACTGTTTGAGGTTGTGGACAGGTGCCTTTTATAATGATGTCTTTTATACCAATAACAAGTTCAAACAGGTGCCATTAATACAGTTAACGAGTGGAGGACAGAGGAGCCTCTTAAAGAAGAAGTTACAGGTCTGTGAGAGCCAGAAATCTTGCTTGTTTGTAGGTGACCAAATACTTATACTTAGTTGAAGTGTACCTATGATGAAAATTACAGGCCTCTCATCTTTTTAAGTGGGAGAACTTGCACAATTGGTGGCTGACTAAATACTTTTTTGCCCCACTGCACATAATACTGATATAGACAGGATATAACAGATGTTACAAACTGTCATGGCAGCTTGTGTCCGTTTATAACTGGTATGGCTAGGGCCCTGAAGGACATACGAGGAATGGTTTGAGTAAAGTATGGCCATCTACCTCTGTGTAACATCTGCCACATGCAAATCTTGGCAAGTCACTGTCGGAACTAGAAGCACAAGCATTTCGATACACTCGCAATAACATCTGCTATCTATGTGTATGTGTCCAATATTGGACGAACAATGGAAAATATTAGATTATTTTTTTTTGCGTTGTTTATGGGTTTGCCTTTTTTCAGTACTTATTACGTGACTTGTTAAGCACATTTGACTGTAATGTTAGTCAATTGGAGGTGTACCTGTGGATGTATTTAAGGCCTACCTTCAAACTCTGTGCCTCCTTGCTTGACATCATAGGAAAATCTAAAGAAATCAGCCAAGACCTCAGAAAAACAATTTCAGACCTCCATAAGTCTGTTTCATTCTTGGGAGCAATTTCCAAATGCCTGAAGGGACCACGTTCATCTGTACAAACAATAGTATGCAAGAATAAACAACATCTTGTGAAAAGTACAAATCACTCCCAGAACATCAGAAAGGGAACTTGTGAAGATGCTGGAGGAAACAGGTACAAAATTATCTATATCCATAGTAATACGAGTACTATATTAACGTAACCTGAAAAGCTGCACAGCAAGGACGAAGCCACTGCTCCAAAACCACCATAGAAAAGCCAGACTATGGTTTGCAACTGCACATGGGGACAAAGTTTGTACTTTTTGGAGAAATGTCCTCTGGTCTGATGAAACAAAAATAGAACTGTTTGGCCATAATGACCATCGTTATGTTTGGAGGAAAAAGGAGAAGGCTTGCAAGCAGAAGAACACCATCCCAAACGTGAAGCACGGGGGTGGCAGCATCATGTTGCGGGGGTGCTTTGCTATAGGAGGGACTGTTGTAATTCACTATATAGATGGCTTCATGAGGATGGAAAATGATGTGGATATATTAAAGCAACATCTCAAGACATTAGTCAGGAAGTTAAAGCTTGGTCGCAAATGGCTCTTCCAAATGGATAATTACCCCAAGCATACTTCCAAAGTTGTTGCATAATGGCTTAAGGACAACAAAGTCAAGGTATTGGAGTGGCCATCACAAAACCGTGACCTCAATCCTATAGAACATTTGTGGGCAGAACTGAAAAAGCGTGTGCGAGCAAGGAGGCCTACAAACCTGACTCAGTTACACCAGCTCTGTCCAGAGGAATGGGCTAAAATTCACCCAATTTATTGTGGGAAGCTTGTGGAAGGCTACCAGAAAAGGTTGACCCAAGTTAAACAATTTAAAGGCAATGCTACCAAATAGTAATTGAGTGTATGTAAACTTCTGACCCACTGACCCACTAAAATAAAGTGGAGATCCTAACTGACCTAAGACAGGGACTTTTTCCTTGGAATAAATGTCTTTGGCTAAGGTGTATGTAAACTTCCGACTTCAACTGTACATACATACATGTGTATATATATATATTATATATACAGTATGTACAGTTGATTTATATATATGTACATACAGGTACAGTATACACTACCGGTCAAAAGTTTGGTGTGATAATGTTGAGTTCAGAAATACAAATGTACTTAACAAGTCATGTAATAAGTTGCATGGACTCTGTGTGAAATAAAAGTGTTTAACATGATTTTTTAATGGCTACCTCATCTCTGTACCCCATACATACACTGTTCTGTAATGTCCCTCAGTCAAGTAGTGAATTAAATACACAGATTCAACCACAAAGACCAGGGAGGTTTTCCAATGACTCGCAAAAAGGGGGCCTATTGGTAGATGTGTAGAAAAAAAGAAAAAACAGACATTTGAGCATAGTGAAGTTATTAATTACAGTTTGGATGGTGTATCAGTACAGTCGTGGCCAAAGGTTTTGAGAATTACACAAATATTAATTTCCACAAAGTTTGCTGCTTTGTTGTCTTCAGATATTTTTGACAGGTGTTACTATGGAATACTGAAGTATAATTACAAGCATTTCATAAGTGTCAAAGGCTTTTATTGACAATTACATGAAGTTGATGCAAAGAGTCAATATTTGCAGTGTTAACCCATCTTTTTAAGACCTCTGCAATCCGCTCTGGCATGCTATCAATTACCTTCTGGTTTACGGATGCCCAAAAAAATCGGAAAGGGGATTCATCAGAGTAAATTACTTTACCCCAGTCCTCATCAGTCCAATCCCTGTAACTTTTGCAGAATATCAGTCTGCCTGCTGCCATTCCTGAGAAAGCTCTGTACGGGTGGTGCCTCAATCCAGCAGTTGAATCAACTTTAGGAGATGGTCCTGGCGCTTGCTGGTCTTTCTTGGGTGCCCTGAAGCCTTCTTCACAACAATTGAACCGCTCTCCATGAAGTTCTTGATGATCCGATAAACGTTTGATTTAGGTGCAATCTTACTGGGAGCAATATCCTTGCCTGTGAAACCCTTTTTGTGCAAAGCAATGATGATGGCACCTGTTTCGTTGCAGGTAACCACGGTTGACAGAGGAAGCACAATGATTCCAAGCACCACCCTCCTTTTGAGCTTCTAGTCTGTTATTCAAACTCAGTCAGCATGACAGAGTGTTCTCCAGCCCTGTCCTCATCAACACTCACACCTGTGTTAACGAGAGAATCACTGACATGTTGTCAGCTGGTCCTTTTGTGGCAGGGCTGAAATGCAGTGGAAATGTTTTTGGGGGATTCAGTTGTTTTGCATGGCAAAGAGGGACTTTGCAAATAATTTCAATTCATCTGATCACTCTTCATATCATTCTGGAGTATATGCAAATTGCCATCATACAAACTGAGGCAGCAGACTTTGTGAAAATGAATATTTGTGTCATTCTCAAAACCTTTGGCCACGACTGAACACCCAGTCACTGCAAAGAGGAAAGGCGTCCTTCCTAACTCAGTTACCGGAGAGGAAGGAAACAATTTACACTACGAGGCCAATAGTGACTTTAATACAGGTACAGAGTTGAAAGCGTTATGTTAGGGGCAAATCCAACACAACACATCACTGAGTATCACTCTTCATATTTTCAAGCATGGTGGTGGTTGCATCATGTTATGGGTATGCTTGTCATCAGCAATATAAGGAACCAAAGTAAAACCGTCTCGCATTGCTCGTATGAACAACATATTCTGTTGGCTTTTGGTTATGGCTTTCACTACACAGCAGCAGGAGTTAATTTGGGCTTGACGCACCGGGGTAGGCGTACACAACCCAAACCTCCGAAACCTCCCGAAACCCGGAAATGGTGGACAGTTGGGCATTGGGCTTGCAACCCATCCCATAAAACCTTTGTGCTAAAGAAACAGCAAAAAATGACAATCCTACAACTGGATGCAAATATCTACCAGAGTCCTAGACTTGTACGAATGCCATCAGCGAAAGCCTAAAGGAAACTAGTGATGTGAAGATGGGAGCACTGAACACCAAAAACAAACTGCACATTGGCATATGAAATGTTCAAACCGTGTTCGAGTCCCAAAAGCTGGCACTGGTTACCAAGGAAATGAGAATATACAAGCTACCGATCCTGGGAATGAGTGAAGCCAGGTGGCCTAACTCTGGTTCCAATGAGAACCAGCACTGGAGCAACAGTACTACACTCTTGCCAAACATACCCTCGTAAAACTGACTATCCTACCGATCCTTGACTTCGGCAATGTAATTTGCAAAATAGCCTCCAACACTCTATTCAGCAAACTGGATTTAGTCTATCACAGTGCCATCCGTTTTGTCATCAAAGCCCCATATACTACCCACCACTGCAACCTGTATGCTCTCGTTGGCTGGCCTTCACTACATATTCGTCGCCAAACCCACTGGCTCCAGGTCATCAATAATTCTTCGCTAGGTAAAGCTCCACCTTATCTCAGCTCACTGGTCACCACCATCATCATTCCTCCTGACAGAGCTGGTGTAACTGAGTCAGGTTTGTAGGCCTCCTTGTTCGTACATGCTTTTTCAGTTCTGACAACAAATCTTCGATAGGATTGAGGTCAGGGCTTTGTGATGCCCACTCCAATACCTTGACTTTGTTGTCCTTCAGCCATTTTGCCACAGCTTTGGAAGTATGCTTGGGGTCATTGTCCATTTGGAAGAGCCATTTGCGACCAAGCATTAACTTGCACGGTAAAATAAAATGGCTACAGCTCACTCTTACATGCTCTATGTTTGAGCTGTTTTTGAAAGCAAAAGTCGAATTGAAAACATTATTGACATTAGAACATGATTGTCATAATGGCAAGCTAGGACTGATGGTTTGTTTACCTAAACAGCCAAGTCTGTTTGTTTGGTTACCACGGCAATAACTGTAGCTGCTATCTAGTAAAATTGCTAGCTACTTCAATAGATGTTGAACACATTTATACTATCAAATGTGTTAAATTATAGCCATGATTTAAAATGGATAACCAACTCGAGGTTCTATGCGCTCTCTGGAAAATAATGCAACTCCGTGAAACTCCACTAGCGCATTGTGGAACACACCTTCCAAGTTGTTCATTACTTTTCCATAGAACACATAGGCCCTTGTTGATGATGTCTTACATATACTGAACAAAAATATAAACGCAATATGTAAAGTGTTGATGTTTCACTGTTTCTTCACCATGGTCCTCGAGTACCCCCAACAGTATACAGTTTCGTTGTAGCCCTTGACAAATACACCTCCTTCAATTTATTGAGGGCTTAATGATTAGTTGACAAGTTGAATCAGATGTGCTTGTCCAGGGTTACAATAAAAATGTGTACTGTTGGGGGTACTTGAGGATCAGGGTTGGGTAACACTGCCATGATCCATGAGCTGAAATAAAAACATGTGCACATTTTTTTTTACATACCTGTTAGTGAGCATTTCTCCTTTGCCAAGATAATCTATCCGCCTGACAGGTGTGGCATATCAAGAAGTTGATAAAAAGCATTATCATTACACAAGTGCATCTTGTGCTGGGGACAATGAAAGGCCACTCTAAAATGTGCAGTTTTGTCACACAACACACTGCAACCGATGTCTCAAATTTTGAGGCAGCGTGCAATTTACATGCTGACAGCAGAAATATCCACCAGAACTGTTGTAAAATAATTGAAATTGTTTTATGTTGCGTTTACATTTTGTTCAGTATATATACCGTGCATTCAGAAAGTATTCCCACCCTTGACTTTTTCCACATTTTGTTACGTAACAGCCTTATTCTAAAATGTATCAAATTGTTTTTTTCACACATCAATCTACACATAACACAGCATAATGTCAAAGGAAAAACAGGTTTATAGTAATTTTTGTAATATCACATTTACATAACTATTCAGACTCTTTACTCAGTCTGTTGTAGCACTTTTGGCAGTGATTAAGGCCTCGAATCGTCTTGGGTTTGACGCTACAAGCTTGGCATACCTGTATTTGGGGGAGTTTCTTCTATTCTTCTCTGCAGATCCTCTCAATCTCTGTCAGAGATGTTCAATTAGGTTCATGTTCGGGCTCTGGCTGGGCCTCTCAAGGACATTCAGAGACTTCTCCCAAAGCTACTCCTGCATTGTCTTGGCTATGTGCTTGAGGTTGCTGTCCTGTTGGAAGGTGAACATTCGCCCTAGTCTGAGGTCCCGAGTGCTCTGGAGCAGGTTTTCGTGAAAGATCTCTCTGTATTTGGTCCGTTCATCTTTCTCTTGATCCTGATTGGTCTCCCAGCCCATGCCACTGAAAAACATCCCCACAGCATGGTGCTGCCACCACCGTTTCCTCCAGATGTGACACTTAGCATTCAGGCCAAAGAGTTCAATCTTGGTTTCATCAAACCAGAGAATCTTCTTTCTAATGGTCAAGAGAGTACTTCAGGTGTCTTTTGGCAAACTGCAAGTGGGCTGTCATGTGCCTTTTACTGAGGAGTGGCTTCCGTCTGGTCACTCCACCATAAAAGCCTGATTGATGGAGTGCTGCAGAGATGGTTATCCTTCTGGAAGGTTTTCCCATCTTCACAGAGGATCTCTGGAGCTCTGATAGAGTGACCATTGGGTTCTTGGTCAGCTCCCTGACCAAGGTCCTTCTACCCCCGATTACTCAGTTTGGCTGAAGTCTTGGAAGTTTCGGTGGTTCCAAACTTCTTCCATTTAAAAATGATGGAGGCCACTGTGTTCTTGGGGATCTTCAATGCTGCAGACAATTTTTGGTACCCTTCTCCAGATCTGTGCCTCGACACAATCCTGTCTTGGATCTCTATAGACAATTCCTTCAACCTCATGGCTTGGTTTTAGCTCTGACATGCACTGTCAACTGACTATGGGGCCTTATATAGACAGGTGTGTGCCTTTCCAATTCATGTCCAATCAATTGAATTTATCACAGGTGGACTCCAATCAAGTAGCAGAAACATCTCAAGGATGAGCAATGGAAACAGGATGCACCTGAGCTAAATTTCAAGTCTCATTGCAAAGGGTCTGAATACTTATGTAAATAAGGTATTTGTATTTTTTTTTTAAGTCTAAATTGGTAAACATTTCTACAAACCTGTTTTTTCTTTGTCATTATGGGGTATTGTGTGTAGATTGATGAGGGAATTTAAAAAAAAAAACATTTTAGAACAAGGCTGTAACATAACAAAATGTGACAAAAGGGAAAGGGAAAGGGTCTGAACACTTTCTGAATGCACTGTATATAAGTTAAGTCTTGAACAGCATTGATCACTTGCGCTATGTACTCTAATGCAATCTAATCTCAACTGCAATCCAGGTCATTTGGTTGTTCTAATAGATGAAGGACAGTGATAACTCATTAACACATGATAACGCAGCGGTCTAAGGCACTGCATCTCAGTGCATGAGACGTTGCAAAGGGTCTGAATACATTTCAACAAACCTGTTTTTGCTTTGTCATTATGGGGTATTGTGTGTAGATTGATGAGGGAATAAAAATAAAAATAAAAACATTTTAGAATAAGGCTGTAACGTAACAAAATGTGACAAAAGGGAAAGGGAAAGGGTCTGAACACTTTCCGAATGCACTGTATATATTTATATTCCGGACTCTGACATTGTTCATTCTGATATTGCTTAATTTCTTTCTTTTTACTTTTTGGATTGTGTGCTTATTGTGGCTAGCTATTATTACTGCGCTGTTGCAGCTAGAAACACATGCATTGAGCTGCAGCTGCAATAACATCTGCAAATCTGTGCACAAGTCCAATAAACTTTGATTTTGGTTTTGATTTGACCAAACACAATTCAATATCCCTTTTGCAATACAGTAATAGCCTATTCAAAATCACTTTCAATATCACTTTTGCAATACGATAAGTAGCCTATTAACTAGTCAATGATGTTAACTTCTCCAACTAAAACAAAAATAAAAGTTAGATAACAGGAATAAACCAGTGGCTCAGATTAACTGCCTAAACATTAGATGTCCTTTAAATGTTGATATTTGGTTGCATTGTCAACCAAACACAATTCAATAATTGTTTTGTAATACAGTAAATAGCCTTAAGTTAAGGCTATTTACAAACTAATGTAACAGTGTTTATTCAACCTTAAAATTAGTAGCAAATCCATGGCCAAATTTTGAGGTTAACCTACAGTAACAATAAATGTCTCTATTTAGTCACAGAAAGTGTGCATGTTCAAGATAGCATGCAAAAGTCACAGGTTCGTGGAGATCTTCACAATTGCTGTAATAATTTGAGTCTTGAACAGCATTGATCGCTTGCGCTATGCACTCCAATGCAATCTAATCTCAACTGTAATCCAGGTCATTTGGTTGTTCTAATAGATGAAGGACAGTGATAACACATTAACACATGATAACGCAGCGGTCTAAGGCACTGCATCTCAGCACATGAGGCGTTACTACAGACAACCTGGTTCGATTCCAGGCTGTATCACAACAGGACATGATTGGGAGTCCCCTAGGGCGGCACACATTTGGCCCAGCGTCGTCCGGGTTTGGCTGGTGAAGGCTGTCATAGTAAATAAAAATGTGTTATTTAAAAAAATTAAAAATAATTCACCTTTATTAGGCCAGTTGAGAAAAAGTTCTCATTTACGACCTGGCGACCTGGCCAAGATAAAGCAAAGCAGTGTGACAAAAACAACATCACAGAGTTACACATGGGATAAACATTGGATAAACAAATGTACAGTCAATAACACAATAACACAAGTTCTTAACTGACTTGCCTAGATAAATAAAGGTAAAAAAAGAAATCAAAATGAAGTTGTTGTATACTGTAAATACAACATTTCTGACATTTTTTCCATTGGAATTTGGTTGTGCTTTTAGATGGTTGAAAGCATAGTGATAACACATTGGGAGTTTAACAAACTTCTGGCTGTCATTTTGAATGGGTGAAAAAAGGTTGAAATCTCATTGATCAACATCACAACAAAATATTTCGCACATTTCCACGTTGAAATGGCGTGGTGTGACCAATGGGTGGACAATCGACATGGTATGTGATGGAAATCATATCTGTATTTCACACCATAAGAAACACAGGGAGGTGATGGGTTGTGGGTTACAGACAAAACTAGAGGACAGAGTTTGGCCACCCATCTATTTCTGTCGTTTTATATAGGTCTGGTGTGGTAGACATGGAACACTAGGGGATAGTATTTCAGTATGTACTGTACAGTACGAGAGGGAATCTTGCCTGTGGTGCTCAGGACTAGCAAGGTCAGGAACAACATAGCTGTTGCAGTTGTTCATGTACTGATAGTGGGAATGAGCTTTACCAAGCATCTATTTAATATGGATTTATACCCTCCACGGTGTTTACCCTCATCTAGCCATAATACAAATGTCCATCACTCGCGAAAATGGCTAATGCAAAATGTGAGTGTTGGCTGTCTTTACTTGTTAAAGCTAGATTGCACCCCTGTACGTTACACTCCTGTTCAGATTTGAGCACACCAGATTTTCCAACTGAATTGGCTCTACTTTCCATCCTGTATTCCTAGTGACAGCAGAAGAGTGGTGTGAGCTTTGTGAGTGCGGTCAGGTGCTGATGCAATGTCTCGCCAGGTAGGCCGAGGTATAGGCTCACTACCTTCAACAACCACATCAGAGTGAGGATTCTATTTGACATGCATGACTTCATGGGAACACATGGTACCCCCAAGCTTTCAACATGTCTCATGTTATCTATTCGGGTGTTTCTGGTTTGTTTCATTTACCTACACAGAGGAACAAACTCTCTAATAATGGTATTGTTGTTTCAATCTTGATTCAATATTTATTGAAATTGCCTTCTAACAGGGACACACATGTAATTTGCAGATTTTGCTATTAAGAAAATAATTCCTTTAAAAGTCCCTCCTTGACGTTCAAGGAACAACACGGCTCCGTTGAATAGAAAGGCCCTACCGGATAACACATGTCATGCATAGTAAATTGGTGTGAAAATGACTGTCCAGAACAGTTTATAATGAAGACAGCAGCACCCACCCTGCCTCTGCTACCACCAGGCCTCTTTCTAACAGCATTCCCATCATGGATGCGGCCCTGCTCTGACTGATAACGGTGTGTACCATCTCCTATTCTCCCAGCCTCTTCCCAGGAAGAGTTGCTCAGTGTGATTGGTTTGGGCGGCCAGTCTGAAAGCCTGTGCATAATGCTCACCTCATTTTCACACCACATGTCGCTGAAAATAACAGCTGCCTGGCCCTAGCTCCATACTGTGTGGCCCTAGCTGTCTCTGGATCGTTCTTTCTTTCTCTTTCACTTTTTCTCTCTCACCCTTTTCATCCTGCAGTCCTAAAGACAACATACCGCCAAAGGAGTAGTACGCACACTGAGAGAGAGAAAGAGAATGAGACAGACAGTTTGTCAGTATCCACTCAAACAAACGTCTGCACACATGCACGCACACACATGCATAAAAGGGAAAGGGGGATACCTAGTCAGTTGTACAACTGAATGCATTCAAATGAAATGTGTCTTCCGCATTTAACCCAACCCCCTTAATTAAGGGTTCTCAGCAAAGCATTGAGTCGTCTGTATTCCACAAAACTAATATTAGTACGCTGAGCCAAAGCCTAGGCATTGTCTTGGGGAGGTAAAACGAGTCTTCATGCAAGGTTATCATCAAGTGAATGTGGTTCAACAAAACACCTCCATTACAGAGGCACACAGACAAACACACACAGACAATATGATATATTTAAAAAATATATAATCTTATCTTCATCGCACAACCCCAAAACATCAATAATTAATTTGTGGATAAGAAACCATCCCTTAAGGACAAATGTCTTAATCAGTGTTTAAAACTAGCATGGAGGGAAACAAATGGATTTTAACTTTCCATCTTCCTCTCAGCTTTATATCAATTGTATAATATGCTGCCTCTGCCTCACCTGCTCAAGGAGTTGGTTGCAATTATAAACTGAAAAGTGGGAGAAAACAGAAAGTTCCAGAGTTGTCTGGTGACAGTAAATAAATGGATTTCTGTCACCTTGGTGCGCATAGTATTAAAGTGTGTGTCCAGTTGGTTTTAACACAACACTTCAGAGAATGAAAATAATCTAAAGGAACTCAATGAGCTTCTCTCTCTCTCTTCCATCTCCACAACATCTGCCTGCTACAAGCTTTGTTATCACTCACTTAGTGCTGCCGCAACAACCATACAACACATCTATCAGCACTCAGAACTCTGTTATTACTGTGTGTAATACCATGACATTTGAAGGACCTTTGAGAAAAAATGTACCTTCAAGTTGAACCTGATTCTAGACTGCTCTGCTTGGTTCATCAACTGGAAACATGTCATGGTTCTGAGAGAAAAGGATAGTAAAAGAGAGAGGGGGGATAGATAGAAGAGTAGACGAAGCATGTATGGTTTCAGAGGGCTGTGTTGAGAAACTAGAAGTATAATTGTAGTCTTATGTTAATGAGTTGAGCATGGCTGACAGTGTGCAGGTATCTTCATTGCACTGAACTCCCAGCATAATTCTAAGTAATCTCCACAACAGAAAGGTGCACTGTTGAACAGAGCTTTGTCGCTAATGTCATAGCATACAATGACAGAGACCAAAAGCCTGTTGTTGAATCAAAGTTCAACACCAGTAATGAAAGAAGCAATTGCTTTTTATTTTTTTTATTTTTTATTTTTTTTAAGAAGAAACCTGGCCCACACCTTTACTACAAACCCATTCTTCTGGGCTGACATCACTGGAAAGTTGTAATTGTTTAGTTCTATTTGCTTTTGTATGGGTTATTTAGCTGCGTAAGAGTCTATTGTCTGTCCCAGTCTCTGAGTCTCTATTTCTCTGACTTTGCAGTCCTCTCACACAGGCTCAGGGCTCTGCTTTGGACAAACACAGCAGTCTTTTCAGTAAGTAGCCTCCACTGTTTCCAGTCCCCTAAATATTTCTCCCCTCACACCACAGCCTCCTCTAGCTCCACACTGGCTGCTCTGTTTAGCCTCTTTGTGACCAACTCATTTGCACCTGTTCCTCTCTCTCTCTCTCTCTCTCCCACTCACTCACTGCATCGAGGTGCCTTTGAGAAAATATACTGGCATCTAGCTTTATGAAAATTCCCACAATCAATGGTTTGGGTGAGGAAAACATAATGCTTGTTAAAGTGAAGATTAAGGTTTCTCTCTCTCTCTCTCTCTCTCCCTCACTATCTCTTTCCCTAACCCTAACTCTTTTTCCCTCACCCTATCTCTCACACCCTTTCTCTCAAACTCTTTCTCTCTGTCTCCCTCTCTCTCCTTCTCTCTTTATGTTAATGTATGCTGTAAGCCTCCAAAGGTTCAGCTGAGTCAGTGTTTACTATAGCTCCTATGATGCTATATTAGGGAGGAAGTATTGCAGATCTTTAGGATCCCAGTCCTAGACGGTTTGCTCATCCTTGGCACATTTGCTGAGATTTGTTCAAATAAAGCAGCTTCCTATCTGCAGCAGGCAGATAGGAAGGCTAGAAAGTCCTGAACCAGAACAGAAACAGAGGGCCATATACTGGAGCAGACACTAGCCTAGCACGAGGGAAAGCCAT
This sequence comes from Oncorhynchus mykiss, assembly GCF_057628025.1. Lineage (NCBI taxonomy): Eukaryota > Metazoa > Chordata > Actinopteri > Salmoniformes > Salmonidae > Oncorhynchus > Oncorhynchus mykiss. The sequence goes on along the minus strand of NC_143026.1, from coordinate 77,559,758 downwards.
CATCATTGAACGCCTATCAGTGAGAGAGTGAGAGAGAGAGGTAGGTGAGAGAAAGGGAGAGAAAGAGAGTGATGGTGAGCAGCGACAGAGAGGTAGCCAGAGAGGCAGCGAGGCAGTGAAGGGTGTCAATATATATAACAAATGTAATTAAAGTATAATTAGGAGAGTCATTACCTGACACCTATGCAGTGGGATTTGGTTAATCCACTCAACAATCCTTCAGTGAATGGATTGCGTCTTATAAGACACTTTTTTTTTCAGGGTGACCGACTTGCTGTATGATAGGAGCTGAACTCACAATACCCTTCCTGAGACTGACAATCAAAGGTGATGCCCAATCAATTCAATCAAATGTGATGCCCAAGCAATGTCTACCTAGTTTGATCAAAGTACACAACATTATTTTGTAAACTGGGGATGTCATTAGACATAACATGTTTCTGGGTGTGTCATCAAACATATCTGACCACTGACGAAAAAAAGTTATGTATTGTAGTGTATGTTACACTGCCAAAATGGCATGTCAAAAACAAGACTATGTCCCCAAAATAAGGGGATAAAATTCTTTAAGTAAATCAAATTATCTGCCAGTGCACTGAGATAATCCTACTTGGTAAGATGTTCTTAAAATAAGACAAAATATCAAGTTGACTAAAACCAGCCTTAAATTGTAAAATAAGTGAAAAGGGGTCGATTTCAAGCTTCCCTGTCTAGTTTTAAGCATGGCTAGTTTAGTGAAATGTTTAAATAATTCAACAAAAATAAGCATTTTTGTCTTTTTTCCGGAACACATACTTTAATCTTTGATGAAAATGTCTAGAATCAAGACTACATGTGAACTAAAACAAGCACAAGGCTGGCAAGAAGACTGAAATTGTCACGACCTCAGCCGAAGTCGGTCCCTGTCCTTGTTCGGGGGGCGTTCGGCGTCACCGGCCTTCTAGCCATTGCCGATCCACTTTTCATTTTCCATTTGTTTTGACTTCATTTTACACACCTGGTTTCAATCCCCCAATTATTTGTTCATTATTTAACCCTCTGTTCCCCAAATGTCACAGTTGTCGTAAGAACGGGACCACATATTTATTGCAAAGTCAAACTTAAAGAAAAAACAATAAATCAATAAACGAACAACTAAACAATATCCCACAAACACAGGTGGGAGAAATATCTACTTAAATATGATACCCAATTAGAGACGATTACCAACGATTAACCAACGATTAACGATTACCAGCTGCTTCTAATTGTGAATCATACAAAACACCTACGTAGAAAATATAAACTAGAACACAACATAGAAATTATAAACTAGAATACCCCCTAGTCACGCTCTGACCTACCACACCATAGAGAAACAAGGGCTCTCTATGGTCAGGGCATAACTCCGGCCGCAAAACCTGAAACCAAATGGGGGGGTTGGTGGGGTGGCTAGTGGTGGTGGCGGCTTCGGTGCGGGTCGTAGCCCCCACCCCGGACCCCGGATCCGGCCCTGGAGCTGGGTTTGACGCCGTGCCTGGACTGTGCATCGCCGCAGAAGAAGGCTCCAGCCATGGAGATGGGTTGGAAACCATGCCTGGACTGGGCACCGGCGCAGAGGAGGGCTTCGGCCCTGGAGATGTGTTTGACGCCGTGCCTGGACTGGGCATCGGCACAGAAGAAGGCTCCAGCCATGGAGCTGGGCTTGACGCTGTGCCTGGACTGGTCACCGGCGCAGAGGAAGACTCCGGCCTTGGAGCGGGACTGGACACCGTCCCTGGACTGGGCACCGGCGCAGAGCAAGGCTCCTGCCATGGAGCGGGACTGGACACCGTGCCTGGACTCTCCGGACCGTTGACCGTTGCTAGATGTTCCGGACCGTTGACCGTTGCTGGATGTTCCGCACTGTGGACCATCGCAGGAGGTTCTGGACTGTGGACCGTCGCAGGAGGTTCTGGACTGTGGACCGTCGCAGGAGGTTCTGGAATGTGAACCGTTGCCGGAAGCTCTGGACTGGGGACCGTCACCGGAAGCTCTGGACTGGGGACCATCGCCGGAAGGTCTGGACTGGGAACCGTCTCCGGAAGCTCTGGACTGTGAACCGTCTCCGGAATCACTGGACTATGAACCGTCGCCGGAAGCTCTGGACTGGGGACCGTTGCCGGAAGCTCTGGACTGGGGACCGTCGCCGGAAGTCTGGACTGTGAATGAACACTTGGGGGTCTAGTGCGTGGAGCCAGTACAGGTGGCACTGGACTGGTGCCATGCACTTTAGGGCGAGTGCGGGGAGCAGGCACAGGTCGCACTGGACTGAGGAGGTGCACCGGAGGCACCGGACTGGTGGCACGCACTTCAGGGAGGTTGCGAGGAGCAGGCAAAGGATGTACCGGACTGGGGAGACGCACTGGAGGCCTAGTGCGTGAAGCAGGCACAGGATGTACCGGAATGGGGAGGCCCACTGGAGGCCCGATGCATGGAGCCGGCACAGGCTGCACCGGACTGGTGACACGCTCTTCAGGGCGAGTGCGAGGAGGCACAGGACATACCGGACTGGGGAGATGTATTGGAGCCCTGATGCGTGGGGCCGGTACAGGTGGTACCGGACTGGGGAGGCGCACTGGAGGTCTGATGCATGGGGCCGGTACAGGTGGCACCGGACTGGTGACACGGACTTCAGGGCATGTGCAGGAAGCAGGCACTGAACGTACCGGGCTGGGGACAGGCACTTCAGGGAGAGTGCGACGAGGAGACACAGAACGTACCGGACTGGGGAAGCGCACTAGAGACCAGAAGGGTGGAGCCAGCCCAAGTTGCACCAGACTGCTATCCGGATCCCCTGGTCGGGTGTTGAGCAGAACACACTTGCACAACATCTCTCTCGTCTCTCTCTCTCCTAACTTCCCCAAGGCCTCCCTGACCGTCTCTGGCACTACCCTCTGCTCAGCCGCCAGCTCCATGTGACCACCCCCCCAAAAATCTTGGGGTTTCTGTGGCCGCGGTCACTGTCGTCGTCGCCGTCCTTCATGCGTCCTCTGCAACTCCTGCCAAGGAAGGGTCTCCTGTCCTTCCATGATTTCTTCCCAGGTCCAACTTATTTTTCCCATCGTTGCACACTGCTTGGTCCTTGGTTGGTGGGATATTCTGTCACGGTTGTCGTAAGAACGGTACCAAGGCACAGCGGATGTTGAGTTCCACATATTTATTGCAAAGTGAAACTTAAAGAAAAATAAATAAATCAATAAACGAACAACTAAACCTGACTACGTGTGCACATGCACAAACACAAAACAATATCCCACAAACCCATGTGGGTGAAATATCTAGTGTGTTGTGAATTCTGCAATTAATGTATTGTAATGTTTTTAAAATTGTGTACTGCCTTATTAATTCTGCCAGACCCCAGGAAGAGTAGCTGTGGCCTTGGCAGCAGCTAATGGGGATTCATAATAAATACAAATGCAAATGCAATAGAAGCAAAGGAGATAAAGCACCCCCTCCTGCAGCTGGGTTTTGGGGAAGGTAGTGACCGGACAGGTCCCAAATGCCACCATGCAGTTGGGACCTTCACCAACAATCAGGACAGGGCAGGAGAGGGAGGGAGCTCGAGAGCGAAGCTTAACATGTTACAAAATGTTTAGGCTACAAAAAAAATAAGGCCATCACATTAATCAAATCAAGTCAAATTGTATTTGTCATATGCTTCGTAGACAACAGGTGTAGACTAACAGTGAATTACTTACTTAACATGTAACATGTAATAACAATAATAACATTACTTAACATGTTAGAATAAAAGTTAGAATAAATACACACTGAGTTATGATAACTTAGCTATATACCAGTACCGCGTTGATGTGCAGGGGTACGAGGTAATTAATAAGGTAGATACAGTGCCTTCAGAAAGTATTCATACCCGTTGACTTTTTCCACATTTTGTTGTGTTACAGCTATCAGGTATGAAGGCAAGTCCCAGATGCAGACCACGTCGAAAGAACCATGGTTTAATATTCCAACAGGGGCAGGCAATGGGCAGGTCAAACCAGGCAGGGGTCTGTAATCCAGAGGGGGGAAAAGGTACAGGTCGGCAGGCAGGCTCAGGGGCAGGGGCAGGCATAGTCGTCAGTCAGGCGGGCTCTGAGACAGGACAGACAAGACTCAAAACCAGGAGGGCGAGAAAAAAGAGACTGAAAAAAGCAGGAGCTGAGACACAAAATGCTGGTTGACTTGAACAAACAAGACGAACTGGTAACAGACAAACAGAGAACACAAGTATAAATACACAGGGGATATTGGGGAAGAAGGGCGACACCAGGAGGGGGGTGGAGACAATCACAAAAACAGGTGAAACAGATCAGGGTGTGACAGCCTGAATTTAAAATTGATTAAATTTAGATTTTGTGTCACTGGCCTAGACACAATACCCCATAATGTCAAATTGGAAATGGAACCCATTTGTTATGGGAAGCCTAAATAAGTTCAGGAGTAAAAAGTAACATAATAGGTTGCATGGACTCACTCTGTGTGCAATAATTGTGTTTACATGATTTTTGAATGACTACCTAATCTCTGTACCCCACACATACAATTAGCTGTACGGTCCCTCAGTCAAGCAGTGAATTTAAAACAACAAAGACCAGGGAGGTTTTCAGATGCCTCGCAATAAGAAAACAGACATTGAATATCCATTTGAGCATGGTGAAGTTATTAATTACAGTTTGGATGGTGTATCAATAAACCCATTCAATACAAAGTTACAGGCGTCTTTCCTAACTCAGTTGCCTGAGAGGAAGGAAACTGCTCAGGGATTTCACCACAAGGCAAATTGTGAATTTCCAACAGTTACAGAGTTTAATGGCTGTGGTAGGATAAAAACTGAGGCTAGATCAACAATATTGTAGTTACTCCACGATACTAACCTAAATGACAGAGTGAAAAGAAGGAAGCCTGTACAGAATAAAACATATTCCTAACATAAATCCTCCTGTTTGCAATGAGGCACTAAAGTAAAACTGCAAACAATGTGCAAATAAATGTACATTATGTCCTGAATACAAAGCATCACTCTGTACCACTCTTCATATGTTTCACCATGGTGTTGGCTACATCATGTTATTGGTGTGCTTGTCATCGGCAAGTACTATGGAATTTTTTAAGATAAAAAGAAACGGAATAGAGCTAAACGGCAGGCAAAATCCTAAAGGAAAACACTGGGAGACAAATTCACCTTTCAGTGGGACAAGAACCTAAAACATAAGGTCAAATATACACTGGAGTTACTTACCAGACAACATTGAATGTTCCTGAGTGGCCTAATTACAGTTTTGACTTAAATCAGCTTGAAAATCTATGTTAAGACATGAAAATGACTGTCTAGCAATGATTTAATAATATTGTGCAATCCAGTTGTTAGAGACTCTTAGAGACTTACCCAGAAAGACTCACCGCTGTAATCGCTGTTAAAGGTGATTCTAACGTCTATTGACTCAGGGATGTGAATACTTATGTAAGTTAGATATTATATTTCAATCTTATCCGTACCACAATTCATAAGCATCTGCCAATCATTGCCCCAACTGGATTAAATAGCAAAGACCCCTCACTGCCTTGGGCACATGGGTGACGTTTTTCTTTATTTTGGTAGCACCAGTGATCCCAATATAAAAAAATTATGAGCACCCAGATAGAAGTTCAGAGCACCCCAGAGCAACCGTGTGTGATCTTAAACAGTGTTTACCTAGCTAGGTTCATTGTTTACCTAGCTAGCTAGCTATATGTCTTAAAGCTACAGTGTACTGTTAGCTAGCTGGCTAATGTTAGCTAGCTGGCTAATGTTAGCTAGCTGGTTCCCTAGCGGATGTTATTATTAGTTTCCCAAAGGTGTTTGCTTTTCTAGTTCAAACCTAATTGTCACGCCCTGACCTTAGTATTCTTTGTTTTCTTTATTATTTTGGTTAGGTCAGGATGTGACATGGGTGTTGTATGTGTTTTTGACCCTGTCTAGTGGTTTTGTATGTCTATGGGTGTTCACTAGTCTAGGTGTCATGTATGTCTATGGTTGCCTAGATTGGTTCTCAATTAGAGGCAGCTGTTTATCGTTGTCTCTGATTGGGAACCATATTTAGGCAGCCATATTCCTTGGGTATTTCGTGGGTTATTGTATGTGGTTAGTTGCCTGTGTTTGCACTTGTTTATATATAGCGGCACGTTCGTTTTGTATAATTTGTTTAGTGTTTCTTCGTTAATAAATAGAATAATATATTCACATCACGCTGCGCCTTGGTCTCCTCCATTCAACGAACGTGACACCAATGTTAGCCAGTTTTGGCACTTTGTTCATTGTTGTTGAACTAGCTAACGTTAGCTGGCTGGCTAGTTAGCTAACACTACGTGATGTGTGTACAACACCCATTGAATATGGCCGGTGTCAGTAAACGTCTGCAAAAAAGCGTAATGAAATTACTGCCAGCAGAGCTGGTTAGGCTGTTTTCATGTTAATTATCCAGAGGTAAACAAATCATCGGCCAGAGTGTCAAGTGTGCTCTTCGAGAGCGAAACGAGATGGGTGGGGCTGAAGCTTAAGAGGGTGTGAACGATGCTGAATGGGTGTAGACAAAGAAGAGTTCTTCACTAGATACCAAAACATTCAAAGACGATTTTCTCAAAAGTGAGTTTATAAGTTGATTTCAAAGCAGCATTACTTTCTCATTGTTCCTCAAATGTAATGTATGATATACCATTTTGTAGCTCTGAGTCTTTTATCCAATGTGAAAAACACGGTCTCACATTTTGCTACATAAGACCGAATCCAGGTGGTGAGCCAAAACTTTGTTGCTGTCATCCTATGCCCCAAAGAAGGGGTTCTTTGAATGCCTTCTGGTGTTACTGATTTTGGAGTCAGGGGACTACTTTGGGGTATTTTGGAGTAAATTGCAGAAGCAGTTGACCAGCATAAAACATTTATATCCTATGTTTAGTTGACTATATAATCATGTCGCATCATCCACAAGTTTTTCCTTTACTGCTCTCTTCCATAATATTTGATTGTCACGAAGAGAAAATTCTCATCTTTCAGATGATGTTAAGATCATCTCTCTACCCCCATTATTGTGCGATTGGCAAACTGTTTAGCCTATCAAACAAATCTAGCAATGCGTTATGAAGATTCTACGGTTGCCAAAGTAAACAACCTATTTCTCAGGACCAGATGCTAGAATATGCATATAATTGACAGATTAGGATAGAAAACACTCTAAAGTTTCCAAAACTGTCAAAATGTTGTCTGTGAGTTAAACATAACTGATATTGCAGGCTAAAACCTGGGGAAAATCCAATCAGGAAGTGCCCCTGTTTTTGAAACTTCTCTGTTGTTATGCATCCCTATTGCCCATTTAAAGGGATATCAACCAGATTCCTTTATCTATGGCTTCCCTAAGGTGTCAAGAGCCTTTAGACATAGTTTCAGGCTTTTATTTTGAAGAATGAGCGTGAACGACCACATTGCGTAAGTGGATAGGTGGGGGCTCTCAGAGTGAGTTGTGCGCAAAAGAGAAAGGTGGCCATTGTTACTCGCGGTCCTAGTGAAAAGCGAACAGTCCTGGTTGATATTTAATCGAATAGATATTTGAAAAACACCCCGAGGATTGATTATAAAAAAAGTTAGACATTTTTTTTTGACACCTGTCCACAACCTCAAACAGTCACACTCCAAACTCCACTATGGCCAAGACCAAAGAGCTGTCAAAGGACACCAGAAACAAAATTGTAGACCTGCACCAGAATGGGAAGACTGAATCTGCAATAGGTAAGCAGCATGGTCTGAAGAAATCAACTGTGGGAGCAATTATTAGGAAATGGAAGACATACAAGACCACTGATAATCTCCCTCGATCTGGGGCTCCACGCAAGATCTCACTCCGTGGGGTCAAAATTATCACAAGAACGGTGAGCAAAAATCCCAGAACCACACGGGGGGGGACCTAGTGAATGACCTGCAGAGAGCTGGAACCAAAGTAACAAAGCCTACCATCAGCAAGGGCATTAAAGATGAAACGTGGCTGGGTCTTTCAGCATGCCAATGATCGCAAACACACCGCCTGGCCAACGAAGGAGTGGCTTCGTAAGAAGCATTTCAAGGTCTGGAGTGGCCTAGCCAGTCTCCAGATCTCAACCCCATAGAAAATCTTTGGAGGGAGTTGAAAGTCTGTGTTGCCCAGCAACAGCCCCAAAACATCACTGCTCTAGAGGAGATCTGCATGGAGGAATGGGCCAAAATACCAGCAACAGTGTGTGAAAACCTTGTGAAGACTTGCAGAAAACGTTTGACCTCTGTCATTGCCAACAAAGGGTATATTACAAAGTATTGAGATAAACTTTTGTTATTGACCAAATACTTATTTTCCACCATAATTTGCATATAAATTCATAAAAAATCCTACAATGTGATTTTCTGGATTTTTTTCCTTCATTTTGTCTGTCATAGTTGAAGTGTACCTATGATGAAAATTACAGGCCTCTCTCATCTTTTTAAGTGGGAGAACTTGCACAATTGGTGGCTGACTAAATACTTTTTTTGCCCCACTGTATGTGGTATGGTCTACAGTCAATAACGGAGTACAAAAAGAAAACCAGCCCCGTCGCGGAACCCGATGTCTGGCTCCCAGACAAACTAAACAACTTCTTTGCTTACTTTCAGGACAATACAGTGAAACCGACACGGCCCGCTACCAAAACCTGTGGGCTCTCCTTCAATGCAGCCAACATGAATAAAACATTTAAACGTATTAACCCTTGCAAGGCTGCCGGCCCAGACTGCATCCCTGGCCGCGTCATCAGAGCATGTGCGGACCAGCTGGCAGGTGTGTTTACGGACATATTCAATCAATCCCTATCCCAGTCTGCTGTTCTCACATGCTTCAAGAGTGCCACCATTGTTCCTGTTCCCAAGAAAGCTAAGGTAACTGAGGTAAATGACTATCGCCGCGTAGCACTCACTTCTGTCATCATGAAGTGCTATGAGAGACTAGTCAAGGACCATATCACCTCCACCCTACCTGACACCCTAGACCCACTCCAATTTGCTTACCGCCCCAATAGGTCCACAGATAACGCAATCGCAATTACATTGCACACTGCCCTAACCCATTTGGACAAGAGGAATATCTTTGTAAGAATGCTGTTCATCGACTACAGCTCAGCATTTAACACCATAGTACCCTCCAAACTCGTCATTAAGCTCGAGACCCTGGGTCTCGACCCCGCCCTGTGCAACTGGGTCCTGGACTTCTCCACCCTGCTGATCCTCAACACTAGGGCCCCACAAGGGTGCGTTCTCAGCCCTCTCCTGTACTCCCTGTTCACCCATGACTGCGAGGCCATACACGCCTCCAACTCAATCATTAAGTTTGCAGACGACACTACAGTGGTAGGCTTGATTACCAACAACGACGAGACGGCCTACTGGGGGAAGGTGAGGGCCCTCAGAGTGTGGTGTCAGGAAAATGACCTCACACTCAATGTCAACAAATCAAAGGAAATCATTGTGGACTTCAGGAAACAGCAGATGGAGCAGTCCCCTATCCACATCGACGGGACAGTAGTGGTGAAGGTGGAAAGTTTTAAGTTCCTCTGCATACACACCACGGACAAACTGAAATGGTCCACCCACACAGACAGAGTGGTGAAGAACCTCAGGAGGCTGAAGAAATGTGGCTTGTCACCAAAAACACTCACAAACGCTTACAGATGCACAATTGAGAGCATCCTGTCGAGCTGTATCACTGCCTGGTAAGGCAGCTGCTCCACCCACAACCGTAAGGCTCTCCAGAGGGTAGTGAGGTCTGCACAACGCATTACCGGGGACAAACTACCTGCCCTCCAGGACACCTGCACCATCCGATGTCACAGGAAGGCCAAAAAGATCATCAAGGACAACAACTACCCGAGCCATTGCCTGTTCACCCTGTTATCATCCAGAAGGTGAGGTCAGTACAGGTGCATCAAGCTGGGACCGAGAGACTGAAAAACAGCTTCTATCTCAAGACCATCAGACTGCTAAACAGCCATCACTAACATTGAGTGGCTGCTGCCAACATACTGACTCAAATATCTAGCCACTTTAATAATAAAAAATTGGATGTAATAAATGTATAGCTACTCACTTTAAACAATGCCATTTTATAAAATGTTTACATACTCTATACCATCTACTACATCTTGCCTATGCCATTTGGCCATCGCTCATCCATGTATTTGAATATACATATTGTTATTCATTTCTTTACACTTGTGTGTATACGGTAGTTGTTGTGAAATTGTTCGATTACTTGTTAGACACTACTGCATGGTCGGAACTAGAGGCACAAGCATTTCGTTACACTCGCATTAACATCTGCTAACCATGTGTATGTGACAAATAAAATGTGTTTTGATTTGAAGATGAGCAGTAAATCTGACCATATGTGTTACTGCCTTTTCCTTAAATATTTGTGACATCATGTACCATCATTACACACCTTAGTCCTTAGATATGTTGTGGTCTTGGTAAATTGGAATTTCAAAACACTTACGGTATTATTTATTATATTAGATGGATTACTTATAGAATATTAAATGCTGGTTGATGTGCGACTTATTGTTTCTGCCCAAGACTGATGGGCTCTGTCTGACAACAGAAAGGAAAAAACATTGAACAATACTAATGTATTGGTGTATTTTGTTTTTGGCTAGTCTAGTGCAATACATTCATGCCATTCATGTTTTTACTACATACCCTTGCTCGAAAGCCTGGAGCAGTTGTTTTCTGACTCAATAATTCTTGCCATGACATTGACAGGGCCACAGAAGTGCAAGGATAGATTCTTGTATGACATAGCAGATGCAGACCTTTTCCAGTCACACCCAATTTTCTCTGTCCGACCCAATGCTTTGCAGTTGATTTAGTATACATATGAAAAAGAGGTATGCAACCCACTTGGATCACATGTGTCTAAAAATTGCTGAAGGTTTACTATTCATTAGTAAATATAGATCCTAAATATATATCAAAGCTAACTGCAATCAGACTTCTTGCCATTGCTAAATTAAGTGAACTTGCTAAATTAAGTGACCTTTCTCGCCATGGTGTTGATGTGGTCCTGGAGAGAATTCAGAATGACTTGGATGTGTTGTATTATGTAGAAAAGATCCAAACTTCCAATGGTAAAATTGATTTCTTTGGTTCATTTATTTATGTTTGTGGTGACAATTTAGCCCAACATGAGCTTGGTAGATCAAGGAGGGACTCGGGTTTGTGTGCAGCAAATGCAGGCACTGAGTGTACGTTTGAAGACATGCAAAGGAACTTTGATGAGAAGGATTTTGTCGGAAGAACATTGGACATGTACATTAGGCATAGCCTTGAAATAGAGAAGGCCCACACAGATTTTCCGATTTTTTTGTTTGTTTGTTGTTGACAAAAATGGGATTAATAGAAAAAGTAATCTCATTGAATTTACAAGCTTCTCTCTCATACAACAAACACCGCAAAATATTATGCATATGCACTACCAGTCAAAAGTTTTAGAACACTTACTCATTCAAGGGTTTTTCTTTATTTTTACTATTTTCTACATTGTAGAATATTAGTGATGACATCACAACTATGAAATAACACATGGAATCATGTAGCAACCAAAACAGTGCTAAACAAATCCAAATATATTTTATATTTGAGATTCTTCAAACAGCCATACTTTGCCTTGATGACAGCTTTGCACACTCTTGGCATTCTTTCAACCAGCTTCACCTGGAATGCTTTTCCAACAGTCTTGAAGGAGTTCCCACATATGCTGAGCACTTGTTAGCTGCTTTTCCTTCACTTTGCGGTCCAAATGATCCCAAACAATCTCAATTTGGTTGGCGTTGGGGGATTGTGGAGTCCAGGTCATCTGATGCAGCACTCTATCACTCTCCTTCTTGTTAAAATAGCCCCTACACAGCCTGGAGGTGTTTTGGGTCATTGTCCTGTTGAAAAAATAATAATAGTCCCATTAAGCCCAAACCAGATTGGATGGCGTATCGCTGCAGAATGCTGTGCTAGCCATGCTAGTGTGCCTTGAATTCTAAATAAATCACAGACTGTGTCACCAGCAAAGCACCCCCACACCATAACACCTCCTCCTCCATTCTTTACTGTGGGAACCACACATGCTGAAATCATCTGTTCACCTACTTTGTGTCTCACAAAGACACGGCGGTTGGAACCAATAATCTCAAATTGGACTCATCAGACCACGAACAGATATCTACCGGTCTAATGTCCATTACTCGTGTTTCTAGGCCCAAGCAAGTCTCTTCTTCTTATTGGTGTCCTTTAGTAGTGGTTTCTTTGCAGCAATTCGACCATGAAGGCCTGATTCAAGCAGTCTCCTCTGAACAGTTGATGTTGAGATGTGTCTGTTACTTTAACTCTGTAAAGCATTTATTTGGGCTGCAATTTCTGAGGCTGGTAACTCTAATGAATTTATCCTCTGCAGCAGAGGTAACTCTGGGTCTTCCATTACTGTGGCGGTCCTCATGAATGCCAGTTTCATTATAATGCTTGGTTGTTTTTGCGACTGCACTTGAAGAAACTTTCAACTTTCAAAGTTCCTTATTGACTGATCTTCATGTCTTAGAGTAATGATGGACAGTAATTTCTCTTTGCTTATTTGAGCTGTTCTTGCCATAATATGGACTTGGTCTTTTACCAAATAGGGTTATCCTCTGTATACACCCCCACCCCCTGCCTATCTTGTCACAGCACAACTGATTGGCTCAAATGCATTAAGAAAGGAAAGAAATTCTACAAATACATTTTTAAGAAGGCACACCTGTTAATTTAAATGCATTCCAGGTGACTACCTCATGATGCTGGTTGAAAGAATGTGAAGATTGTGCAAAGCTGTCATCAATCTAAAGGGGCAGCAGGTAGCCTAGTGGTTAGAGCATTGGACCAGTAAGCAAGAGGTTGCAAGCTCAAATCCCCGATGTGACAAGGTAAAAATATGTTGTTCTGCCCCTGAACAAGGCAGTTAACCCACTGTTCCTAGGCCGTCATTGAAAATAAGATTTTTTTTTTAACTGACTTGCCTAGTTAAATAACAGTTTTTAAAACAGGGTAGCTATTTGAAGAATCTCAAATATAAAAAGTATTTAGATTTGTTTAACACGTTTTTGGTTACTACATGATTCCATAGATGTTTTTTTCATAGTGTTGATGTCTTCAATATCATTCTGAAATGTAGCAAATATTAAAAATAAAGAAAAACCCTTGAATTAGTAGGTGTTCTAAAACTTTTGACCGGTAGTGTAATTCTTGAAGGCATTGCCCCAGCGGAAATTAAATGTGTATTGAAACAACTCATTCTCTCAGGGCAGATGGACACATTCATTGGAGCCATGCAAAATGTTCCATACTCAACACTTGATATAACAGACAGATTATGTCCAATCACGGTTAACATCTTGGCATCGAATGACGACAAACCTTCTGGACAAATGTTGGTTCTCTTGAAAATGTTGCCTTTTTTTGTTGAATGATATTGAAGAAAATGTATATATACATTTCATGCTTGAGTTGACAGAGATTACCCAAATACGTTTTGCCACAGCGATGTCTCTTCAAACCATTTCAAGACTCATTATTCTGGGTTCGAGCCCAGGCTCTGGCGCAGCCGGCCGCGACCGGGAGGCCCATGGGGCAGCGCACAATTGGCCCAGCGTCATCTGGGATAGGGAGGGTTTGGCCGGCAGGGATATCCTTGTCTCATCGCGCACTAGCGACTCTTGTGGCGGGATTTATAAAACGTCTGAAAAGGGATTTGTTAGCATATAAAGTTGCTGTTCCTAACATTTCCCAGGCCACAGATTTGGTAGATGCTGAAAAGCATATTGATTTTAAGTCCTACTTCTCACTCACATTCAAATGCAGCATGTGCAGTATGTTCCAGTGAAGTATTGTCTTGATGGATGTCCTTAAACTTCAGAATTATAAATTATAATGCATAGGTGTTTAATGTGGTCCTTTGTAGCTCCATTTGTAGAGCAAGACACATACAATAACAGCTTTGGGGGTTTGTTTCCCACTGGGATCACATACAAAAAATGTATTCATTCACATAATGTAAATTGCTTTGGATAAAAGCGTCTGCTGTGGCATATTGAAAAAAAGCAGTTTGAGTCATATCTGGATTCTAATTAGTTTTTTATGCAAATATTAGTTTGATAGTCTCTGCAAGTAATTTTCTTAAAACAAGCCTACAAATCTTAAAATACCTGTCATCCCTAAACTTCCTCAAGAATGTATCTCATATAACTTGTAGAATTCCCTATACTAAGACGTAATAACTAAGTAAGATAATTAAAGATATTCTTAAAACAAGCTAAATAGTCTAATACAGTCAACCCTTGATGAGTAAATCATTCTTAAATAAATCGATTTTAAATTATTTTAAAGTATGAATATAAGAAAAATAGGCTTGTTCAAATGTGTATTTTTTGCAGTGTACTGCATAGGCTTAATGAGTGTTAGAGTCGTACTTGTCCTTTCTTTATATTGAAGGACAAAGTAAATCATATGGTAAACAATGCATAATGACTTTAGTTTAATGCACTTTGGTAGCATCATGTAATCTGAATATTGTACATATTTTTGTTATTTTAAATGTTTTTTGGGGTCTGATGGTGACCCATGAAGTTGCAGCACTGACGATGATCTTTTGTTGTGTTACAGCCTGAATTAAAAAAATAATGAAAAATTGTTACCCGTCTACACCCAATACCCCATAACGACAAAGTGAAAACATGTTTTAAGAAATGTTAGCAAATATATTGAAAATGAAGTACAGAAACGACTGATTTACATAAATATTCACATCCCTGAGTCAATACATGTTAGAATATTTTTGGGGTGGTGAGTACAGCTGTGAGTCTTTCTGGGTAATTCTCCAAGAGCTTTGCAAACCTGGATTGTACAATATCTGCACATTATTATTTAAAAAAATTATTTAAGCTCTGTCAAGTTGGTTGTTGATCATTGCTGAACAGCCATTTTCAAATCATGCAATAGTTCAAGACGATTTAAGTCAAAACTGTAACTAGGCCACTGAGTAACATTCAATGTCATCTTAGTAAGCAACTCCAGTGTATATTTGACCTTGTGCTTTAGGTTATTTGTCTCCCAGTGTCACATCCTGACCTTAGTTCCTTTTTTTATGTCTCTATTTTAGGTTGGTCAGGGCGTGAGTTGGGGTGGGCATTCTATGTTTGTATTTCTATGTGTTTGGCCTGGTATGGTTCCCAATCAGAGGCAGCTGTCAATCATTGTCTCTGATTGAGAACCATACTTAGGTAGCCTGTTTTCCCACTATGATTTGTGGGTAGTTGTTTTCTGTATCTGTCTCTGTCTCTGTACCAGACAGGACTGTTTTGTTTGTTTCGTTTTGTTATTTTTGTTCTAGTGTTCAGTGTAATTAAAAGATGACGTACCACGCTGCACCTTGGTCCTCTCCTTCTTCCACCTACGACAGCCGATACACCCAGTGTCTGTTGGAAAGCAGACTGAACTAGGTTTTCCTCTAAGATTTTGTCTGTTCTTAGCTCTATTACATTTCCTTTTATCCTAAAAAACTCCCTAATCCATGCCAATGACAAGCATACCCATAACATGATGCAGCCACCACCATGCTTTAAAATATGAACAGTAAGGGCGTCCTGGGTGGCGCAGTGGCTATACAACCAGAGACTCTGGGTTCGCACCCAGGCTCTGTCGTAACTGGCCTCGACCGGAAGGTCCGTGGGGCGACGCACAATCGGCCTAGCGTCATCCGGGTTAGGGAGGGTTTGGCCGGTAGGGATATCCTTGTTTCATCACGCACCAGCGACTCCTGTGGTGGGCCAGGCGAAGTGCCAGGTGCATGGTGTTTCCTCTGACACATTGGTGTGGCTGGCTTCCCGGGTTGGATGCGCGCTGTGTTAAGAAGCAGTGCAGCTTGGTTGGGTTGTGTATCGGAG